>NC_133240.1:9635000-10100000 GCF_048772165.1 Typha angustifolia
ATTTTAAAATACATAGTTAGATGTAAAGTTGCATAGATTTTTATAATTTTATTTTTAATGAGTATCTTTAAATTTAACACATAAATTAATTTAAAAAATAATATTTCAGTTTAAATATAATTATAAGAGAGTTAAGTGATACGAATAAAATTATAGGAGATAAAGTGAAATTAAGTGTAAAGACCCGAAAGAGAAAGATGAGAAAGAAAAAAAAAAGATTAGCATTAGATTTAGATTTAGATAATTATAATTGTTTAGTTGTTGCCATCAATTAAATTATTACATTTTCATATATTTGCTGCTACTTTTCGGTACTCTGTTTTACAAATTAACTTTGGAATAGATTCATGATCACAGAGAATGATCCCTTTTGTAGCACCAACCAAGGAAAAGAATTACCTTGTAGAAAAAGATGAGCTTATAGATTTTGCACGCAGTCTTGTGAGAAACAGAACAAGCTACGGTGATCCATACTTGATACAAGCTGTTCTATGTGCCCACTCACAGGCCTTTCTTAGGAAGAAACAAATCTGGTGTCTAAACTTAGAAACAGAGTGAATCCATCAATCTTCCACATGAAGAGCTTTGCAGGGAGTGTGGCAATCTTAATGATCTGGATGCCCAGAAATCCGACACTGTGATGGGATGCCATGTCGTTGTAATCCTCGGAGCGATTTTAGGGTGGCGTCTTTGAACTCCGTTGTACGTGTTGTGGGAACCGAAGATCATGAATTTCTTTACACGTGAAGAACTTCTTCCCTACCAGACGCCGGTCCTGCTCCGGTACCTCTGCCAGATGCCTTAGTTCTTGATCTTTGTCGGATTCTTCTAAAAAATCTGTGCCAAATTGCATGAGGCATCCCTGGATTAGTTTCTTGACATTGGCATTAAGAAACAGATCCAGGAGACAAACAATGTCGTAAAATGAGGTGCTAGTACAAACAATTAGAATAAGCATCAAGCCCTGGCCCCAAGTATTTCCATTAGCATATATCCTCTGGTCATTCCAAAATGAGGAAGAAAGAAAGCTATCAAAAAGAAAAGGTGAAACTATTTACTATGCAGGAGTTGCCTATCTTAACGAGAAGACCATAAAATTCATCTAAAATATTAAAGATGAGCCCCATCTATCTGTTTCTCGAGAGTTGCATCTCATGCAGAAGAGGTGAATGTGACCTGAAAAAGATTTCAGTAAGCAGATCATAAGCAGCAACTAATCAACTATGATAACTATTGACCCATAATTTGATTGATATTGATTTCCCCTTCAAGGGAGTATTCAGGGAGGTTCATCAAAGAAGCACTGTATCTAAACAGGGAATTTATATTGTATCATAACTATGGCCAGCATGCAACTAATAAACACTGGCAATTAATTTTCTAAATGATAATTTTCCATAGCTTGAAAGTTCCCGTTCCAGTTTCGAATAGTTTTGATCTTGATAATTATAACATAGACGAAAAACCTCGAACTAAGCAAACCAAATCTCTTCCTTCTAGCAGCAATTTTTATATATATATATAAAAGAAAACCTATAGTTATGATTTTATATTGTATAAAACTATGGAGCCTATCGATATGTTTCCAACCCAAATCAAATGCTGCTAAAAAAACTAGAGCCTAATTGAAGCAAGGTAATCACCAATCGCTTTGGATATTGGTTTTTATAAACCAGATGATCTATTTCATTGTTTGTAGCTTTTGAAAATCATGGATAGAGATATAATAGACTACAAAAATAACTATGAAGCATTTCATTAGTAATTCTTTAAAAAGCGACGAAGAAGAGAGTAACTTCATTGATGGCAATCAGAGGGCCAGTACTCTTTTTCACCTTCTTTAATTTCCTCAAGAAATACCTAACAACATATAAACATACATCAAACTGCTAAAATTACTAAAAAGAAGTAGCATTACAATTGAAAGGTGGAAGACAGGCTTACCAAATCCATAATCACAATAACGGATCAACACCTGAACACTATCAGGGCATCAATACAACGTAAATCTAGAAATAAATTCCAGTAAATAAGATCAAATAAGCAATAATTTACGCAATTTGATAGATGTGATCGCTAGTTATTCCTACTCCAATCACACATTGCAACATCAAAGTAAAAGTAAAGTTACAACACTACTTAGAAAATCTGAGCTCAAAAATCTTTTTAGAACATACAAACATATCAAAAGGAAGTGGAGTAAAAGAGAATTCTTACCCTAAAGTTCTCCATAGACTTCGGATTTCCAACGCAGCTACTCGAGACACCACAGCCGCCGCCCTCAGAAGCTGTCCTTCATGCCGAGGACTAAAAGATAAAATAAAACTACATTGCGGTGAGCGTGGATCGAACACGCGACCTTCAGATCTTCAGTCTGACGCTCTCCCAACTGAGCTATCCCCGCTTTTGTATTACTTTTGTTTTAATATATACACCCTTAAATCAATTTATTTATTTTTTTGTTCCAAAGTCTAAATTGTACACGGATGTTTCTTTTTTTAGCAGGTGTATTTAAATAATAAAAAAATTATATAAAAAATAGTGATTATTTCGATGTTTAAATAAAACTATTCCTTTACATTGTTACCACATATTTGCTAAATAATCTATGCCAATCATTTTCAACGTAGATCTCTTCTCGATACGATACGTGACAGATTAATCCACCTCTTTTGAGTGCAACCTTTTTGTCTCTGAAATGATCGATGGGAATCATATACTTTTCATCTCATTCCAGGCCAAATGGAACTTTATAATGCAATAAAGATTTATATTTGGTTTTATTTGGCACGCTTCTGCTTTGGATTCTAACGTTACGCTTGCTTTGCATCATTCCTATTCTTATATTGTAGATTGGATCCATGCATAACAAAAGAAAATTATTCCCTAATTGTTGCACTTGATCTACCAATAATAATCATGTGCAATTATTCAACGATTATAGTGCTATAACTATTACATAATTTATACACAATTTTGACCGAGTAACTGCATTTTAGTCAGTATGTTAAATTATTATTTTACATTACCTATAAGGGTTAATTACTCTAACACCCCTAAAAGAATATCTGATTTTTATATAGAATTCTTAAATTTTTTTAGATTACAATATCATCCCTAAACTTTTGGGCAAAATGAGATAGGTAACGGCGATGATGGAAAATACGTGATGATTGATTATACCCCTAATAAGTCAACAAATTCGTCTCCATCAATGTCGATCACCTTGTTGGAGTACGCGGGACCACGTTGTCACGCTCGAGGAAGTTGGGACAAGGTTGGAGAGCTCGACCTCGCTCCGCCACCATTGCCGAGATTGCTCAACTCCTTGCTAGTGCACATATGCAAGCGACCGATCAAAAAAGACGAGGCTTAAGAGTGCAGCCTTGCTCGCTCTCGTTGCCAAGGTTGTTTGGCTCCTCGCCGGCGCACATGCGCAAATGATTGATCAAGAAGTTGGCCAACTAATGCTTGGCTATCACAAGCCGACAACGGGGAGTCAATGTTGACGATTGGCGCTGGTGAAGAGGTGGTTAGCGACGATGAAAGAGTGATTAGTGATGGTGAGGGGGAGAAGTCGGCAATACTGGATGGGGAATGAAGATGATTATTTTTTTTATAATGAGTTAAATTTAATAATAAAATATATATCCTTTTATCTTAATTTAATTAAAGAGTTTATGAGGGTATTTATATTATTTTAGAATTAACTAAAAGTGTTACATTAGAATTTTTAAAAAATTTAGGAGTGATATTGTAACCTATAAAAATTAAGGGTCTCCGTGAAAACCGAATATAGTTCAGGGGTGTTAATCGTAATTAAACATACCTATAATTATTACACACTATATTAATATTCAAATATAAAAATTTAGAATAATTATGCTGGTATTAGACTTAGTTTAAGGTGAACCAGTATAGGCTGTGAATCATAAATTATATAAAGACAGGGTGCGGTGTAATTTTTCTTATTACTGAAAAATTACAAATCACACCCTATGCTTTGAAAACATTACAAATAAAGCCCCTTATTTTTATTATTCAAGCATGGGCTGCTATACGTAAATGATAAACATAGAGGGCGTTATCTGTAAGATTGTCAAAATATAGGGTGTAATTTTCTTTATTATAAAAAACTAATATCCTCCGAATAACCAGACTCCAGTGAAGGCGACACCTGTACCACCACTAGAATCGACGGCGCAGATTTCACCATCTCGGGTGTCTCGGACGCGACGACGAGGGTTATCAGATATCTCACGCCACGTTGCGCCACCACTAAGCCGCGAATCGCGAGTACGGAGAGACTGCCCTCTCTGCTCCCTCTTCCCCCTCCCCCCGTGCGCATGTTAGCTGCGGGCGCTTTTTAAAACGCGTTGTTCTCTAGAGAGAGAGAGAGAGAGAGAGAGAGAGAGAGAGAGGGGAGAGCAGCGGAGAAGAGCAAAAGAGGGGCAACCAAAAAAAAAAAAAAAGAAGAAAAGAAAAGAGAAAAGAGAGATCCATCTGTCTCATCCCTGTATCGCTTTGCTTCCTCGAGTGGCGAATCCCAGATCGAATCCACCGAGTGGCGATTCGTGGATCTCGTTCGGATACATCGATCGCGTTGTTCCTCTCTTTGGTTCGGATCTAGGGCTTTCGACGGGGAGCTCTAGGGTTAGTGTTTCTTTTAGGTATTTGCATCTCTTTATGCTCGTCTAGGGCATAAATGGCGGCTATGTTTCCCGGTCAAGTCAGTGCTGTTCAGGTAAATCGAAATGAGTATATTGATGAAAGGAACCTTTTTTTTTTTGCTGTTGTTGGAGATTTATCGCTTACCTTTCGATGGTGTAGGTTGGGACCTTCTTCGTGGGGCAATACTATAATACCCTGCAGCAGCAGCCAGGTCTCGTGCATCAGTTCTACAATGATGCGAGCACTATGATGCGCATTGACGGTGATGCCACTGAGACGGCTACTGGGATGGTGGTAAAATTTTTCTACCCCATATATCTCAGTTAACTTACTGAAGTATTTTTCTTTTTCATATGGGATCCTGAATTAGAGTTGCATAAACGAGAAATATGCATCATGTTGGTCGTAATATATGTCTTTAGGCGTGCTGATTATTATTTCTCACTACGTATTCTTGTGCAAATTCTGGAATAGTTATTTCTAGTGTAATTGGTTCTGCCATTTTTAATCAGTAACAGAGACCCATTATAAAACTATGCCTTAAAGAAATAGCAGTAAATAAAGGAATACATGCATGAAAAAGCACATCCTTCAAGCAGTCTTTATGGTAATTCGAATGTAAAATTCAACTTTATCATATTGCATGTATTCAAGGCACAAACAATTTGGCAACATCCAAAATCCTAGATAGGTGCATGTATTTGTGCTTAGCTTAATTTAACAACTTTATTATATTAATATGAGTTTAAGCATTTTCAACGGCACTTGCTAATCACAAAGTGATACATTACTTCCGCGTAAACTGTTCATTTTTTTTTAATTTTAATTTTTGACAAAAAGGCTGCAGGTAAATGGTTAAGCTACTCCATCTATATAGTTTGAGTCAGCTATGAATTTTTTTCTCTCAAACTATTCTGTTATTTTAGCAGCTAAACGATTCACAGAGAACTCATGCAATTCTTTCTAGCTTTAGTGACAGCCTTTTGATTTTCTTAACTTCAGTAATATTCAAGTTATTGTGTCGCTTGGTTTCATCTGCTTTCAAAATTATCGTGTTTGGACCATCCTAAATGAGTTGCATATATAAGTTGTAGGTTGTGCAATTTTGAGCTTTTCTGTTTTTCACTAGGTTAGTACACCATAGTATTATGCATATCTGCACCATGTTATTTTTCTGTTCATTTCTTTGTACTATATTTGAGCTTTATATTTGAACTTCTTTTTACATTTATTGGTTTGCATCAGTTTGTGCTCACTTGCATTAGTTCACATATACTTTCTCCTTTAGAAGTATTTGCCATCAATGATAACACTTGATTTTGTCTTTTGCAGCAAATACATTCTCTTATAATGGCCCTTAATTTTACCCGGATTGAAATCAAAACAGCTAATTTTCTGAGTTCATGGGGTGATGGCGTCTTAGTGATGGTTTCTGGTGTTCTGCAGACTAGAGAGTATAATGCTAGAAGGAAATTTTTTCAGACATTTTTCCTTGCTCCTCAGGAGAAAGGATATTTTGTTCTAAGTGACTTCTTTCACTTCCTTGATGAGGATCAAATTCATCAACCGGCCGTACCAACTCATGAAAGTTTTGAAAACAATTTAAGTACATCCAATACAATTCCTGAGGCAGGTAGATTCAATACTATTGTTAAAACTTGACATTACTAATCAGAGAAGATAAATATTCTTATGGCTCTAATGTTTATCTTTTGATAATTGGCTACTGAGAATAAGTGTAATGTATGTTCTCTAATGTGAAATTAATTATACAGCTTATACTTTTTAATGATATTAATCATCAGAAAACTTGGGGAGAGTCGATAATGTTTCTTTATCATACTACTGCAAAAAATTTACCTTAACATTCATTTTGTTGTCGATATGTTGATTAGTAAAAAGAAACTCATTGTGTTGGCAGCTTCTGATTACTCTCATGGAGGAGAAATACAGACCGAAGAACTTGCACATCCAGTGCAGGCGGAAGAAAATGAGGCAGATGCTGAGTACAATTTCCCTGAGCCGCAACAGCATGTCTCCGAACCTGATGACTTGATAGATGAATCTCCTGCCGAGGAGGCTGTTCCTTCATTTGCTAATCTAACAATCACAGCACGGGACCCATCTCCTGTACCTGCAGGGGAACCTGTGGGAGAACCATTAAAGCAAACCTATGCTTCCATCGTACTTATCGCTTCTTACAACCAAATAATTTCCTATGATGCATACTTATGTCTGTTTGTAAATAAAAATAACAGCTTTTGTTCCCAATTAAGCGGTGTTGGTTGAGCAGTTTCGTCTGCTTCCATTTCTGTGCTGTTTCTGATAATATGAATATTGCAGCTGCGGACTGCAAAAGGACCTCAAACCGTATCTCAGCCACCTGCAACTTTTGAGTCATATCAAGTGCCACAGTCAGTACCCCAGCAGACCACGGTACTGATTGGACTTGAGAAGACCACATATGAGGTAGTGGAGGACATTGCGGCACTAGAAGATGATGGTTAAGTTCTTCAATGCTTATATAGAATCTGCAGTCTGATTATTTGTTTGTGCTTTGATCAAGTACTGAAAATTTGTTGTTGTTCTGTTTAGTTGAGAGCAAATCAGTTTATGTGGGAAATGTACCCTCTTCTGTCTCGGAATCTGATCTGGAAAATGAGTTCAAGAACTTTGGTAGAATCAGACCTGATGGTGTTGCCATCAGAAGCCGCAAGGTCCAGATGTAGTCCATTTATTTTACCTTCCTGCTGGAAGGAAATCTAATATCTAATACATTATTTTGCATTATATGAATGTGCAGGATTCTGGTGGTTACTATGCCTTCGTCGAATTTGAGGATGCTATTGGAGTTAAGAATGCACTAAAGGTAGTTATATATTTGTGGCTCTTAATCTTCATGTAATGGTTTTGAAATAGTGAATTGGTATTTGATCGCATCAAAATAGTGCAAGTACCAACTTGTTACTGATGTTCTCGTGGTGCCTCTATGTTCTATCAATATAATGATATTATTGCTTCCCTGCTTATCCCTTGTTTGTCATGCAGGCATCTCCATTACAAATAAATGGGTGGCAAATATATGTTGAAGAGCGGAGACCTAATAGTGGAGCATACCGAGGAGGAAGTGAGTTATTTATTACGCCTTACTAGTTGTACATTCTTTGAGTTTTCAGAATGAATTCATCAATAAATGTGGAAACAAAGTTGTTATTCGATAGGTTAGAATGCTCTATTATTTATCCTAATATCTTTAAAATCTTTTCATATCTTATGTTTGGCTATGATTCTTAATAAGCATACCACTCTTTGGTTTACCTATATGACTGGTCTTCTCTTCCATCTTTTCTATGAATTTGTCAGGATGAATAGATTCAAGCTATTCAATTTGTTGGTCAAGTACTAATCAGTTAAATTTTCTTGTAAAGCATGAAATATGAAACCAAAAGCATAATTGTGAATATTTTATTACTTAATAAAGCATGCATCAGCACAACCTTGTAGTAGTACTGGATATTTCTTCTTTTGTCATTTGACTTTATCTGCTGTCATGTTTAGGACAATAATCTTGATTTATTTGTTCATGTTCCCCTCTGTGCGCAGGAAGGGGCAGAGGAAGGGGTGGATATCAGTCAGAGGTGCCCAGGGGCCGCTTTGGTGGTCGGAGTTTTGGACGGGGAGACACCGACAGGGAGTATAACAGCCGGGCAAGGGGAAATGGTTTTCACCAGCGAGCTCCGCGGCAAGAAAGGGGCATACTAGGAAATTAAAGTTGCAAGGATATGCCAACAGAGACTCTACACCCATTACCCTTAGCCGCATCCGAAGTGTTATTTTTGTGAGGAACAGTTAGCAGTAGCTACTGAGATTTATGAAGCACTTGTGTTGTTTTTATGTCCCTGGAAGACTTCCATTTGAACTTACCCTCGTATTGTTAAAACTTATATTTTAAGAGGAAGTGGAGCCATCTTTTTGGTGTGGGTTTCATTTATGCATTCTTCTTCTTCCCTTGTCATTTGAAGGCCAGCTTTTGGGTTGCAAATCATGAAGTTTCATTTATAATCCTTTATTTATCCCTCTCTCACATAGTGGCATACTACTATCTGAAAATGGTACGCTGGCTTTATTTCCTTTTAATCGCATTTTATTAAAGTGTTTTCTTTTGAAATCGTGCATAAAAGTAGCACCGATAACTAGGTGACAATAAGAGGCAGCGGAACAAGTGAAAAAACAACTATAAGCCCATTAGATGTATTGAAAACACAGCATATATAAATATAGTTATAATTTTAAACAAACATGAAACACCCAGTAAAATAGCTGTCAAAATTTCCACCAAAGTACAAAAGATAAGCTGTTATAGCCCCTTTCATTGAGTTTGAGCTTTCTTTTCCTCCAAATTTGAAGGTAGAGAACTGTATTTTAATATCCGTTCTAACTAATGCATTTGGTTGAGAGCTTTTTAAAATGCTGTGCTAAAAAATACATTAACTAATCCAAAAATCATTATTTAATTTAGTATACCAAATCTGAAAAATAGCATTTTGAAAAACTAATAAGACCAAGCTGCTGTCTTTAGCATCTATTTAAATCAAATAGATGTCAAGACTGCATCTAGTGGCTCCCCACTAATCTTTCTCTCATTTTAATCCAACACAACCCAACCTTAACCCAAATCTCCGTTTATCTCATTTCAATCCAAACCCAATCCTAACCCATCTCTCTATTCTAACTCTTAACTCATGTTTGATCTTCTCTCTTCTATTATCCTCTAATTAAACATCTGTTAACTAAATACCTCGTTATAAAATACCTAATTAAACATGTGTTAAACAAATATATCGTTATGAAATACAATCAAGCAAACAAACAAGCCATTTATTTATCTAGATACAACATATAGAAAAATATATATACATTTCTTAATACACATGTATTTCTATATACAAAAAACTAATCGACCCCAAAGAAAAACCAAAATACAGTATATTAGTTTGAATAATACAGGAGACAATATAAGAGGATTTATTATCAAAAAATTGTACTTTATATGTGTTAATACATCATCTTTAGAAACATCATGCCAAATAACCCTATATAATGCACAAAAATTAAGAAGAAGAAATGCAAGCATAGAAACAGAGTGACAAGGAATGTTGCATAGAAAACTCAGATCAATTCAAGTACTGCCTTAAAAGTTGTAACATGACAAAAGCCAAAATATGCTTCAACATAACTCAAGCAAATTAAAATCCAGATAATACAATCAAAACAAGTGCTCCAGGTCCAAGCTAGATCGATTCCTACTAAAATAGCTATCCTTTAACTTGTAGAAGCAGCAGCTCCTCTCTTCCTTGGAGCAGCCTCCGTTCCTGAAACAATGAAAATGAAAATTGCAGATTATTTATCAGGTAGGTAAATTTCTCCAGCAGCCAAGGAAAAAAATGCAAGGCAAATTTTGTGGGTAAACAAATTTAAGGCATTACAACTGAACTCAAGAGTAACTAAATTCTGATGTAATGATTCGTAACGACTGCCTGTATCAATAACATTTACCAAGAAAAGGAACATTACAGACCTTCTCTGAAGTTGCTCTTGAATCTGCGAGGTACATGGCGAAGGTACCTCATCCTTCCAGTGCCTGTGGTCTTCCTTCTGATAGCCTTCACACTCCAGTTATCTGTAACAAATTTAACCAGGATGACGGCCTATAAAGAACTAGTAAGCAATACAAAGTCATACATACAACAATGACTTCTACAAAAATGACAGTTTGTAACACATGAAGATACCACCTTTTACTTATTTGCTTCAACCTACAATCTGTAGACAGTTCAGCACTAGATAGATGAGCAAATATAAAGAGTATTGAGTAAGAGTAGAATTAACTCGGCCATATGTGGTACAGAAAGTGTAACGAGGGAACTAATAGGACTAGCTTCGACACAAGAATCGGTAAGAAAGATACTAAGAAATAGATTGATAGGCACCCCCACCTCTAAGGAGGCTTGTATCAAACGATATTATCCTCATGATCATACTGAATGGTTCGCAAAAAGAAGAATTGGAAATATGGTCAGATTAAGCAAGGAAGGGAACAACCATATAACCAAAGATAAAGACAAACTAGTTAAAATTCTTAAGCCAAATGAAATAGACATAGTAAATAGAAAAACAAACTACATATGAGATTACTTAATCCTACGCTGTAAGTTTTCTAATAACAAACATGATCAGATATGATTGGAGAACGACTCCTAGCATCGACAAAAACTAAGTTTAAATCAACTGATCTAGTTTAAACTTAGTAGAAAAGGCCAATATACACAATAACGTAATTGTTTAGAAAGAAGCAATAAGTATACCAAGCCAAATACCTACGTCTTACAACAGGAGAAGAATAGCGACTGCAATATTAAGCAGACCAAGAATCCAACTACGGAATAATAAGGATGAGAAGGTCGATAAGAGGCTTACACTTGCGAATGCGAGCAGAGGGATAACCGCAGGAGGAGCAGGTGCTCTTCTGGAGGTGGAAGCTCCTGCGGCCACACCTCACGCAGAGTGTGTGGGTCTTGTTCCTCCGCTTCCCGAAGCTACCTGTGCCCTTACCCTGCCATGAGAAACAGCCTTTGGGGTTAGGATTAGGTTAGAAAGAAGATGATGGAGGAGGAATTAGGGTTAGAGTTCGCGCATTTGCTTACCATTTCGAAGCGTTCTCGTCTCTCTTTCCCCCGAGATCGGTAAGCGGCGTCCTACTGAGAGATCAAAACCCTAAAACGAAGAGGAGGGCTTTTATAGCCACTTATTTCGGTCGACTTAGCAAATTACGTGAATACCCTCTAAAATTGCAATAATGGTGATATTTTATTGTACGTATAGATTTAAGTTTGGCAAACTGGCATTCAAGCTTCCATAGCATAGTGGTAGTGCGTTCGCTTCGTAAGCGAAAGGTCGCGAGTTCGATCCTCGCTGGGAGCTACAATTATTTTAATTTTTATTATTTTTATAGTTTTTTGGTTCTTTACCTACTTAGCCATAAAAATAGATAAATTGCACGTAGACTAATCATAACTCAAAAGTGGTCTACAGATGCTCAGGTGCTGCCGCAAATTTATGCTTCATTCCGCTGCAATAACACCATAAGTTAAACCGAGTCCGCGGAATAACAGAATCGATCCTCCCCATTATTTTATACCTTTCCCTCCGTTCTAAGACCAAGGACACGGTCTAGTGTAGGTTGTCATTGAGACATTAAACCAAACAGTTCGAGAGAAGAGAGAGATGTTAATGGTTGGCCATTCCTCTTCTTCGAAACCCTAACCTTATACCGTGCTCCCAATAGCATCCGGATTCTGAGTTTGCCCTTTGATCGAAGCACTTGAGATGGTTCCAACCTTGCTCTAGGGTTTTCTCGAGCTGTTGAATGCTCCAGGTACTTTAACTGATCGAAGAAGTCTTGCTTTGAATGAGCTATTTCTACCTGCATTTGGTTGCAATCTCTCTCATTTCTAACAGAAATGTGATACTCTCCATACGTTTTGATCTACTTAGTTGGATTGACCCCTGGGCATTTGAAAATGGCGTCGAAAACTGAAAGAGCACGGGCGGCGTTGAACGCCATGAAGTCTCTTGGGTTCTCCAAGAAAGTTGCAACTCCTGTTCTGAAGAACCTACTTAGTTTGTATGGTAACAAGTGGGAACTCATCGAAGACGAGAACTATCGAGTTCTCGCGGATGCCATACTTGACATGCAGGTGAAGTTATGGCTACCAAAATCTTGACTTGGTATAAATAGTGGATATGGTTGCTAAACATGTTATCCTTTTCAGGAGAACGGTGCCCAGGACAAGATGGTTGATGATGTATGTAGTGCGTTTTCTTTGAGTCTTACTTCTTTCCTTATCTCCATATGGAGTGTTAAACGTTTGGTTAAATGTAGCAGGATATGGATGGTAAGAAGAAGGAAGTTGCGGTCGATGATGAGCAAGAGCCTCTCAGAACAAGAGTAAGGATTAGGCAAGAGGATCAAGATCCTTCGCCTTCAATGTGTAGCCCTGATTTGCCTGATGAGACTCCATTGAAGAGGCCAAAGCTTGAACCAGGCGAAGAGCACATTCAACACAGAGAAGCAGAGGTGCATTCACCCCGGAGGGCTCTTAGAGGCAAATCTATTGAACCACCTCAACCTTGGCAAGAAGAGCAAGCAATTATGCAAATGTCACCTCAGCCATCTCATACATCTGGAAGAACTGGGACAGTTTCACCTGAAACAAGTCGGCGGGAAACTAGAGCTTTAGCTCGCGCACGTCAAGCCAGCCTACAAGCTCAGACAACTTCACTTGTGGTGTCTGGAGGAGAGAAAGATTTAGGGAATGGGAAATTGGTAAATGCCATCTGTCTGAAAGAGCCAAAGGCTGAACCAGGGATAGAGATTCGACAAATGATTGATGCATCTGGCAGTCATACTGGTTCAGTAAGAACAGTGCTTGAGCCATTGAATAGGGACTTTCCAAATGATGAGGCTCCTCTTGCGTTCATCTGTCCTCCTCACTCAACTCCTTCCCGAAGCAGAGGTAGTCAGTTTCTCATGATGTGTTCTCATCACATCATTATTATGCTAGATTACTCAACTTCTTCACCCTTCATTTATCTTCTTATAATTGTTTTCTGTTAATTTTTATATCTGATCTAACTGAATTGATATGATGTTCTGTAGATGATCAAGGTCAGGGAATCCAAGATGATTCTCCAAGGAACATTCCTACTTTGCCAACAAATGTTACGAAAACAACAATAGATCAGCATGGGAATAGTGAGGGTGGAGAAGAGTTTCCTATCACCTCTTGCCAGACTAGGAATAAAGCTGAATTAGTGAACGTGCAAGAACCATCTTCTACTAATGTTGATATAGCCTCCTCTGCTAATGGAGAGGTCAAAATTTCATTAACTTGTAATACAGGTCGCTCTAATTTTCAAATGCCGAGCTTAGAAGCTGTCTATAGGATGGTAGAGGATCGATGCCTCAGGTCATACAGGATTCTGCAACCTGACTTTTCTCTTGGCAACCTCATGAATGAAATCTGCCAGTGTGTTTTGGACCTCAGTAATGAAACAACCACAAATAATCAGGAGAATTCTGTAAAGGTAGATTCTGCAGTGGATTATCTAATAAGATCTGGTGTACACAATATCACTGGTAGCATGGGCATGACTCCAAGTGGTGTTTCCAATATTGCAGATCCAAAATGTTCAGGGACGTTAGCCAATAATGATGGAAATGGTGGAAACCAAAGAGGCAAGAACACGAAGGAACCTCCACTTATTGGAGCCTCAGAAAATAGGCCAGAGGGCGCAATAGTTGTCCAACCACATCATCTTGCGCTTGGCGATGTAAGACCCAATCATGATGTAAATGACATATCTAAAGGGGAAGAAAGATTGCGAATTTCAGTTGTAAATGAAGTAAACAGTGAAAAGTATCCATCTTCTTTTAACTATATACCACAAAACCTTATTTATCAGAATGCTTATGTTAACTTCTCTCTTGCTCGGATCGGTGATGAAGATTGCTGCTCTGATTGTTTTGGTGACTGCTTGTCTGCACCAATACCTTGTGCTTGCGCACGAGAAACTGGAGGGGAATATGCATACACACCAGATGGTGTGGTTAAGATGGAGTTCCTTGAGGAATGTATCTCAATGAACCGTGATCCTCAAAATCATCATCATATTTATTGTAAAGATTGTCCTCTTGAAAGGTCCAAAAATGAGGCTACGCCTGAATCCTGTAAGGGGCATTTAGTCAGAAGGTTTATCAAGGAATGCTGGAGCAAGTGTGGGTGCAACAAGCAGTGTGGCAATCGTGTTGTGCAACGAGGTATCACATGCAATTTGCAGGTAAGGTTTCTTCAAAACTTGACTGAATTTTTATGTTATAATTCTTTGAATATGATTTTGGCTTTCTTCTATTTCACTTTCCTCTAATGGAAGAAAGGTACACAATGTACCTGCCAACTAATCTAATTGGAAAGATGGTAAGACCCTCTCTTGCCTAGTTCTAATTTTAACAGGATGTTTGGCACCACTTTCTAGAGGGTTGACATCATATTAAGTATCAAATTGTAAATGTATTTTATTTCCTTGAATCTTCTGTCATGAGTTGTTCTCCAACTGGCCCCTATTTTGAGACAAGGTTTGGATAAAGTAGGTTTTGCTTTAAACTTGGATCTGTATATAAGCGAATTTCATAATTTCGACTTTCTTCAGTCTCCATATATAATAAATTGCACCCATGTAATTTTTTTACCTTTCAGGTGTTCTTTACATCTGAAGGAAAGGGCTGGGGACTACAGACACTTGATGAATTGCCTAGGGGTGCTTTTGTATGTGAGTATGTTGGTGAGGTGTTAACGAACATGGAACTTTATTACCGGACAGTGCAGAGCACAGGTAATGCAAAGCACACATACCCTGTGCTTCTGGATGCTGATTGGGGCTCAGAAGGTGTTTTGAAGGATGAAGAAGCCCTTTGCTTGGATGCAACATTTTATGGAAATGTTGCAAGGTTTGTTAACCACAGGTATGCATTCATTCCTTAATGTGTTGTTTGCCATCTCCTGGAAAGAAGTTACAGCAATATAATAAAGAAAAACTTGATATAGGTAGGCAAAACCTGCTGCTTCAAAATGATTGCGATTTTTGGAATTTGAGAGAAAGTTGAAGTGAATATAGAGAGTGCAAAATATGCTGCTGTAACTGATCTATATATTCCTAGTTCTTGCAAATCAACTGAATTTTGGTATATGAATTTTCTGTTGACTGACAAAAAAAGAAGAGTTTGGACTTAAATCATCCACAGTTTCTCTCATGATCTTGATCATTCAAGTGCTTTAGGTGTTATGATGCAAATTTGGTTGAAATTCCAGTTGAAGTGGAGACACCAGATCATCACTATTATCATGTACGTGACCTAAGCTGCTGCCTCCAAATTTGTAGTCTTTTATATTCAAATTAGCACCAGCAAGTTAATGGTCTTGAGGCTTCATATTGTTTGTATCATGCAGCTTGCTTTTTTCACAACAAGAAAAGTAGAAGCATTCGAGGAGCTAACATGGGTAAGCCGCATCACATACTTGTCTAGGAAATTTAACTTTTATCCAATACTGCAAATATGTTTTATTTATTTAATTCTAACTTATTTGTTATTTAAAATTACGATTCATTGTAGTTTTATTTTTGGTCTCGGATGGAATTCCAATAATTGTACTGATATATTGATTCACAGTCTATTTGTCTTTCTACCTAACCGTCTGGCCATCATTGTATGCATACACATTTACCAGATGAAGATCTGTTGAATCTAAGATGCATGCTTAAACTAAAATGCAAAAAGTTGGGAGAAGACCCAACTGGTTATTACTATTATTGGCGAGAGGGAAAGCTCAGTTATTCATCTATCAATAATCGTGTTATGTCTTGATCTGACCTACACCAACCTTGTTTGCTGCTTGTCTATAACATGCTGATAAGGAACAGACTTCATGATAGTCAAAACAACCTCTATTTTCATTGATGAGTGAGCATAGACTAAACCTTTTTGGAACTTGAGAGAAAGTGAAGTGAATATAGGAAGTGCAAAAGATGCTGTTCTCTGATACTGTTAGGTTTGTCAAGTAAGCTTTCCTATTCTTCTATGGTACCAGCTGACATTTATTCCTGCCAACTCCTAAGCTTAAAGATAGTGCCTACATCTTGGGCTCAAGTTAAGGTAAGCTCAGTATTACCTGGAGCTTAATTGGAACATGTTCGTAGCATTTAGGATTTAAATTCTATCTCTTGCTGAAAGCTGATAATTTCAAGTAATCAAGATAGCGTGTTGTTTCTTGATATCCCTCATATGGTTTGTTTGCAGGATTACGGAATTGATTTTGATGATCATGATCATCCTATCAAAGCATTCCGATGTAGATGTGGAAGCAGATATTGCCGAGATCTGAAACGTACAAGTATGCTCTCCTAATTCTTTTAATCTCAAACATCAAGCTGTAACTATTTTGAGAAGTTTCTTAGAATGTCAGAGTTATGACATTATTTATTAGCAATTTCATCGCTCCTTCAGTATGCCTGAAGTAAGTTGGTCATTTTTCTTTTCTTTTCCTCCAGCGCATTATCTTCACATGTCATTTGCATATGAAACTTGCATGTAGATGAGTTCCAGCACATCCACCAGCATGCAAGCTCCGGCATACAATTGCCGTAGCACCATACCTCTACTTGGTCACTAAATTTCTAATATCGACCCTCAATCCATAGAGAAATGCTTATAAAATACCCCCATGATGGGGGTAAATGTTCGTTGTACCCAAAGATAGGGAGACAGCTTCAAAAATTTGACTTTCTTTTCGATGTTAAGGCAACTTTCCTTTTCATTTGTGTGCTTCCCATCAGCACATATATTGCTAACTTCAACAGAAGAAATGCCGTGCATATCTCAAAGGCTCTTATGCTATGCGTAACTATTAGATTTATTTGTCCTGTTTTCAATCTAGTTTTCGTAACATCCTCACTGCCAAAACTAATATGATATTTTCTTCATTTACAGACAGTAGACGCAAGGCATTAGTCTTGAAATGAGCGAAGAGGCACTCACCAAAGATGTCAAGGGTTATTTTTGGGAGCAGAGCTACGAATTGCTTATTTTTGAAGGCATGTACTGATACATGGTAAAATCTTAATCTCATTTTGCTTGACCGAGGTGTATTCTATAGATGTTTTCAACTCCTGTAACTCTAGGTACGGTAGTTAAGGTCATGGAACTGCTACAAATGAGTTGTGGAGTTCTGTAATAGATGGTTGAATAGCGAAGCACTAATTTATATAGATAGAAAATTGACCAAACTTATTTGCAGTTTTGCAGATATCTACAAATATGAAGAACATGTAACATGTTACAATGTAAGATCGTACATCTACATTTCTGTGAAGAAGTTGAATGCAATTAGGTTCCACTCAATGTATGCTAGAGTTACAGGTACTAGCTATATCACCAAAGATAAATAAGCATTCAGTCTCACTGCTCTTGAGACTTGATATTGATACAGGTTCTCTTGTAGTATTACTGGATAACATTTAAACGATACTCGAAAGAGTTTATTAATGGTTATTACGTAAAAATCCCATCAGAATTCAACAGTCCGAAATGAATCCCTCACAATGTTTACGCAGCTACGCGAAAAACTGGCCATTCTGGAATGCCATCAGCATAAGAATACGATAAAAACGCAACCTATAATGCAAAGACAGGCGTCGGCCATCACATCTTATATAATAAGGTAGGCAACTGATAAAATTTAACCTGAAGACACTAAAATCCAGCAAGTAGAATGATTCCAAAATTCAAAACAAAATTAGAAGGTAAAGCCAATCTTCCTTCTTTGTCCAAACACTACTAAAACACTCAAATTTCCTTGCAGAAATGCAGCTAACAGCACCATTACACGATGGCATTGGCAGCGCTAGCAATTCTAGGCCACAGATCAGCACACTCCTTTCCGATAGGTCCTGTGATAGCAGACCCTGCAGAGAACCACAACACCACAATCACTAAAACTGGATTCGGACTTCATATTCATTTTTTAAAATCACTCCATACTAAACTAATTAAGTCAAGTTTGTAATAAAACTCAACTATATCCATTAACCCAGCTAAAATGAACAAACATGATCACAGCAATCATAAGTTCAATGTTATAGCTAACGAATTATGTTTGCATTCAAAAATCAAATGTCGAGGGAATCAATTTCACGTACCCTTCATTTCTCCCTTGGGGTTAACAATAACTCCAGCATTATCTACAAAATTGGCATATAAATAGCAAGATTAGAAACAAATTTGCATAAAGCTAATAATATTAGAAAATTATAGTGTGTCAAACAAAGTAAAACATGACAAGATAAAGCATAGAAAAACATCAAACGGATTATGCTTTCAATTATTTTGTAAACAAAAAGCAAATGACGGGGAACATAATATTCCTTACATGCTGCTGCACAAGTGACAATATGCATAAACTTCATCAATACTATTCAAAATGCTTCTTTGTCCAGCAAAAAATAAGATGATTTGGTCATAAAATGTACCAGGAGACAGGTAACATGATGCAAAATTAAGAAAACATCATGCTGTTTAATACTGGTTGAATTCATTTATGCTTCTCACTGAGAAATGACCAAACAGAGGCCACTCTTTGCAAGTGTCGAAGCAACTCTAAATAGCTCTCAATAAGCATTGCCGATTATAAATTGGTAATAAATACAAACGAAATGGTTCAACGAGGAAACAGCTTAATAATCTAAAAGGGATTGTATTTATCACAACTATCAGAAACATGCTATCATAAAAAAGAACACAATACCTTCAAAGTACATGTATACACCATCCTTTCGGCGCCAAGGCTTGCGCTGCCTGACGATGACGGCAGGCATGACCTTCTTCCTGAGGTCAGGCTTTCCCTTCTTGACTGTAGCCATCACCATGTCTCCGACACAGGCCGAGGGGAGCCGATTGAGACGGCCCTTAATTCCCTTCACTGAGATGATGTAGAGATTCTTTGCGCCAGTGTTGTCGGCACAATTCACTGTCGCTGCCACCGGCAGACCCAGCGACATCCGGAACTTATTTCCGGCGCTACCTCCGCGCCCTACATAACATGAACCAAATAAACCATATCCATGGACCTAAGCACATAGCAAACAACCAAAAGCATATACTACACCTAAATAAACTTACAACATAATTTATCTACAAAAGAAAGCAATCTTTAATCTGACAAGCAATATATGACCAAAATATACTATTCAGAAACTATACTTTCTATTTCCATGGAATGCATCACAGATCACGGAGAGAACATCAAAAATTAGATCACTCCTTCCATCCTAAACCCTAAACCCTAAATTTCAACAGCAATATAGGAAGCATCGACAAAGATCCAATCTTGGAGGAGGCTTCTATCTCAGTGCATCGGATCTCATTGAAGTAAGCATGAGATCTAGTACGTAACACGGTAACAGTGATGAGATGAAGAGAACTAAGCCCATGACTAAAACACAGTTCTATGAGATTAATCCCCAAAACTATGAACAAGGGGGTCGAGAACCACTTTACCTCGCTTCGACATCTTGGAGAGAAAGTGGAGTGTACGACGCCACGCCGGAGTTGGAAGCGAAGGGCGAGAGGTACCAATTTTATACGAGGCGAATTCTAGGGTTTTCGTTCTGTGTCGATGAGGCAAATTACCATTACACCCTCGAACCTTGTTACGGTTTTGCATTTCAGACCCCACATTATGTATTTATTTATTTCTGGTCACACCCCGTCTTCGCATTATTTTTAATTCAACCCTTTATTGTTTTATTAATCACATAAAACACCTTAATGGGGAGTTTTCTCTAAAAATCCGGCGACAACAGCTAGGGGTGGCAAAAATTGACCCGACCCGATAACCCGACACGACAACCCGACTGTTAATTGGGTTTGGGTTTAGTCTAATCGGGTTCGGGTCATAAACGGGTCAACCCGCCTAACCCGATTATTAATCAGGTCGTGTTCGGGTTTATACCACTGACCCGCTTGACCCGTTTAACCTGTTTAAGTAAACGGGTCGGGTCGGGTCGGGTCGGGTCGGGTCGACCCGCAAACCCGCTATATATATATATAAGTTTTTAACCCTAACCCTAATACTCAACACTAGTTGAGTGAGTCCCCAAATCGGCCAAATCCCGATCCCGCAGCCGTCGCACCTCGGCCTTTACCCATGCCCGCAACCATCGCCCCTTGGCCCTTACCCATGCCCGTAACCGTCGCCCCTTGGCCCTTACCCATGCTCGCAGTCGTCGCCCCTTGGCCCTTACCCATGCTCGCAGCCGTCTCCTCGTCGTCTTCTTCCATTAGATCGGCTTAATGGTGCACCGACCGAGAGGGCAATGATGACCGCGGCAGTGGTGGAGAGTGGAGACAACGGTAAGCTCTTGCTTCCATTAGATTAGCTTAATGGTCTTCTTCCATTAGATCCCTTCTTCTTCGAAATCTCATCATCTCTTCCCCTCCTCCCTCTCACCTCCACCGCCGCCAATGGTAAGCTCTCGTCGCCACCGCAGCCTTCTCTCCTCATCTCCGACGGGCCTCCCACTCTCTTGCAGCCTTGCCTCTCCTCAGACTTCCGACGAAAATCTAAAGGCTCGATCTTCTCTGATCCTCCCTCTCGAGGCCTCGCCTCCACCGCCACCCTTCTCTCCTTAGATCTCCGACGGATCGCCATCCTTCTTGCACGCCTGCCTGCCCGCCCCATCGTCGTCGCTGTCGGTCGATCGATCTACCACGCCATCGCCGTCAGTCTCCGATCTCTATCATTGAGGAGTTGGATTTGTTACCGACTTATAGTTGTAATTAAGGATTTGTGTTAGGATTTGTGGGTTAATGGCTTGTATAACTGAGAGTTTATTGTATAAAAGATTCTATTTGTGTTAGCCCAGTCAATTGTATAATAAATTCTGTTTGAATGCAGGGTTAATGGCTTAATACTTATAATTATTATTTTTATGTTGTATAAATTTTGAGTTGAAAAGATATTATTGTATAATGTATTATTTATATAGTGTAAATTAGTAAATATTAATTTTTATATGGGGTTAAATAGTAAATAATTAAATATTATTGTATTATTCGGGTCGTGTTAATACGACCCATTTTTTAAACGGGTTACACGGGTTGTGCTGTTTTAACCCGACCCATTTAATAAACGGGTTACACGGGTTGTCGTGTTACCCGTTTAATAAACGGGTCGTGTTCGTGTTTACTAAATACAACCCGTTTAATAATCGAGTCGTGTTCGTGTTAGGGAGATGTTGACCCGACCCGAATCTGACCCGACCCGATTGCCACCCCTAACAACAGCGGTTCAGGTTGTCTTTTGGTAATTTATTAAAATTCAGGCGCCGAATTGAAAACAGTCAAAGGAAGGTTGACATGGTCAGCCCATTACCAAGTTATTGGGCTTCTTTGCCTGTGGTGAGCCAGAACTCGTCGCCGAGCTTGCCCTTAGCTAGATGTATGGGCTTTCCCTTGAAGTCTGCGACGATAATGATCTCGCCGCCGAGCGCGGCACGAATTAAACGTTACCCCCCCCCCCCCCCCCCACCCCAGTCCCCACCCAACTTTAACTTATAGAAAAGAGGAACAAATTTAACGAGCTTTATACTTACTCATCTACGTTTTCTAAATATCACATAAGCCACGTCAGCACCTCGTCGGCGAACGGCGACTACCCCGACTGGCGGCGGCGCATCGTCGCCTGCTCGGAAACTTCCGATCGCTCTTGCGATGTTGAACGCGAAGGGATTGGATTCTTCGTCCATGGGGCTTTATGATGAAGAAGGGTTAATCGCCACCGTCCGCGCTAACCAATGGTCAATGGATTAAATCCTGGCCGTTGATGTTTCAGAAATCTCGTTGAAGCCCACCAAAGTAGAGGAGAAGATCATCTTTAGTCAAAAGAAAAAAAAGCACTTGTAGTTTATCCTCTAATTATCCTTATAATATTATATCAAATGCTAAGTAATATATATTATGAGGTGTATTTAAATTATAGCTGTTCTTTCAAGCTATCGGCATAATGTTGAAGTGAAACAAAATCGCCGTTGAAATTAATACTATAACTTTCTTAATTACTGATTAAAATAAAAAAAAGAAAAGCATCTACCAACTTTGTTAAAGTTAATTGATCATAAAAAAGAAAATTATTCCCCATTGCTCACCTAGTGGAATTCCAATGCACTATCTTACATGGAATCATCATCCCTTTTGAGAACTTTTTCCTAGAGTCTATGTATGAGATCCATCACTTGAAAGCCAAAGTGATCTGATCTTATCTCCTTCTTAAACTTTTGCCAAGGCTCTGACTAGAAAGGCAATAAAGGCAGCCTGAGATCATTTGACAACCAAACTTATAGATTTCTTTCTTCGTGTCGGAGAGTTGTATATATAAGCAACTAAGGTGGTATCATTTGAGAGCAAGTTAGTTCTACAAGACCAGTTTATATATATATTGATGATCAATTGGAGTCTCATTAGGAGCAAGAAGATGGAAGCAATGAAGTTGGAAAAGAATGAAGTGATTCTGCTGAGTATTAGACACAATTCAGTGATCCGATGGTGGCGGCGATCCACGAGCAAGAAGCAAGTTTTCTCGAAATTGAGGTATCGTTGGAGGAATGCGATGAGATCTTCGCGAAGGCGCACCGCGAAATTTGCTTATGATTTAGAGAGCTACTCTCAGAATTTTGATGATGGATGCATCCTCCTTGGAGCAAATAGATTCTGAAGTAATTATACTCTAGCTCTTAAGAGGGTTAGTGATTAGGGATTTGCGGATCTTTGTAGGGATAGAAGTGGGTGGGACTTTTGTAATTTAATTATATTTGAATTTTTACTTTAGCATATATAATCGAATGAATATATATTTATTTTATAATTGATGTATATTTTATTATAATAGACTACGTATAATTTATATATATGATATGCACTAAAAATTAAATATAATTAAATCGCTTCGGAAAATTTCAATTGGCTGATGCATAGCTGTTAGATTCTTTTCAGCTCAGCTCTCAGGAGTTTCAAACATCATTCATCAACTTAAATTTAGTTTCAAAAGAGAAATAAAATTAATATATTTAAATCTCTGATATTTCTTTCTTTCTTTCTTCTTCATCTGGTTTTTAATTATTGTTCAATGGAATAAATAAGATAATGGTATAAAAAAATTGGGGACAAAACAATGGTATAAAGAAATTCTTTTATTATCTTAAGCAATTAATTTAATCATAAACTAATTTTGATTACTTAAAAGAATATAAAGCAGCCAGAAAGGATCTATTAAGTAAAGCACATTGGTTTTGTATCCATCATCCAAACCATAGAATGATGACAAGATTATCATCCACTAAACTTCCAAACATTACCATCATCCTTGGAATTTTGCAGATAAACCCAAAAGCAGAGGGGGCTTTCTGCAATATAGTTAAAATAAAGATGGCAATGTGGAAAAAAATATATATTATATAAAACAAGAGGAGATTTTTAATTTTTATTTTAGGAATTAAGAATGCATCAAATATCAAATGGTAAGGCTCCTAAATTAATTATACTGTAGTGCCCCTAAGGTGCCATCACCATCATAACACAAAACAGTTTAATTATCTAAATATATGATTAACAGTAATTTTGTTGAAAATATTGCTGAAGATATCCTTAAATGGGTTTTATCGCCCATTGTTCTGAGTTGAATAACGCATTTACAAGTTAGGTATATGGTTTGTTCCCCAAACTTCGGCATATAATGCTATGCAACACTAGGCAGAGGCATCTCGTGCCAACAAAATATCAAAGTCAGAATCTCTAAAAGGTCAATCTACTCCCTGATCGGTAGCCAAGTCGAATAATATGTCATAATCTTTTACACGCAACACCGTGATCTTTTATATTATTATTATTATTATTATTTGACATTTTAGGCTACTATTGCCTTGCCTTGGTCGACTTGTCCACTGTAGATAATAAACCAAGATTAATAAATAAATAAAAAAGTCCGTCATATTGATAGCAGCCAGTGGATGGTTTAATTTAATCTGAAAGAGGTAATTAATGCCTAATATTTGCTTTAATTTATACTGTTCAAAACCAATACATGGGAAATGATATAAAATTATTAGGGATAAGTTAAACAAATGTTTTGAAAAAAGATATTAAGCACGTCGAGGGGCTTAGATTAGCGTTCTTGTTATGCAAATGATATTATTTAAAGTAGTCAATTAAGATCAAAAGATTCCATCTCAAAGACTTTGCTTTAAAATAACGAAATAATCTCTAACAATACGGGCTTTAAATCTAATACGAGATTTAGGAGGGGCTTTTGAGTAAGAATGTATATACGTAATCTGTCTCCCATAGCTCGTCGTTAGAGGGGTTTTACTCCTTTTGAGATGGAACTCGGATTCCTTCTTTCTTCCTTCTCCTTTCCTCTCAAATATCTCTCCTTTCCATCACTTCTCCATCTATAACACCGCTATTTGATTCAGAGGAGGTAAGATTACGAGAAACCCACTTCGATTTTGCACTATGTTATCTTTGTCTTTATTGTTTTCTTTCGATTTCGTTCGGTTGCATTTGATGGCGGCTGAAGAGTCCTTTTTTTGGGTTGCATGTAGGTTTTTAGATGAGAGTAGGAAAGACCCAATTCGATTCTGCCTCTCCTTTTGCTTATAACTAAGTCGAATTAATTGGACTGAGGATTCCTTCTGCATGTGGAAATATATTGGGCTAAAAAAATTTTAAATCTGTCATGTGATATCTGCTCTAACAGTGTTTGTAACCGAGACAGGATGATAATATTGATGAGATTTTTTTTCCCTTTTCTTAATCTAAATGATGGAACTGGATTAGCTTCATTCAAGATTTTGGTTCCCATAAAAAGATGGCGAAAAAAAAATCCCAATCTGATGCTACTGTTAGTTTGGATTGTCAACCAATTTATAACATGTGGCCCATGTCCCATGCTTCGTTCTCCATGCTTATGGTGGAAATAATGGTATATTTTTGTGTATTTAATCTCTTATGAACTTCCAGTCTATTTGAACTTTTACGCTTTTATGACAAGGCTCTTTCTTTCTGTTTTAGTTAAATGTTCTCATACCACAGCTCTAACTAGTCCTATAGAACTATAGAAGACATCACATTCAATCGATAATGCCCTCATATTTTACTGCTAATGCATAATATAATGAATTTTTTAGAAGAGTCCTGCTTCATTTCTTGTTTTCATTTTCGTGGTTGAATCTAATTTATGATACTCCATATACAGGGCCGACGATACAGTGTGATTTATAGTTTTCGTTGTTTTGGAGAACAAGGCAATGACAGTTGTCATTCTGGAGATTAGAGGGATAAAAAAGATTGTATCAGAAGTGATATAGGTTGAACAATTTTATCTCTGTAGAATCAAAATGAAACAATTTCATAACAGAGGCATTCCCATGCTTGTTTCCTCATCTTTACACTTTCGACCTTCCCCTATTGAAGAGAAGTATCCCAAACTTCTGGATTCTCAACAGGCTTTAATGGAAATGGAACTGAGAAAAAACTCTCTGGCACCACTCCAAAACCCTCTGATGTCCAATAATGGGGTTTACGGGTTTTCATTTTCAGCAGCTCCAGTGTTCGATTCAGATCTTCATATTGACGCAATATCACCTCATGAGAAGCATACTTTCGATGCTCCATATATTTCAAAATTGTCAGATCGCAATTCCTCCTTGCCCTCCACATTTTCATTATATTCAGCAACATGCCAACCTTCATTGAATACTTATCCTGAAGAATCTGCTGAAATTACTTGGCATCCAGAATCAGTTCAAGGAATAACTGATTACCCAGATCATGTCAATCTCAACAATCAGATCCAAGAAAATCACATTACTAATCCTGGTGACATCAATAAGCAATATGAATGGTCAGATTTGACGGGCTTAATTAATGAAAATTGGAGGGAGCTACTGGATGATAGTGATGCCACTGAGTCTCAGACAAAGGTTTGTACATTTGCATATTGGACTTGGAGATTTACTTTTATGATGCTATGTATATTATCTGTGAGAGATAACAAGATGTTTAATCCTATGAAGTTTTGGTATGTGAATACAACTAGCAGATTGGTGGAGTAAGTTCATCAAAGAAGAAAACTAGTTCTTATAAGTGTTTATGATATTAATTTATGCTTACTATGAGGCTAAGGAGAGGACTGTTATAGTATTAATTAGTGCTTTCCCAGATTGAGCGCTACTCTTGAACTTATATGACCTTTTTATAGGTAATACATTCAGCAGTTCATGTGCCTGCAGACTTTTCAGTTCACAATTCACAAACCCATCTATCACTTCCTTCCCATTCCAGTGAGCTTTCTAGCGCCACTGGTCCATCTTCTTCTACAAATGCAGCTCCAGCCAAGTCACGAATGAGATGGACGCCAGAACTCCATGAACTTTTTGTAGAAGCTGTAAAGAAGCTTGGTGGAAGTGAAAGTAATTGTTGCTCTGTGGAACTCGTGTTATTTTTATTTATATACTTTCTCGCTAACTTATTATGCTTTGAGTTCCTTGCATTAATTTCTGTTTCTTCTGCTCTATAGAAGCAACCCCTAAGGGCGTGCGGAAGCTCATGAAGGTTGAGGGTTTGACCATCTACCATGTAAAAAGCCACCTGCAGGTTCATCATTTGTACCCTTTTCTGTAGTTACATAAGCTTTATCATTTTAGGTCTTTTTTCTTTTCTTATGGACCCTTTTCTTATGTTCCAGAAATATCGAACAGCAAGGTTCAGACCAGAATCAATAGAAGGTTTGCCAATCTTGTACCAATTATCATAACTTTTGGTGTTAGAGTTCATTTTTATTGCTTCTTTTTTACTTACGAAGTATGTCATGTCAAATGGCACATATTCGCATGCGGTTCGAAGTATGTCATGTCAAATGGCACATATTCGCATGCGGTTCCACTGTTTGAATTTGAAGACCACTCACAGAATTTTCTCACGTGGCAGGAATGTCTAAAAAGATTACTCAAATGGAAGAAGTCTCATCTCTAGACTTAAGAACGTAAGTGGATCATTGCTAATTGGGACTTCTGTAACTTCATTTACTATCTGTACATATCAATTCAATTTCTCTTGCTTTGGTGTTACTGTTTTCCACAATTCAAATTTGTACATTGAGGAAAGAAATAAAGCATAAAGTGCATAGTCAGAGGGCTCTCGGATAAGGTTCATACCAAGTCAAACCTGATCCTATCTCTCTTTCTTGATAGGGGTATGGGGATCACTGAAGCATTGCGAGTTCAGGTTGAAGTCCAGAAACAACTTCACGAACAGCTTGAGGTACTACTGATTAATTATTGTTGCAGTAGAAAATGATGAGATAAAATACTGCTGAATGTAATTCTTAACAGTACATGCAATATTTTCTCAAGTCTTTCTCTAATGGATCTCAGGAAAATTATTATTGGAAAGGATTGTTTGTGTTCAACTAGGTTATTCTCTTCCTCTACAGATTCAAAGGAAGCTGCAGTTGCAAATTGAAGAACAAGGGAGGTATCTTCAGATGATGTTTGAAAAACAATGCCAGGGCATCGACAAGATCAAGGCATCGGCCAATATGGACGATTCATCTACCCAGTTGTCAGAGCCAACAAATACTATCGACATAAGGGAAATTCCTGAAAATGATCATGCCAAAACAGATAAGCGCTCTCCTGGTGCAGGACTAGCAGCAGAGGGTTCTCCGCAACTTATTGACAGGCATAAAATGCTCAAGCATGATAGTAAAATTGAATCCAATATAGTTGGTGGTTCTCATTCCCCACCCTCTAAGAGGTCAAGACATAATTTTGCAGACTTATCTGCTACATCAGCAATTTAACTAACAGAATTATGCTCATTAATATGCTCAAGAGAAGTTCATATTTTGGTACAATCAGGATTTCAATACCTTAGCTAGCAGTTTTCCCTCTTACAGAAATTGCTTTCATATAAATGATGTTTGATAATAAAAGGAACAAGATTTATTATTATTATTATTATTGTGATAATTAGTACCTGATTCACAACTGCTGAATTTGGTGCTTTGATAAACATGTTCTGGAAGATGGAAATGTTGAAATAAAGGATAGAGTAATTGTTGCAAGAATCTGCCTTCTGTACTGACATATTTGATCTTAAAACTTTTGTATACACATATTGTAGGCAGTGACAGAATATTACAATGCATACTCTTCTTATTTCTTCTGATCGATGGCATAGTAAGTGCCCAGGGTTCTTGTTACAAGTATTGGACTTCACAGCTCCCGTGTCATGCAGTTCAATAGAAACACTGGACGATAGGTGCTTTAAACAAGGATCTCATGAAATAAGATGATCTCAGATAAGACTTGAACTAAGAGAATTTACCTACATCAATTATTTTGTGAAATAAGTGTCCAGTATTACCGATCCATGTCAGCTGTTCACTAGTAGTATGAAGTTGAATGAAATTTATTTCATCAAAGTTAAGCCAAAATGTATTTCAGAATCCGACGACAACAAAAAGGTCCATTTGAGAAATAAGTTGAGGAGATACCACTCCACAAAAGAATTGCTCAACAATACGATGCATAACTAATTCCTACTTTAGACCATTGAAAAAAATCCATGGGAACACAGGGTACAATAATTAATTAAAGACTTCTTATTTTTCGATGTTCTCACAAGAAAACCAAGATGGATAGAAGATCATCATCAGTTGACAACATCAAGAATCAGCTTTCTTGACTTCAAAACTGACCACTTCATCCGTCGATAATAAGCAGCTTGCATGAGAGCAAGAGACAATACAAAGATCCACTTAAAACCCATCTGCATAAAATGGATAAGCTTCATTATAATCCAAAATGATAATAGAAAAAATCCAGAAGTCCAAGAATCTAAAATGATTACCAGTTTCCTCTCTTCCATTTCAGGCTCTGCTGCCCACGAAAGGAATGTAACAACATCTTTTCCCATCTGAAAATCGAGACGTAGGTTTCAAAAGATCAGTATGCAGAACATATCAATGTTTTTAAAGATGTAAAGATGGAAAAGTTGCCTGTGATTCAGTTGCAGGAGTGCCATCTTCATACTCAATTGCACCATCAATAAGCATCTTGGGCATAGCTATTGCACCTCCAGGGAAGTAAGGATTGTAGTTTAGGCCCTCCCTAATCTAAATTCCAGAAGACTTGGTTAGCACATTCAAGATTAACAGCCACTGCAGAAATCATGAGCATACATAATAACCATTCCTCCATGATAGTAGTATGTAATTATAGACAAATGCTTAATTTCATCCTCACATAAAGTGATGATTATACAACAATTGTTCATCGGGTGTGCATTCTAGCCTGTGTGAATGACTCAAGCAATGAAGATAGCAGTATCATGCATGTGTTTGGTTTGACGGAGAAGACTGCATGATATCATTCAGAGGAATGATGAATACTAAACATAAGAAGGTCACATAATTACCGTAACACCTGCAGGGGGATCACGATAGCCAGTAAGAAGAGCAAAAACATAGTTTTGGCCATTGTGTCGAGCCTGGTTAAAGATGAAAAAAAAACATTAGTCAAATGGAAGAAGAAAAAAACAGAAGGAAATTTGAATTAGTTTACAAGAAAATTACTTTAGTGATAAGGCTCAAGTCTGGAGGATATGCCCCTCCATTTGCAAATCGTGCTGCTTGTTCATTTGCATACGGCTGAGGGAAGCGATCACTTAATTTACCAGGACGAGTGAACATTTCTCCTTCATCATTTGGTCCATCAACGACCTCTATCTCAGCAGCCATAGCTTTTGTCTCCTCTTCAGTGTATGCCACCCCGACAAGATCTCGGTATGAAATTAGGGACATTGAATGGCATGAAGCACAAACTTGCTGGTAAACCTGATGGCCCCGTCGTATTCTGCTCATGTACAATATAGATATTATAGATGTAATTGGCATGTATAAACAAAAATAAAATGGTCATCTAACAGAAGGAGATCGGTTTGTTTTAATATTTTGCATGAACAATTATTGTTTCATCGAGGAGTAATGATGCACATCTACCCTACATATGTGACATGCATTCATGTTACCTCTCCTTTTGCAAGAAAGGCTAAGAAAGTAAACAATTTATGCTCATGCAGATTCTCTAAACAACTTAATAAGCATCTGAATCTCGAAGGCCATAATCCTATTACTTTGACAGATTTGAAAGTAGCAGAATAAGTAAATGATTCATAGAAAGGATGGAGTTCATGATAACGACAGGGACACAGTTGCTTACGATGCATGGTCATAGGAACTCAGAATGCCTTCGTGAGGCCAAGGATAGTTGGGACATGGAAGTCCATGCTCAGCTTCGTCAGCAGATGCTACGGAAGCAAAGCTCAATATACCAGAAATACCAGCTCCAAGAAGAGCAAGTGCTCTTAGTGACTTCACACCAGCAGATCCAACTCTCTCTTGATCCTGCTTAAATGCAAATGATGACAGCAAAAGCGGAGCCTGCAGTAGTCAACATTTCAACAATTATCCAGAATTGAACAGCATTTTCTACCATTTTTCCAATGGATCCTGCTAGAATACATATATGGACGCTCTAAGGTATGGAAAAACATATAAATACTTTATTCCAATTAAGGTATCTAAAGAACGCCCAGAAATCTTTCGTGTCATCATGAATGTAAAAATTTTAGAAGATCTAAATCCCTCCAAAACTAGACATCACTATACCGTTTACGACCTAACAAAGAACTTGAGTTACGATTTCCTCTCAAAACCTGAATTCAATCAGTAGAATCACATCAAAGCCCACTAAAATAGTATCATTTTGAACTAAAGAAAGAAAAAGATGAATATATAAAAGGATGAGCTACTACTTAGTATATCAAATGTCTACCATCACAATCTTTAAGAAGACAAGGGGAATTCTTACACATGATTGAAATTGAGATTTCCTCCTCAAAATCTGGTGGATGGCTCTGCCGGTGGCCATCGGAGTAGATTTTTTCACCAAAGCGGAGATCACTAAGAGAGCGGATCACGAATGCATATCAATTTCCTGCATCAAAATTACAACTTGAATCACTATCTAACCCCCGAACCACGCAACTCTTTGACCAAACAATCGACCATGATAATGCCACGAAACCATGAGAATCTACAACAGCTAGAAAGATCGGGAAGATCTACAAGATGTGCGTCGGATCTACCTTCGATCCTTCTGTGGATTTAGGGTTCCAAGATGGGGGGAGACTGGAGAGAGATGAGTAGTAGTCTCTGGGTCTCTGATAATTTGGGCAGCGGATTGGCTGGTCCACTCGATGTACGACAAAACAACGTGATCAAGAAGCTGCCACGTACCCCAGTTCCTTGAATGCTATTTTGCAAATAAAGGACCTCATCTGCAAATCATAAAAAGAGAAAGGGGCTATTTTGCAAAATAAAGTCTCTGCATTAATGAAGATTGAAGAGTGCAAAACTACCATTTTGTGAGTTCCAGCACAAGTCTTTTTGAAATCTTCATATTGACAAATCCTCTACTGCCATTAAAGTCCCATAACACAACCAGAAAGAAGAATTTTATAAGTCTACGTCTCATTGAGACATACTTCTTTCAGGAAACCTCAAAGATTCCTTTGCTTGAGCAGCAATGGTGAGTTAACAGAATAGGTGCTGATCGATGAGTGGAGATTGCAGTTGCATGACATATGACAATGACGAAACAATGACGAATATCAAAAGGTCAACGGTAGCCGAGCAACGACATCAATTGGATAGCACGGCTAAATGGTAATGGTGGCCAGTTTGTGGTGGATATTGTTGGTAATGAGGATTGATGCAAAGTGAATGATATTATAGAAGCATATAATTAAGTGGATGAGTAGACATCATCAATTCTATAAATGCTAAAGATTCAATGTTGATGTTCTTTTTCATGCCAATCATCCATAGTGGCCAACCAACTGTAGATGGTCCCAGGCTGCAGCCCAGAGTGCAGCATTTCTTGCATCAGGGTACATGGCAGCTTGTTATTGGCAGTCATGGATGAATTAGCTGCTGTCGGGTAGCCAATTCATTGCAGCTGATATGCTCCTCAGAAAGGGTGGTTCTGTTTTGAAGCAAGCAAGTAGTAGGAAGTGCTAATATTCCTTCACGTGTTGCTTTAAGACTTGCAAATTTTATCTTCCTTGTAGAATATGATCACAGTGGTCTTGTCTATAAATGAAGATACAGAGAGAGTTTTACTAGTAAGAATTCATCGATGGAGGAGGACTATGCCAAGGATGGTTCAGTTGATCTCAAGGGCAATCCTGTGTTGAGATCTAAGAGAGGTGGCTGGAGTGCCTGCTGTTTTCTTGTCGGTAATTAAATCTCAAAACATATCGCCTTTCTGGCTTCGAATTCTTCAAGTTTTTTCATAGCTAGACTATGAAATACTAATGACATGAAGCAGCTAAGCTAATTGATGCATATTTGGAGTTCTTGCAGTGTATGAAGTATTTGACAGGATGGCCTATTTTGCAGTATCAACAAACTTGTTGATATATCTAACCAGAAAGCTTCACCAGGGTACAGTTGAGGCAGCTAATAATGTCACCAACTGGGCCGGCGTCGGATTCTTAATGCCGGTTTTCGGTGGATATATTGCTGATGCATACTTAGGGCGATACTGGACGTTCGTGATTTCCTCGTTGTTCTTTTTACTGGTAATTATTTATACTCATTCCTGTCTTAAGAATACAAGGAGTAGGCTCAATTGATAGTGTTAAACTTTGTGAACAGGGAATGTGTCTACTAACGGTAGCAGTTTCAGTGCCATCACTGAAGCCACCACCTTGTGATCAAACCACTATTGCAGCTAGTTGTGAGCAAGCATCAGCACTGCAATCAGGTGTGTTCTTCACTGCACTCTACATACTTGCAGTTGCATCTGGGGGAACCAAACCGAACATTTCAACCATCGGCGCCGACCAGTTTGATGATTTCGAACCAAAGGAGAAGGCTCAGAAGGCTTCCTTCTTCAACTGGTGGATGTGCAGTATCTTCACAGGGACTCTCTTAGCCAACACTCTGTTTGTCTATGTCCAGGACACTGTGGGTTGGTCTCTGGGATATGGACTTCCTACAGTTGGGTTATTAGCTTCAGTATTAGTCTTCTTTGCTGGAACTCCCCTGTATAGGCACAAGGTGCCTCAGGGAAGTCCACTTACAAAAATGGCCAAGGTATTGGTGGCTGCAGTTAGAAAGAGGAGAGTGCCACTTCCTAAGAATGCACTGGAGCTTCATGAATTGGAGTTGGAAGAGTACAAGAACAGAAACAAGTTCAGAATCCTCTCCACAGATTCAATGAGGTAACTTTTCTCCTCTTTCTTTTTCTATATTTTTTTCTTCTGAACTTGATAGTAATTGAATAGTAGCTGTGCTAAAATAGTTCTTGCATGACTTGGAGTTGGAAGTAAGTAACATAAATCTTAAGACTTATAAAAGTGTATTGCTATCTTTTTCTTCACTATGATCAGTATCAGCAGTAAATAAGCCAAGTGTTGTAGCACTTGTCATAATAGTAGTTGCATCTCATGTATCCTCTTAGCTAATATATATATCTGACTGCAGATTTCTCAACAAGGCGGCTGTGAAAAATGGATCAAACACACCCTGGATGTTGAGCACAGTGACTGAAGTAGAGGAGACAAAACAAATGCTAAAATTGACTCCAATCTTTCTTGCCATGATCGTTCCTGCAACGACGATCGCTCAGGTTAATACGCTCTTCGTGAAGCAAGGAACTACTCTTAACCGACACATCGGATCGCACTTCCAACTCCCTCCTGCTAGCCTTTTGACATCCACAACAATCTCAATGCTCACCTTCCTAGTTGTTTACGACCTTTTCTTCATAAAGATCATGAGAACATGGACTAAGAATCCTAGGGGGATAACACTTCTTCAAAGAATAGGAGTTGGCCTAGTTCTTCACATCATAACAATGCTAGTTGCATCTATAACCGAGCGAAATAGGCTACGAGCCGCGAGAATTCATGGAGTTGATCAAAATGAAGGAGGAGTTCCACTCACCATATTTATACTGCTTCCTCAGTATGTGCTCATGGGAGTAGGTGATGGTTTCTTACTTCCTGGAGAATTGGAATTCTTCTACGACCAAGCTCCTGAGAGCATGAAGAGTTTCGGCACTTCCTACTCATTACTTACTTATGGCATTGGGGACTTCCTCAGCAGTGTTCTACTAACAACTGTTTCTAAGATCACAGCTCAAGATGGCAAGAAGGGATGGATTTCAAACAATCTTAATTCTTCGCATCTCGATTACTACTACGCCTTCCTCACGATGCTCAGTATCTTCAATTTCATCTTCTTCTGCTTTGTTGCTAAGTTTTATAGCTACAAAGCTGAGGTGTTTGAACCATTCCAAGAAGCAGAGGAGTATCATGAAGCTCACAAACAAGTGCATTGTTAGAGTTCAAACAATCTTAGTGTCTTCAATTTCATCTTCTTCTCGTTCTTCTCGTTTGTTGCTAAGTTTTAGATCTGCAAAGCTGAGGTGTTTTGAGCCATTCCAAGAACCAGTGGAGGATCTTGATAATTCATATGTCTCAGTATGTCAGAAGTAGCCGAAGAACAAAGATCTGATCAGGTGTTCAGCAGAGTTCTCTGTTTCCAATTCTGGATTCCTTTGGAGTTGCTCTTTTTTTTTTCATGAAATATATTTGCATTGTATATCTTGATTAATTTAAATGAACTATTAAGTCTTCTCCGTAAATATTTCATTAGAAATTCTGATAGAAATAAATTTAAAAATTTGACTAATTGATGGATAAAAATGCCCATATATTCCTTCTATAATTATCTTCACCTTTACATATATATTAGATTTCAAACCAATTTTCTTTAATATTTCGAAATCTAGTTCTATATAGAAAAGGAATAGAAAGTAAAAATATTTTTATCCATCTAATTAGGAGGTCAATTATTGAAATATTAGTGATATAATTAGATAATACAGGGTAGATATAACTATTTTTTTTAAAGTGAGATGTGAAAGTGACACGTGGTGATATATAACGAGGGGTTAAAATATAATTAATCTTTAAAATAAAATAATGACGGTAACTAATGTTCGCCGCAAGATTTTTCCAGTTCTTAGGGGGTTATATGCCAAATACCTGAAAATAAATATTTTACAGGGTGTAAAGGTGAAACTAAGACGCGTTGTGTAAAACACTTCCCTCGCACGTGCGAGTAAGCGACCGAACCAAAAGGAGGGGATGGCGAACCCTACCTTCGTTCTCCACCGTCCGATCACTCCATCTCAGCCCTCAGACGGAAAAGGAGTAAATATCCCTTCGCTCCTCTCCCCTTCCCCACTTCGAGATCTTTTCCTCTCCGCCGTGTTCCGAGCTCGGCGGTTCTCTATCGTCTTCTCTCTTCTTTTCCAAGAAGGTCCTCCTCTTTTTTTGGTTTAATTCCTTACTTCGATCTAGAGAGAGAAGAGTTTTTGCGTGGAGAGAGGAGAGCTTGATGGATTCGGATCAGGGGAAGCTGTTCATCGGGGGGATATCGTGGGACACGAACGAGGAGAAGCTGAAGGAGTATTTTGGGAACTATGGGGAGGTCTCCCAGGTGGTTATTATGCGGGATAAGGCTACCGGAAGGCCAAGGGGTTTCGGATTCGTCGTCTTCGCCGATCCATCGCTTCTCGATCGGGTCCTCCAGGACAAGCACACTATCGACGGCCGCGCGGTTTGCTCTTTTCACCTCTTCCTATTTCGTGAAGATTGCTCTTTTCCGGCTAATAATTTGATGTTTCGATCTCGGGTTTTGGGTATCTTTTGTTTTCTCTCTTGTTTGGTTTCTCTGTTGTAGCAATGCTCGAGATTTGGGCTTTTGGCATGCTCTTTTATTTATTCTTTCCGGGATTTACAAATTTTGGTGGTGTTTCGGGTCAATTTCTCGGAGTCGGGGCTTTTGTAGCAAATCGTATTGTTCTTTTAAATTAGAATAAAATTTCCTGGTCTGCGTGTTTTAGATGCTTGATATGCCATATGTCTTTTTCGTCACATGTGTTGTTCTTGGTCTGATCAAGCATTTTTACACCTTGCTGGTTTAGTTTTTAAGCTAACAAAGCTTGGTACTTTTAGATGTTTGACATGCCATATATATATTTTTCTTCTTTTTCTGAGGCACGTTTGGTTGTCTTGGGTTTTGTGCTAATGTAATATGCATCGCTATGCAATTTTCTGTGTTAAGCTAACAAAGTCTGTGTATTGGTCCTTTTCCTATGCTCTAATGCCCTACTTATCATTATCAGGTGGAAGCCAAGAGAGCTCTTTCTAGAGAGGAACAGCAATCCTCTACCAGGTCTGGAAACCATAATGCGGGGAGAGCAGTTGGCGGAGGTGTTGCTGGAAATATTAGGACCAAGAAGATTTTCGTGGGAGGGTTGCCCCCAACTCTTACAGAAGAAGGATTTCGTCAGTATTTTCAGAACTATGGCAATGTGACTGATGTAGTTGTTATGTATGACCAGAACACCCAACGTCCGCGGGGCTTTGGGTTCATCTCTTTTGATACAGAGGATGCTGTTGATCATGTGTTGCACAAGACCTTCCATGAGCTTAATGGCAAACTTGTTGAGGTCAAGCGTGCTCTTCCAAAAGATGCAAACCCCAACACTGGTGGCAGCCGATCAATGGGTGGTGGAACTTACCAATCCTATGGTGGTTCAGGAGGTAATACTAGTTCTTATGATGGTAGAATGGATACCAACAGGTACATGCAGCCACAAGCAGGAGGTGGTGGGTACCCAGCTTATGGCTCTTCAGGATATGGTGCACCAAGTTATGGGTATGGAGCGGCAAACACTGGTGTTGGTTATGGAGGCTATGGTGTTGGTGGCTATGGAGGTGCTGGTGCTGGGTACAGCGGGCCTGCTGGGGGATATGGAAATCCGAATGTACTTCCAGGTGCTCCAAGAAGCCCCTGGAACAACCAAGTTCCGACTGGTTATGGCTCCGCAGGATATGGTGGAAATGCAGCTTATGGCGCTGCTTCCTCATGGAACAATCCTGGCAGCGGTGGTGCTGCTGCCGCACCTACTGGCCAATCACCAGGTGGGGCAATGGGATATGGCAGCCAAGGGTATGGCTATGGTGGATATGGTGGTGCAGAAGGGCCTTACGGTAGTCAAGGTGGGTATGGATCTGCTGGGGGTCGTGGTAGCGGCGGTCCAACTAATAACCCAGCTAGTGGCACAGGAGAACAAGGTGTTACTTCTGGTTACAGTGGAAGTGGTTATGGTGATGCAAATGGGAGTTCAGGTTATTCAAATGCTTGGAGGGACCCTTCACAAGGAGGGCCATATGGAGCTTCTCTGGTTAATGGGCCTCCTGGTGGAGCAGCTAGCTATGGTGGTGGTTATGTTGGTGGTCAGGGCAGGCAGCCACAGCAACAGTGATGATCAGAAGTTATTTCAGTTCCAGCTGGGCCTTCCTAACTGGAGATTGCTTTCTGTTTTGCAGCCGAGGCCTGATTCAGTTGGTTTTCGGCCTTTGCACCTCTGCAGAAAGGAAGATCTTTTGCCTGGTTGGAATGCTTGATCTCAGTAGTAGACTAGTTGCAGTTCTCTATGTTGCTTGCATATAATTAGTAGCTTTCCTGAGGATTACTATATACCTCAATCTTAGTATTTGCTTTTGAAGTTCATTTACTTTTTAAGTATGCGTGCACGTTGGTAGCTATATGTTCTCGAGCTTGTTCCCTAGCTTTGCCTCTTGCTAAAGGCTAGAGTAGCTTTATGTTTGATCTTTTCTTATGTGCTATTAGACTCTATGTGTTATGATAATATATGATTAAGTATGTTTTGGTATTGGATATTAGTATCAGTGTTAGAGGTAAAGAAAATGTCTTTTGATTCTTAGCACTGCTTACAACTATCTCAGTTTACTTTTTTGACATGATAAGGAAAAATAATATGGTCTTGCTGTATGTGGGTATAAGACAGCAGTGATTGGTTCAATCGCAGTAGCATTGCTTCATTCATAAATGATAGGTTAAGATTACAGATGTAGAGTATTTTGTGGTATTGATGAAATTCTTGATACAAAGGAATGAGTACAAATTTCAGTGGGTAGAAGAGTTGAGGGTCTTTGATTCTTAGCACTGCAACTACTGTCTCTGCTTTCTTTTCAATGAGAAAAGCATATGATCTTGCTGTAGCTGATATTTGACAGTGGTGGCTTATTTGTCTCACAGTAGCATCAGTTTATTCTTACATGATATGATTTCGGATGTATAGTGCCATTTTATGATATTTGGCTATTCACTCTGTTAACTCAAAGCAATGGGTAGAACGAATCTTTTCTGATTCATAGCACTTCTTTCTGCTAAGGCAATATTCTTTTTGCGCATGATAAGGAGAAAGATTCATGATCTGCTGTAGCTGGCTAATATCTGACAGTGAAGGCTGGCTTTGTTGCTGTAGCATCAGTTTTCATATATGATAGGATTTTGTATATAGAGTACAATTTTGTGGTATTCACATTTCTCTGGGTCAAAGCAATGAAAAGAAGGGATGTTACATTATTCTAGTACTACCTCAGTTTCCTTTTTGTACATGATAAGGAGAAAGATATATGATCTTGTTGTAGCTGGCTAATATCTGACAGTGGTGGTGACTCATTGAAATAGCATCAGTTCATCCATATACACCAAGATTATGGATGTGGAGTATAGTTTTGGTATTCATGTTGTTGATGCAATGCAATGAGTAGAAGTATCAAACAAGTATACATCTTGAGAATATTTTTGATTCGTTTTGCACATGTAAGGAGAAAGATTTATTGTCTTGCTTAGATGCATAATGTTGGAAAGAGGTGATAGAGTTCATTGCAGTAGCATCAGTTGCATGCTTGTAAGATAAAGAGTAGAGCTGTAGAAGAGTAATGGTGACTTCTTTTCAGGATAGAGTAATCTTCTGAGCAGTGTATCTACAAGTCATAGCAAGACTAGTAGTAGTTAAGAGATATCTATCAGTGGCATAATTGTTTCTCCCCTTGTATTTTACCTTTTTGTACAGGGGATGCTGCCCTTTGGTTGTGCACCGCTACCTTGCCTGCTGCTGAAAGTTCTTGCAGGGCGAGGCAGATGCATCAAAGAGCTTGTCGCGCAATTTTCTGATGCTTAGGGATGAGGATTTCGATCACTGAAGATGGTCTTCATGAGTTCATGTCATGGCTTTTCAATTTGGAAGGGGAGTGATTGGTGGTCGAACATCAAACAAAATAAGTGACAACCCAGTTTCTCTCATCATTATTGATCAATATTTCCATTCGCCGCCATTTTCACCCACCTCAGATGATTTTTCTATTTTGTTCCTCCATGGTAAAGTTGAATTGGAGGAGCAGCGTTTGATCTGCAAATTCTATTTTCACTTAGACACTAGGTTGTCACTTAGGTATTCATGAGATTCAACTAAGATTTACTTGTTGGATTTGCTGATGTTGATTGTATCAGTAGGAAGTGCCAGAGGAACCTTAAAGCCGTATGCTTGTATTGTCAGATGTTTCTCTATCACTTGTCATGCTGCTGTGTAGCCCATTAGAACTGATGCCTGCCATCAGTCAGAATTCTGGATCAGACTGTGGTTAGTGATAAGAATATTCTTGAAGACTAATTTGCTTCTTATAATTGATGAAATCTTTTAGGTGTCCTTGCTTGCCACTTATATATTTAGTTGAAAAATCTTGATACCCACATAATAGTATCAGACCCACCACCATTTTACTGACTAGCTGCTTCACCACAAGTTTCCCGAAGGATGATAGAAAGAGATCAAATGTATTAATTTTATCCAATCTCCAGTTAAATTTGTTCATCTCATATGCAGTGCATAACTAATAAGTATTACATATCAAATTTTTTTTTCCTATTTCTTTTACTTGCTTTTAACGACCTGAAATTAAATAAATATTATATCCTGCGGGACTATATAATAAGCCAAACTCACATAAAGTTTTGAGTCAAATTGAATTATACGCTTGGTATTGGACGGTCCACCGTCTACAAGTAGGTGGCCCACGATAAGTAATGGCACCTTCTAAAGCGCACCTTAGCACAATCCACTAAGCTTATAACTAAGCTGGTCCCGGAAAGCCACCGTTCCTATTGGGCACTTTTCCAGCGAAGTGCGGATATTAATATTTTTTTACGTTCACCTCCCGCCTCTCAATTTTAGCTTCCCTTCCTTTGCAGAAATTAACAGAATCGGAATCTTTTCGATGGCTTTTTTGTTAAATTCCCACTCTTGATGTGTTGGTCTGTCCTCTTCCTTCCTTCGATCTTTCTCCGATCAATCGGTGTTTGCGAAGAGATTATTCTTTTCTGGTGAAGCCCAACCCGACCCGAGTCCAGTTTTGATCTGCTTCCGATGCGGTTCGACCGAATCGGAGCTGGTCTTCAAGTTAATTCGTGGTGAACGTTGGATATGGTAAAGATTTTGCTTCCTTTTCTGGATTGGCAGTAGTTGAGATGATGTCTTCTTGGAATTAAAAGGTTTTCGGATCAAAATATGGATCTTCTGAGACTCCTTGGGTTCTTCTTTTGTCTTGATGGATAGGTTGAGTTCTGGATCTGCGACACATCCTGGTAGTCGGTGATGGATTCGGTTCGTGTGGATGCGAATCTTCGTAATGGAGGCAAGTCGTCTTCTGATTTGGACTTAAGGGAAGTAGTTGATAAGGAAGAGGAGGAAACAAACTCCCTCCTGCCATCCGCTGTGAATGGAGGAACGCAAAGGAAGAGGCAGAAGAATGCAAGGAGGAAAGTCCAGTGGAACGATCGCAACGGCAACAAGCTTGTCGAAGTCGTGGAGTTCCAGCCAAGGTGTGTTTTTATCAGCGGATAGATTGTTTTATTATATATATATTTTCTTTCCCACTCTTTTATGGAGTTCAGATCTTTAAGTATACTGACAATTTCATGTGAAAAATTCTTGGACATGAAATATTTTCTCGGCCTTTTGAAACCTAATCAGTTGTATTACTTTTCTATGCACCTGCAATCAGAACGGAATATAGTTCTTTTTTTAGTGTATTGCTTTGATAATTTCAAATTGCTTCCTCAAAGTGCCTACTTTGAGGCCAGCAAATCCATAATATTGCTTAGTATAGACAGTAGTATTTAGTAGTATAATGTGATTCTTTATATATTTCGTACTTAGGTAGTATCGTTTGATATTTATTGAATACAGCGAGCATGTTTAGAGATTGAACGAAGGGAATAAACAAATTCTTTCTGTAAGATATAATTAATGAGGTTATGAAGACTGTGTTTCTAGTACATGTGGAAGTGTCTCTTACTCATAAGGACATATTATAACCTCAACCAGGAGTTGGAGGTAATGTTACAGGACTCTACTTTTGTATCATCTGTTTGATTGTTCCTTTACCTGGTTTAAGCCTGGACTTTGCTAAACGTATATGCTATTTTCAATATCCCTGGTAGAAGAGCATGAGATTAAGATGGCATGGCAGGTTTAAGGACAAAGGATTATCTGAGATCTATTAAGAGAATGCTAAGAGGAAAAAAATAATGGCTTCTTATATTTGGTGGATGGATGACGTGGAGCAATGTTAACAGACTGAAGCATGATAAAGAGGGCCTGGTGCAACATAGTGTCAATTTAAGAAGGTTTGAATGGAATACAGTATCAGTTTGTTGGATGGAAAGAAAGTCAGAAACACTGCAGATGATTCTTTTCTGGAGAACTTGACAATTATTGGTAACTGGTTGCCAAGTAGGATCCAGGAAAAAGTGGCAATTGTTGAATGAGGCCTGTTATCACCTCCCTCTATGCCTGCAGCACACAATGTGTTTTTACCTTTTCTTTTGGCATCTTTTGTTTTGGTAATTCCCTTAACATTTAATTCAAGATAATCATCTGTACTTTTTTAAAAAAAATTTTGTGTGTGGTTTGTTTGGGGGTGCTGTTCTCTGGTCATAGAATACATTGGGAGGCCAATAGTAGAATGGAGATCAATGTTTAGTGGTCTTCTGGAAACTCTGTGATCCAGAGTCAACAAAGGATGATATGTAACTATGTAATGTGGTTCTGTAAAGATTTGATACCCTTTCTTGCCTTGTCTCTGTTTAACATGTGGACCACTTATCTGGCTACCCTTTTGCAAACTAACATCAAAGTGAACGTAAAGTTCAGGAGAACAACAAAGAGAAATATGCAAAGGAAGAGCAGAAGATTTAGGATTTGTCAAGTGCACCTGAAATGAAATGATTCTTTAATTTCTCTGCACACACATTTGCATAAAACCACCAAATAAATATAAGATACTCAAAATCCTTCTTTTGTATTGATAAAAAAAATCCTCTTTTTTTTTGGTGTCTAGATGTAATAGTTTCTGTTTGCTCTTTTACCTAAATATCAGTTGATTGCTACAGTTAAAATATGCCAAGGATGATCATGTCTTAATGAAGAAGTGCTTTTGCAATCCTGCAGAGTAGTGACAATTATGAAATATGAATTCGTATCTTTCCTTGTAATCCTAGAAATCTAAAAATATTTAATTATTGTTTTTTCTGCTTACATATGCTCAAACTTTTCTTTTTAACTAATTTTTGCAGTGATTCCAGCGACTCCGAGGATGAGTATGCAGATTCTTGTACCTGTACTATTTTGTAGATCACTTGCATATATGTGATCATAACAAGAAAACTGTTATTGTCGCAGCTCCAGTGATGGGTTCTCGATTTGGGATTATGCAATTGTTGGTTGTGCTCAACTTTGCTGTTGCTTGGGTGGCCAAAGGTCTCACTCGTAGAAGCAACACTAACACTATCAAGGTGCTGACTAATTTTCCTACAATATCGTTAACTATAAGTGATGATTGGATTGGGCACTTGTCACTTGACCATCATTCTAAGGTTTAACATATTGTCGAAAATATGCATTCTGCTGGTATATGAAGATCATAGAAAGGAATGATATTGCTCTGTTTTGATTAATACCAACCAAATGTGATATCTTAGGTGGTGTTTGGATGTGGAATAATTTTTTAAACTAGTTTAGTTACTTATTTTTAAATTTGAATGAGAAAGCTTAAACCAGTTTAGACTTAAATTATGGTGTTTGGTTGTAAACCGGTTTAGCGATGTAACTATTATGCTTGATGTGATATGATGTTCAAATTAAAGTGAAGGAGAATAGTGAAATTGCTTTGGGAATTGCTGAGATTGTATACTAATTAACCAAGATACCATGTAGGCTTTCGTTGATGGATGAAGCACACCTCCACAATATAATTTAAATCAGCTTTAATTTGTGTTGAGTTTGTATGAGAGAAGTGCGTACTAACCTGGATTTAACATGTAAAATGTGGTTATCCAATATTAACACTCGTTTTGATTATTAAATTATTTCTTTGACATCTAATACCCATTTCCCCTAAAATATGGTTATCCAATATTAAAATCTATTTTGACAGTTAAAATTACTATTTTACACTTTTAACATGTTTTTGATATTTAATACCCAATTTGCACTGCTTGCTTGTAGGTCCACAATGCATACTTGTAGGTTCACACTGTATGCTTGTAGGTCCACATTGCCTATTTTATTAAAATGACTGTGAGAAGCAAGATGGAGAGACTCATTAAAATGATAGTTAATTGAAGTAATATTTTTTAAAATACAAAATTATTATTTTATTTTGTTATTAAAATGGTTTAACTTTGTGATCTAATGTAATTTTAGAGAGAATTAAGTATTACTAAACTAGTTTTAAGATAAGCTACTGATTAGATACTGAAACAGTATAGTTCTCACTATACTAGAATAAAGTTATATTTAATTGACATTCAAACGCAGCCTTCTAGATTTTTTGCGGAGTACATATCATCAACTTATGAAGTTAGTTTGATTGTTATCTTGAGATGAGTATGTATGTGAAAAATATCATGGGAAATTGTATGCTTGATGATTTCTGTTTCTGAAAGTGCAGAGGTCAGACTATAATTTGGGTGTAAACCATGTACCTCGGTTAATGGTAATGCTGTTCATGATGAAAAGGTTATAGGCTTGCATGCTTTATTATTTGTTCTTGAGGTGTGAAAAGAGAGAAGGAAAAATTAGACAGAAAGTATTTATTATCGCCTCTTGCATTCCCTTTCAAATCACCTCAGACAGTACCCTTATCCTAACTGTCAGAAAGTTATCAGCAGGTACCCAAATGGATATCCAAAGATTTCAATTATGTTGGTTGGAGGAAGTGTTCTTATTACCAACAAACCATTGAGCTTCGGATATGGAACGACAGGTCCAAAATTGCAACATCAATAACCCAGTTTTGTCGAATGTAGGTTTGGCAAATTTTCCTATTCTTTTTATCATTTGAATTTTTACTCAGGAAATGAGGATATCCAGCCATTACTGTCCAACATTGACCCTTTTGTTTAAAGTTGGAGGCATTTGATGCAAATACTGGTGGAATGTAGTAATAGAGATTTGTCAGAGGACATTAAACTTGGGGTAACTTTAGTCTTTTGGAGCAGGTTGATAGTTGGCATGTGGGTCCTCTTATCTTACAATGGTCAGCTTGAATGCAGGGAAGGGTTCATGGTATGTGTCATCTAGCTATTTAAACCAATTGTAAGTGTTTGCAGATGTTCTAATTGAGCTGGTTCAACCTGACAGAATGAGTAAATGCATGGGGCTATACTTGGTTGCAGACTTGGAGCCTTTCTCCTACCTATATTGGGTCCACCTTCGCATGTCCTTGTATGCGCACCAATACATTATTTTGTATATATTTGATGACTTTAATTGTATTCTTAGAATTTGAGCAGGCTTCTGGATGTACATTATTAATGTGTTAGTCCGCATCTGATTGATTGCGTACTTCAACTGATTCACATGGATACACTAAATCCTAATCCTAATCCTAATCCTATTTAGTGTCAGTAAAGAGAGGAGAATTTTATTTACAGGATGCAAAACTCATATAATTCAAGGTTGTTAATGAGATAGCTTGATATTAGGGGGTGTTAAACGAGACGAGCTTGGGATAGTCGGCTTTGGCTTAAGGCTCGGGTTAGCTTAATTTGAGCTCAGGCCAAGTCGACTTCAGCTCTTATCTAATAAACAGTTCCTAATCTCAATTCAAGTCGAGATCAAACTTATGTTTATTTTGACAGCCCATCTTGAGACATGCACCTAAGATTAAACGTACAAAGAAACAAGGTGGCATTTTTCAAAGTAATGAATTGGCTAGCAATATTTTTCAACAAGCTTAGTTCGAGCTCAGGCCAGACTATAAATCAGTCTATGTTTAAGACATAAATATGTTGAGCATATTCTCAATCCTTAATTAAACAAGTCGATTTCAGCTTTATCAAATAAACATTTCTTAATCTCAATTCAATTCGAGATCAAACTCAAGTTTATTTTGACAACCCAACTTGATACATGCACCTAAGATTAAACGTACAAAGAACGTGGCATTTATCAATCCTACCTGTTATCAGTATGGGGGAGGTCCAAAGTAATGAATTGGCTAGTAATACTATTCAACAAGCTTCTAAAATTGATGGTCCTCAATTTGACAGACAAACGTTGGGCTTTCATTTTGGCTAGTTAAGATATTCAACATATTCTTTTAAAAAAAAATGCCTTTAGAATGAATAAAATGTGCTTGGAAGCTAATTAAAAGTAGTTACTTTCACATATAATGAGAGGAGGAGTCGATTATAAATTTTGAATTGAGAGGTTTTACCCCCCCTCTATTCAAGATTAGACCCAGGTTAAAATGCAGGCTGAAACTAATGCTGTGATAATATCTTCCTGGCAAAACTGGAGAACTTGGAGCCCATGGTATTTATCTGCGTACAAATTTGAGCAAGCAGTAGTACTAAATGGCTTACCATTTGCATGTTTGAATTAATAAATACACCCACGCATACTGGTACGAAGATGCAGTGAGCAGTCACTGGTTAGGTAACTGTTACAGCAAGACATAAATATATAGAATATACTACCATAATTTATGGTTATAAATAAACATACTCTTTCCAACAAACAATCCAAGAGAAAAGCCACTTGAACATTGAAAACAATAAGAGAGAGAGAGAGAGAGAGAGAGAGGAGGGGGGAATTAAGGAAGAAATGGCTTCACAACCAGGTCCTTGGACACAATGGCCATGGCAAAGGCTTGGAAACTTCAAGGTATATATATCTGTATACTAACTCACCACATTATTCTTCTTCTTAAACAGAGTTTGATTAATTCTTCTTTCATTTTGTGAAGTATTTGATACTAGCACCATGGGTGGCACACAGCATGTACAAGTTTGTATCAATCAACAATGGCTATGAGAAGTATTTGTTCAACTTCTCCATCTTCCCCACTCTACTACTTAGGCTTCTCCTCGGCCAGCTTTGGATCAGCATCTCTCGCTACCACACAGCCAAAAACAAGCATAAGATTGTCGACAAAAGCCTCGATTTTGATCAAGTTGATAGAGAAAGAAACTGGTATGCGTTTACATTTACATATCAAAGATGTGGTTATGTTCCGTTTGATTGAGAAATGAATGATGATTGCAGGGATGACCAGATCATCTTGACTGCTCTGTTGTACTATATTGCAAACTTGGTGCTTCCTGGGGTAGCTAATATGCCATGGTGGAATATTAAGGGAGTAGTCATGACCATTCTTCTTCATATGGGCCCTGTGGAGTTCATCTACTACTGGCTGCACAGAGCTCTGCATCACCATTTCCTCTACTCCAGATACCATTCTCACCACCATGCTTCCATTGTCACTGAGCCCATTACATGTAACTAAATATTCCTCTGAAAATGTTTGAACTTTATGTCATGTTTGATGATTCTCACAATTTTTCTATGTTTCTGATCATTTGCAGCTGTTATACATCCATTTGCTGAAGAAGTTGCCTACTTCCTACTCTTTGCCATTCCTCTGTTAACCATTGCATTATCGCAAACCCCATCCATAGTTGCATCTGTCGGCTACCTCATTTACATTGATTTCATGAACTACTTGGGCCACTGCAACTTTGAGCTTGTTCCAAAATGGTTCTTTGATATCTTCTCACCTCTGAAGTACCTCATGTATACTCCCTCGTAAGTGTAGCTACATCTTTATAGTTCTTTTGTAGCTACAAACTTGAGTGTGCTCTTAATTTAACTAACAAAGATGGTGTCTTGTAGGTTCCATTCACTTCACCACACAAAATTCCGAACAAATTACTCGTTATTCATGCCTTTCTACGATTACATATACGGTACATACGACGTATCGTCAGATGAACTGTATGAAAGATCTATAAAAGGATCAAATGAGTTGAGCCCTGATGTTGTTCACTTGACCCACTTGACAACCTTACAGTCTATTTTCCATCTTCGCCTAGCATTTGCTTCATTGGCATCGAAACCATATACCTCGAAGCTGTACTTGAGTCTTGCGACGCCGGTGGCGCTTGTATCAGCTCTGCTGACACAAATCTTTGCAAAAACATTTACTCTGGAGAAGAATAGATTGCAGAAACTCCAGATGGAAACATGGGCAATACCAAGATATAAGTTTCAGGTAATATCTGCTCCAACTTTTACTATATATGAGATGCTTTGATTTGGAATCGCTTTGATTTGAGGTTCTGATCAGTTCTTTCTGCAGTATAAGTCATCAACTGAGAGAGATGTGATCAACAGCTTAATTGAGAAAGCAATCTTAGACGCAGAAGAGAAGGGAGCCAAAGTTATCAGTCTAGGCCTCTTGAACCAGGTAACATCTTTTTTTTTTTTTTTTAATTTTCTTCATCTGATCTATAAATTGTATCTATACTTCCTTAGTATTCTTTGCATTGTATAATTCCAGGGTGATGAACTGAATGGATATGGAGAATTTTACATAAGAAAAAACCCAAATCTGAAGACAAAAATTGTGGATGGCACCAGCTTAGCTGTTGCGGTAGTTCTTCATAGTGTTCCTGAGTCCACCAAAAATGTTCTCCTGATAGGAAAATTTTCCAAGACATCATATTTTTTATCTTTGGCCTTGTGTCAAAGAGAAGTTCAGGTAGGTGAATTAATCAGAGGTCCTGGTAGTACTCTTAATCTTGATAAAACTGCGATGAAATAGCATCGATTTCTAGTATTTACTCTGCAATATTAATACTAGTCTTTAATAATGCAGGTAGAGGTGGTCCAGAAAGAACTCTATAAGCTCCTAAAGTTACAATTGCCTTCAGAGTTACAGAAGCATCTGGTGCTATCTGATAGTTATACAACAAGCAAGGTAAAGTTATAACTGAAGATAAACAAACAAAAATTAAATTAAACTTTATGAAAGAAACAAAACACCAAAGAAGAAGTAAATTTATTCATGTGATCACTTGCAGATTTGGTTGGTAGGAGATGGAGTGGGTGCTCAAGAACAAAGCAAGGCACCAAAAGGAGTTCATTTCATTCCATTCTCTCAGTTCCCCCTCAAGACTCTGCGCAAGGACTGCACCTATCATTCTACTCCAGCACTGGTGGTCCCAGAAGAATATGAAAACCTACATTCTTGTGAGGTATTTCTATAGCAAATACTCCAAATTATTGCAGTATATATGTATATGAATCTTATACATTATAGAAGCAGTCGTTTATTTTCGATATGAGCTAGTAATTAAATTGTGGATTTGGTTTCAGAATTGGCTGCCAAGGAGGGTGATCAGTGCATGGAGAGCAGCTGGAATAATTCATGCCTTGGAAGGATGGAATGCTCACGAATGCGGTGAGACGGTGATCGGCGTTGAGACTGCGTGGCGTGCCGCAATTACCCATGGCTTCCTTCCATTTCCATTCGATGAGGGTTGCAAAGTATAGAGAGAGAATTGAATGATGCATGCAGACTGTGATATTTATAATTATATATATATATATATATATATATTCTGCTCTAAGTTGTAAGAGGATTGAGTTATGCTACATTATGTCAAAACTTTGCTAAAAGTTAAGTTCATGTTATGTGGTGCTGAAACTTTATTTTTCTTATCCAGTAATACATATATTTTAGATTGGCCAAATTATAAAGTACTTTTATTTGCGACATCTAACCTCCTCCTAGGTTTGATCTATCTGTAATAGTCAAACAATTGTTAGTTTTAATAAATAATAAGACTAAATTAGGAGGTTAATGGTAGTTAGTCAAAGCAAACGATTGGAAGTTATATAAAATTCTATCCAGAAAGAGAGAGAGAGAGGTAAAATTATAAGATTTTGGAAGAAGGGTATTAATAAAAATAAATAATGAAAAGATAGGGTGTTAATTTCAAAATTACCATTTATTTTCTAAATTATAAAATGGGGGTTGGGGTGGCACTTTGAATTTAATTTTTTTTTTGCATATAGCCACCTAAATTAGAGGGTTATTGCAAACAAAGCCAAGGCGAGAAACGGTTGGGCGCGGGAGACAGCAGTTAACCGCGTCCTGTGTGTTGTCTTCCCAAATAGAATGGGAACCTTGGGATTAGAGAGATCCATGTGATGATCTCGTGTCATCTGGGATCCTCGTTGTCTTACCAAATAGCAACCGATCCTCCTCTATCTCCCCACCTTCAAATGCATCGACCTGTCTATCTATAGAATTCCTTCGTCGTGCGCGACCAAGACCGAGCGCCAACCGCCAACCGCCAACCGCCAACCCCCTGAGACGGCGACGATGCCCCGCCGACGCCAGTCGGGGTCGTCGTCGTTCGCCGACGAGGAGGCGGAGGATCTGACGTGGCCGTTTGGGAAGCTCGAGGGGGTCGACCGGGACGAGCTGAGGGAGACGGCGTACGAGATATTCTTCACGTCGTGCCGGTCGGCGCCAGGGTTCGGGGGGAGGGTGCAGGTGGGATTTGACGGCGGCGGAGAGGGGGGAGGAGGAGGAGCCACGGGAAGAGGAGGAGGAGGAGGAGGAGGAGGTGGAGGGATGACGGGAGCGAGCAGTAGGATAAAGAGGGCGTTAGGGTTGAGGACGAGGAGGGCCGCGCCGATGCGGCCGATGGCGTCGCCGGTGGTGGGGAAGACGAGGCAGAGACCGATGACGTCGGCGGAGATCATGAGGCAGCAGATGGGAGTCACCGAGCATAGCGATAACCGGATGCGGAAGACCCTCGTGAGAACCAGTCAGGTAAACATGTGGAAGATAGGAATGAATTTTACTGAGAATTTAGCCTTGTAGTTTTGGATTGTTGGCTTTTCCTAGAGATGTCTGATTTGAAAAGAATGCCATTTCAATTTCGCCTTTTGCGTGTTTGATGAATTGCCTCTCAGAGTTTGTCTATGGCGTTTGCAAAACACTCTTGAGGGCAACTTCTGGATAATAAAACAATCTAATCATACGAAAACAAAGAGGTTCTAGCTTTACTACTTAATGAGAATAGAAACGGGTACCTATTCATTGATGAGAGACAAACTTGATCTAGTAATCGTCTGGGTTGAGTGCCTGTAATGAGGTGGTTTTGGCAGTTACCCATGTTGCTAAGAACTATGGTGTGATATATTTTGGTTCCTCTTCTTTTTATCTCCTTTCTCCAAGCAGTTGGCAGACACTTAATTGCAAACTACAGGAAAGTCCTGCTTTGAATGTGAATCAAGTGATTAGGAACAAGGTCCCGGTCTATGATTTACCTAGCTATGACTAGAATTTAGTATAAGAACAAATGCTTTAATTTGTTCTTTTTCCAAGCATAAGTTAATACAGAATGACATTGCTAATCTGCTATACATTCTGAATGTTTTCCAGTAGTAGAATTTCTGTTCTTTACTTCAGTGGTCTTCTTAGTTGACTTATGTAACTTTGCTATCAAAGCCTAGAATGGGTTTCCTTTACCATGACCTTAGAGCGTGGTACATCTACAGAGAAAAAAGAATAGCACGAGCACACAAAGACATACTACAAGAATTCAAGAAAAATGTCAAAGCAGTGATATTGGTTTTGGATAGTAGGCATAATCTAATGATTTCCTAATTTTGTTCTGTCTCTTTATTAGATGGGAAGGCGAGCAGAGACGATGATTCTTCCCCTTGAGCTCCTCCGCCAATTAAAACCATCCGAATTCAGCGATATGCACGATTACCATTTATGGCAACGGCGCCAGCTCAAGATCTTAGAAGCAGGCCTAATCTTACACCCCTCAGTGCCTTTGGATCGAATGAACTCTGCTGCACTTCGTTTCCGTGAGATCATGAGATCTAGTGAGATTAGGCCCATTGATACAAGCAAGAACTCTGAATCCATGCGCACCCTGGGCAACTGCGTGATTGCATTAGCTTGGCGCAATCCTAATGGTACTCCTATAGAAGTGTGTCATTGGGCTGATGGCTACCCCCTTAATATGCACATATATCTATGTCTCCTCCGTACCATCTTTGATCTCAGGGACGAGACTGTGGTGCTAGATGAGGTCGATGAGCTACTCGAGCTGATGAAGAAGACATGGAATACCTTGGGGATCAATAGGATGATCCACAATGTATGCTTCACCTGGGTCCTGTTTGAGCAATATGTTGTGACCGGGCAAGTAGAGCCAGACCTACTCTGTGCAACCTTGGCAATGCTGGTCGACGTTGGAAATGATGCAAAGAGGCTTGATCGAGAGCCAGGGTATGTGAGGGTATTGTCTGCCACATTGGCTTCGATGCAAGAATGGGCAGAGACGAAGCTTTTGGATTATCACGAGAGCTTTGAGAAGGGTGCCACGGGAATGATGGAGGTGGTGTTGTCCTTGGCGCTTTCATCGGCAAAGATACTTACTGAAGATGCATCAATAGCTGGAAGTGCAGCAGCACTGGTTGAGCTCGAATATGGAACTCTCCGCAATTCGTTGCCTCGAAATCGTGTTGATCAGTACATCAGATCCTCAGTGAAGAGCGCTTTCACGAAGGTTTGTAGTTATAAGTCCTTTTGTTATCTTCTTTTTACACAGTACATCTGAACATATTGGGCATATTGACCATGATATCTGATAAACCTTGCATTTTCTTCTTGTTCTGCTAACAAGTGATCTTTAGTTATATCACTTGATGTTAGATTCTTCTCTTTTTCCAGTAACAATTAATTTCCTATTTGAGCTTGCAAATCCTAGATCATTCCATGAGCTTGTTATCTTGTATAACATCACCAATTCTCATGGCAGATATATGAGAACGGTAATGGGATAATTGACAGCATGGTTGTAGAAGTAGAAGAGGACCCATGCGATACCTTGATGAATCTTGCAAAACAGACTGAAAATTTGGCCATAGTAGAGAAGGAAATCTACAGCCCTATAGTGAAGAAATGGCACACTTGTCCGACTGCAGTCGCGATGGTGACCATCCACGGCTGTTTCGGCATCGTGCTCAAGCAGTACGTCGGGAGGATGTCTCGCCTGACCAACGAGTCCGTCCGCGTCCTCCAAGCTGCAAGCAAGCTCGAAAAGCTCCTCGTCCAGATGATCACGGATGACTCCACGAGCAGCGAGGATGGCGGGAAGGGAGTCCTCAGAGAGATGATCCCTTATGAAGTCGAATCCATTACCTTGAACCTCATGAAGGTTTGGATTGATGACAGGCTAAGGATTGGAAGGGAGAGGGTGAACAGAGCCAAAGAGACTGAGGTGACTGTACTCCTCATTCTCGATTCATTGCAGTCATGTAGATGTTAACAGACAAGCCTCTTGCTTAATTTGATGTGTAACTTAGTCTCGTTTGTTTTCATGATCATAGAGTTGGAACCCGAAATCGAAGGCAGAGCCATACGCGCAATCTGCAGTGGATCTGATGAGGCTGGCCAAGGTGACAGTGGACGAGTTCTTCGAGATTCAAGTGGCAGCCCGGGAGAAGTTAGTGCAAGATCTTGCAGATGGAATCGATGGCCTCATCCAGGACTACGCTGCCTTCGTTGCATCATGTGGTAAGTCTTTTGCCCCCACGATGTGTTTGTTTGCAGAAATGCTAACTGGCTTTTGGCTTTTGTCTAATGATCTAAGGAACGAAGCAGAGCTACGTCCCGGAGCTGCCGCCGTTGACGAGGTGCAACCAGGACTCGAAGCTCCTTCAGCTATGGAAGAAGGCGGCACAGCCGTGCCAGTCCGGCATGGACACCGTGGAGCAATCGGCCGACAAGCCCAGGCTCGTCACCAGTAAGTCTGCGAGGGCCAAAGGTGAGAACCACCACACCAGCCGCGGCACGCAGCGGCTCTACGTCAGGCTCAACACCCTCCACTATCTCCACTCGTCCCTCCATTCCGTCGATAAGTCGCTCTCCTTCTTCTCCCGGGGAGGCCGCGGCCATGGGCCCTCGCCGTCCCCCCACGGCGGCTTGGCGCGCCGCCGCACCGTAGCGCCCACGCACTTCGATCACGCGCGCGCCACCTTACACTCCTCCATCGTCCACGTCTCCGAGCTCGCCGCCTATCGCCTCGTCTTCCTCGACTCCGCGCACTCATTCTATGACACGCTATATGTCGGTAGCGTCGTCGAGGCCCGGATTCGCCCTACGCTCCATACGTTGAAACGGAATCTTACGCTCCTAGTCGGCATGCTAACCGACCGCGCCCAGCCTCTTGCCGTCCGGGAGGTCATGAAGGCATCCTTCGAGGCCTTTCTGATGGTGCTTCTCGCCGGAGGGAGTTGGCGAGCGTTCACGCGGGCCGACCATGCCATGGTGGTCGAGGATTTCGCGAGTTTGAAACGGATTTTCTGCAGCGCCGGGGAGGGACTGGTGGCGGAGGAGGTGGTGGAGAGGGAGGCTGCAGTGGTGGAGGAGGTGGTGGAGCTGATGGCCCTGCCTGCCGAGAAGTTAGTAGAAGAATTAAGCATGATGGCCACCGGTCTTTCGTCGGCCAAGGTGCCGGTTTCCCCGCCCCCCATGACTGGTCGGTGGAGTCGGACTGATCCTAATACGATCCTCCGGGTGCTCTGCCACCGGGACGAGGAGGTGGCGAACCGATTCCTGAAGAGGACCTTCGAGCTACCGAAGAGGAGGTGACGTGAAACTTTCGCTGCCTCTGTTCTACCTACAGTTACAGGATCTTCAGGATCCACCGGGACCGAGAGAGAGAGAGATCGCTAAATGATAGATTGGAAGGAGACGGCTGCGGGGTGTGCTAAAATACAGCATGCAGACGTAGAAGCAAAGGGCAGGCAGGAAACCTTAATGTCGATGAATGGGTTCCTGAGAATTCAAGAAATCCATGTGTTTTTCTTTTTCTTTTCTTTAATTAATTAATTAATTTATTTATTTTTTTGAATCGTACTTAGATTGTACATTCTTTGGTTCTTCAAAAGAGATGGAAATATGATTTTGATATCATAAGTTCTTGTATTCAGAACTATTCATCAAATCAAAATTCAGCCAGCTACTGCGTACAAGTTCTGAAGCTTTTCTGGAAGATGTGAAATTAGTCAGTGGTATCAAAATAAATTCGCAATGTATCTGGAAGAGATTTATTTATTTATTTTGGATGCAACAGGATTATTTGTACTTATAGGCAATGTGATAAAAGGGAATTGCAGAAGAGTATCGTAATTCCCATCAGATTCTTTCATACAACTAAGATGCTGGTTTTGCACTGAGAAAGCTTTCATCTTTTCATACAACTATGACGATTGACATGTTCTGTTCTTATGGAACAGAGAAACATCTGCTACTTTCTTTTCAACAACGAAAAGATAGATACAAACAAAGCATTAAAAGGGAGAAAAAAAAAGTTGATCCGTTCTCGTAAGCAAGAAAACCGTTAAATAAGATCTTAGTGCCATCTCGGAGGATTTGTGCTTGAAGCTTCTCTCTTTCTTTCTGAATTCTTTGCAGCACTGATATTCTTATGCCGCTCAGGGCCACCTTGGAGCCGAATTGAATCAGCTGCTTTGCTACTGTGACTCTTGACTGACTCAAAATCTTCGCATTGGTTTCTGGAACTGTTGCCAATGGCCAAATCAGTAGCTTCAGAGAAGCATTTGTTGATGCTTACAAAACTAGTTATCTCATTTCCAACTCTCAGCTTGTCATCTTGCATGAGCTCCTGCGAAGTAGTATGTGAATTACTGTCGTCAACTTCAATGAACCAATCCATATCCCTACTTTGGACAACAAAATCGAGATCAGTAGCTTCATCCTGTGTACCGGAGGGACTTCCACTGGCATCAAAAAATGCGGCAGAACCTTCTGAATCTCCGGAGCTAGCCTTCGCAGGGTCCAGATCGTCGGAAACTTCAGAAACTCTTGCATCCAGTTCCGGATCTTCTATATCAGGAAAATCTTGTGCCTTGTTTTTGATTGATTGACCTTCAATGGTGATGTATTCGCCCTTTTTGGCGGATATCATCTCAGGAATTATTACAGCCTCTTCTACTTTCCCCTCCTCTCCTTCCTCCCGCTCGCACAGTCTATCCTCTCTGATGTTGTATCTGGCTGCATCTTGTTCATCTTCCACGTGAACATAACAACTGTTGGAAGTTGTAGAGAACTGATCACCATTGCTAACAGCTCCAACATCGTCTTGCAGTTCTTTGGGAGATTTGAAACCTATGTTATCATTTGCAAGTACATCAGTCATATTTTCAGCAGAAACCTGGAAGGCATCAAGTTGATCGATAAGATCCAGACCTCCTTGAGCATCCTCTCCAATTGGTGGGCTTACATCTTCCTGCTTTCTCATGCTCGATCTCTCTGCAATGGTAGCAGCAGTTTCTTCCTGGGGCTGTGAATCATCTATCTCGACTTCCGAAAGCTTTTTAATTGCCGTTTTTGCAGAATTCATGGCCCATTTCTCATCACGCACACCACTGTACAAACAGATTGAATTGTTCACTCATGCCAACGAAGTATGTCTTTGTTTGAACTGAGAAAATATTAAGGTCTGATAGAATAAGTATGTAATTGGAGCTCTATCGAGCTTTATTTAATGAAATGCACGACTCCGGCCATTGTCCTAGGAATATATGCTGCTGTAGTTGACTTTCATGTCTTTTCCTCTTCCACCGTTATTAAATAAACTATTGTGTAGCTTGCTAATTTGGACATTAATCTTATTTATCATATATACGAGCTAGAATGCATCAAATTGCCAAGTAATGTGAGAAAAGTTACTAGCAGAAAAAATAGAGGAACTAAAGTTTTTCACATGCTTACATTCTTTACAAATTATTATAGAAGGTAATGCAATGAGTTGGATAAGATAAAATTTTTTATATATCTCACATCTCCTACAGTGTATTTCATCATTAAATCTTAAATCTAAATCTGAAAATTACGTGAGATCTGCCGCACTTGTTGTCCAAGGTTGAAATTTTCAGTTTCATATAACAACCCAAACGATTATAAGTACAACAAAGAAGTGACCAATTTCTGAAGGCTTTTCTGCACTTTACAAACACAGGTAAGAACTCAAGATTCTCGAAGTAAAATACATTATGCTGATGATCCATCTACTACACGCTTATCCAAAAGGCTTCTAGATGAAAAACTTAACTATGCCAATAATACTTGCAACCAAAAGATTGCTAATATGTCAAGAAAATAGTTGCAACCAAAAGATTTGACCCATAGAAGATAGCAATGCATTTTTTAACCAACAAGAATTTTACCTTACCAACACCTGTAGAGGAAATAGAAAATAATAGCAAGAGATCAAATGGTTAAAGGAGACTTCTTGATGCGAATGCTATTAAACCATATAGAGGGTGAAGAATGGTTCAGGTGCTACCTGTCCAGATCACGTTCAAGTGCAGTAGCTTTTGCTCTCTCTAACAAGTCCATTGTAACAGCCTTGAGAGCATCTGAAAAGAACCCGCCAAGCTGTGCAAATTCTGCCAGAAAATGAATATCTAAATAGACCTGCAATACAAGATCAAGCAGTGAATTAGGAGATGATCATTATGAACAGACAATACAGAGGGTCCAGAAAGAAATAAGATAATCTAGCAGAAAATGGGCAAATAAATAAAGGAAAAAATAACAATATACCAGTATAACTAAGTTTGCTAATCCTTTCACAGTCTTAATAAAATTTAACTGGGTCTAGCCCATTCATTCTCCCAAAAAAGGAGTACGACTAAGAACATATGGATGTTAAAGAACAGGCTAAAATAATGCATGCAATGGATGCTCATCTTCTTAAAACCCTGCATAAAGGATGTACTTCAAGCTAAACTGGAACAGCGAATAAGCAACTGACTGAAAATAACTGGAAAATTATACATTTTGATGAAATGAACTGATGTCAAAGAGGTTAAAAGATCAATAACATATCCAGCGATGAATCTTGTTAAACTTACTGTTAAGGGAGAAATGTTCTTACCTGATCTAAAAAACAATGCTTCTGTACATGTGAACAATCCTCGGCAATTTTCCAATACTCTTGGTTATCTGAGAGCCAAAGAATCATAGCCTCCATCAAGTCTCTTAGCAGCTTCTTTGTTATTCGATCCTCGCCAATAAAAATAGATTCAGAAACACTTTTTATCTGCCTCATCTGTATGAATAATGCCTAACAATCATTTTTATAAATTGTATCAGAGAAAGAAAAATCGCATGAATCAAAAAATGAATCATTACATAGAAGAATGGAAATGAGGCAATACTTAACAAACAGCTGAAGGTATTTCGTTTTCCTCTTTTAGTTTTAATTAGTAGCATGTCCAGTGAAGAAGGACAAGAAATGAAAGTGAGACTTGCATCCAAGAAAAGTTAATAGCAAGTTCATGTTACTAGTTTAACTGGAAGCCCATGACAGCCTGCATTGCAAGTGTACAGAAGTATCTTCAGAAGAATGAGAAAATTAACACTATATTTTCCTCATAAAATCTTGGAACTATGAGTCCTATCATGGCAAATTTACTGTGTTATCTCTTCAGAGCCCCAAAACAGGAAAAAAGATCAATTCGATTCTGCAGCAAATTTTGAAAAGAAAAAAGAGACTCATAATTGCTAAAATAAATGCTGTACCTGGAAAGCAAAAGAAGGCATCATATTATGCTCTGAGCTAGGTCCACATTTACCAAAAATATCCGACTCCAAGTTTATTCTTGCTTCATATTGCACCCTTGACGTGATATCATATATAACTTGCTGGCAGAAACATTCCCATACTCGATCAGCAGCTTCTTCAATAGAAAGAATCAGACCATCCAATTTGTTTTGTGAAGAAATATAAGTGTGGTCTGATAGTAAATTGTCCGAGGGCTCACCTCCCTTAAAAACACGAGCAGAAAGGATTGGGAAGAGACCCACAAGTGTTGTAGAATTGACCAAAAGAGAGAGCTGCTTCTTATACATTTGATCTGAATTACTTCTACGAGAATCATTTGGTAAAGTATCTCTTATGCTAGAAATAGCACTTTCAAGAGAGCACGTATATACATTGAACATTTCAGCAAGGGCCTTTAGAATTAAACTTTCCATTTGAAGGATTACCAACGGGGACATGTCATCCACAACTTCCTGGTCATAAGTATTCAAATAGTGAATCTAATGCAAATTTGTCCTTTAGGAAGCCAGTGAAGTTATTGAACTTTCCCTAACATTGTTAAAATATTTAAACATTGAGAAAACTTGGAGGAAAAAGGAACCTCATAGACAGGAAATATCTAAAAGGTCAGAAGGAACCAAATGTCAATATGACTACCACAATAACCAGGCTGCATAGAGATGTGCGAAATAACCAGCTGTCACCAAGGAAGTCATAAATTGGAAGTCTCAATATCTAAATAAAACATCAGCTTATTGAAAGTCTCAATATCACCAAGGAAGTCATATACTGAAAGTCTCAATATCTAAAATAAAACATCAGCCACAAAGCACAAAGAAACAAACTGGAAATTGTTAACAAATGTTGCAGGGGAAAAAGATGACACACTAGAAAGAGAATAACTTATTCTGACTATATGACATAATATTCCAGAAAAAAACAAACGAACATGCATCAGATGATTCGAAGGAAAAACAGCACACCTGAATTAGTGTAATAAACTTTCTTCCACTGCTTGTAAGTAGGCAATAATCCATTTCGGCACCATGCCCTGTTACAGATAATTTTTCCCTAAATATTCCTGCAATAAGAAATCTACCAGGGATACAAGTATCGCCAACAACTAATAGACCAATAACTTTCTTTAAGTGGTCAATATGTATTTGCAATACCACTTTCATGCAAGGTCTGATTAACTTTACCAAGTCTGCCTGCAAGAATATTCTCTGAGATTCCAGTAAAGAGCAGTACGATAGTACACAGTTCACGGCTTCAACTGCCAAAGATAAACTACCACTAATTTCTGAGATGGATTTGACATACTCCTCAAATGTAAGGCAGAAGGCTTCAGTTTCTTCTGTGGCCCACTTAATAAGTTCTGAAGTATAAGAGGATGATTCACCATACAGTACAACAAAGCTTCTTGCTGCTTGAGAAATGACAGAGAACACAATACGTGCAAGTTCCTTAAGATAATTTCCATGTAGAATTGGTTTTGAGCACAGAAATTCTTCCCTATAACAAATGAGGCGTGAACGATAAAATCCAAGCAGTAAAAAGCTTGCACGGTTAGTTTCACCAAGCTTGCAGAGTCCATAAAGTGCTTTATGCAGTTCAGTTTGTGATACCCGTGGGTGTTGAGCCACATGAGAAAAATGATTGGCAATCTTGGTCTTGTAAACTGATATTGCAGACATATATGCCATGACCAGAGGTGATGAAGAATCTTCATTGGACATCTTTTCAATGGTTTGGGTTGTCATTTCCAAAAGAACCATAGCTTCCTCCATTTTATGCTCAGAGAGAAGAATATCGACTGTATCAAAGGTATCATCAATGTGAGCCTCACAGCTGCTAGGAGAACAAAGATCAGATTCATTCATTTCATCGATGATGGTCTCAACCACATACTCGGATAATGCTTTCAAATAGAGGTTGCTTGTAAGGTCCTTGATGAGCTCCCTTTGAGTTGAAATATGTCCTTTAAGTTCGCGGAGATCACTTTTCAGAATACCAACCTCTTCAAACACTCTACATAGTCGAGTAAGGAAAAGAAGAAGTAAAAACAATAATGTATTAAGACCTTTACAATATATGGAAAGAATAGTACGCTTCAGTGAAAAATATAACGGCTATACTCCTTTATATATAGTAGAATGTACCTAATGAAGGCTGAATAATTTGAATAAACATTTCTCCGGAAACCTTCATATGATACTTTCTTTAATTCAAGGAGCTCTGAGCACAAGCGCTTTATACCCTGGAAATCGTTTTTTTTTCAAAGAAAAAATCAATTTAGCATGATGGTCCAAATATATGCAGATAAAATTAAGGACGTGAAACATAGAAAAATGGAAAAAGAAAATATAGTTGAAATTATGAAATAATTCACGCAAAAAACTCCCCCAATGAATAGAAAGAAAAAAAAGAAAAGCATACCTTTGAGGTCATAGACTCGATCTCCGACTCATAGCCTTCATCTGAGCTCGAATCGGATGAGATCTCCACTGCCGTGTCTCCGTCGATTCGTCCATACCGGAAACGGTTTCGCCTCGTAGAAGAAGCCATCGGAGGAGGAGGAAGGAGCGGTTCCGAGGGATATGAGATCCAAAGTATTGTGGCTTCTAATGCTAATGGAAGGAAGTCCCGACCAAATGCTAGGGTTTTGATCCATCGGATCGTCGATTTCTTCCATGGTTGGATGCCGGCTTCACCTTAGTTTCTCCGCCACCAAATAGAATGAATCCTCTATAGCGGCGCTCGGAGGAAATCAGTTATTTTGCCGCCAAAAAGTAAAAGGGAAATTTATCAAAAACACCCTTACTTTTAATTATTGATAATTCCGACCCTATCATAGGAATATTTATATTTCTCTATTTTGATTTTAATAACTCAAAAACTCTCTATTATTTTAAGAACATAAAAACTAAAAATATCTAAGAAACCCCTTATATGACTTTAAAATATATTTTTTATTACTTTTATCGTAACCTAAAAAATACATTGTCGTTAGTTTTTGTTAATAATCTTCTTCTTGTTTCCCTTTAAATCTTTTTGAGAGGGAATGAGGACTTTAGTATCAATTAGAGAAAATTAGTTGAAAATTAAGAGTTACCAGCAGAAATAAAAGAAGAAAGATCTCAAATGACAATGAATTCCAAAAGAAATTTAAAAAAAAAAAAAACATTGGTTGGGGAAGTATAGGGGTAGTTTTGTTTGGTACACATCTCTTGGTGTTGTAAATATTAGCCAACCAAATCTACTACTGTTATCAATCCATCTTCTTATCTTCTTTCTCCCACTCCCTTCTCCCAGACGCACAGAGAGAGAGAGAGAGAGATGGCGGCGTTTGTGACGACGAGTCACTGCTCGACACTCTGCTTCAGGAAGGCGGAGACATGCGATTCTTCCAGAACTAGGATTAGGTTTAGGGTTTCGACTACTGGGGCGAGCTCGATGCTAGGGTTCGGGAGCTCCCAATTGGGCGGCGCTAGGATCGCCTTTTCTCAGCCCGCGCCTCTTCTCCCCAAGCTTCCGACCCAGCCCATCGTTGCCAGTAATCTTCTCAGCCTCTTAAATTTGAAAAGATGAACTATTTTCTTTTTCTTTTTTGCGTTGGGAACTTATAGGTTTAAATTGAGAACATTGGTTTAGTAGCTTCGATTTGTGAAAATTTCCTTCGTGTTCTTAGAAATCCTATTTGTGCAATTTTGGATCCCAATATTTGATAAAGAACATTGTGTACTGATTCTGTAATATGATTGTTGTTTTACTAATAATTTAAAAGAGCTGAATTTGACGTCCTTTTCTAATCTTATACGATGGTTACTCTTCAGAGTTTAAATTCGCCTTTCAATTTCGAAACTTCCACCTAATTTTTAAGTTATATGATTTTTTTCTTCTTCTTCTTAGTACTTCAACTTTTAAGATATTAGAAGGGCTTGGGTTCTTTTGAACATCAATAAACTGATCTCTAATTTTTCATAAGATACTGGATTATCTACTCTTTACCTGCCAGTGTTCCATCTACAGTCATTTAATTCTGTATTCAATTATTTAACTTACCACATTCCTTCCTGAAGAGCTGAAACTCAAGGAGTAATTCTATTGGATTGAGCAATGAGAATGGTGTTCTTGAAGAGTCCAAATATTTGGTTGCATTTATGTAAGCTAGTTTTGATGAGCCCGAATAGAATGTTGTGGTAAGTTTATAGTGACCAAGTTTTCAAGGACTCATTTCTACTCCTATTTCAGGGAGGATTTGCCCTTTCACTGGGAAGAAAGCAAACCGAGCCAACAAAGTATCCTTCTCAAACCACAAGACCAAGAAGCTACAATTTGTGAACTTGCAGTACAAGAGGGTCTGGTGGGAAGCTGGGAAGCGATTCCTCAAGCTGCGTCTTTCCACCAAAGCACTCAAGACAATCGAAAAGAATGGCTTGGATGCTGTTGCTAAGAAAGCTGGAATTGACCTCAGGAAGAAGTGATTTTGAGCACGACCAGCCTTTTCTCCTTCTGAATTTATTATTTGTTAGTGTTGTGGAAAATCTGACTGCTGTTAAAACGAAATGTTGAGCTCCTCTGTCTTATTATTTGACTTCCTGTGCCTTGTAATTTAGTTTCCCCTGTATTGGGACTTTTGTCATGGCAATTAATTGAATCAAACATTAGTTTCATCAGCCAGTTCAGAATGAACTTTCCACATATATAATTCACTTGTTTGATTGTTCATCTTTGATTGACTTGCTAAATTATAGTATCTCTGCTGGCAGCCTAATTTACAATGATGTACCTGTGTTGGATTTTTCTGCAATGAATGTTGATTTTGTATTTCGTTGCTACTATGGGAAGCCTTTTGACCATTATTTTGCTGTCAAGGATATCATCCCACTCCAGAATGCAGAGCCCCTTGCAGTTTAGTAAGACAAAGGATATGAGGCTACCGAAACAATGATACGGAAGGAAATAATAATCCACTAGGAATTTTGATCCAGTATCTGTTCACTAAAAGATGGAAATGAGAAGCCATACTGGAGGTTCAGATCCACCAACTCATTCAATTATAGACTGTGCATCCAAATCTCCACCAATACAACCTTCTCAAATCTAGGTACATTTGCACTGTAAAATGTTTGACAGTATTTATGTTCTGACTTCCATTGTTTTCAAACATATTAGATACACAGTACTCTCTCAACGCTTCTTGATCTCGAAGGAATAGTTGAGTTCCAGATGGCATCTCTTGTCATCATCTTCAAACTGTAAAGCATCAAGCAGGAGCAAATCAGATATGTATGTTCCATAGAAAAGACTAAATGATTTTTTTTTTCCTGAACATAAAAACATGGAAGGGCAATCTCATATTTTATAGTTGGTGAAGTATGTAGGCTTAACTGCAAAACCATAAGTTCACCCCAGGAAAAGAAAAGGAAGGTGCTGGTGAAGTAGATATACAATTTCATAGCATGTTATAATAGAGAACGAATACCTTCAGTTTTGCAGAGTAACTTCCACGGGCCAGTGCGCCCGATGGAGTAGTCTCTTCTTCCAGCAAATGTTCATAAGAATCAAATTGTGGAGCAAATGTACCAAGCATTCCCTTGGTTTGATCAACTGACATCAAGGAAAATCAGCAGTCATAACAATCACAGTACCTTTTGTCAAATAAATTATGATCCTAAGAAGCATCCAGATTCATTTACTAATATGACAATATAATCGTAAATCTTGGGCTTATAGCAATATATGAATCTCCAAATTTCCTAATATAGTATTCAGCTAGGTTTTTATGTGCCAAAATTAATGAAATGAAATGGATTTCCATACCGCGAAGCCCTTTCTTCCACACTGTGTTCACATAAGTTAAGCCAGAGACAATATTATGCTTAACACTGAATGTCAACTTCAGGCGATAGTGGGAGCCCTCCTTTAGAGTGAACAGAACACGGCTCTGATTCTCCGCAAGTGGTAAAGGATTGACTATTTCAGCACAGCCTTCAGATACAATTCCTATGGAATGAAATGCAACTTCTGGTTCCATTTGGCCTGCTAAAGTAAAATGATTTTAGATATATCTACCATGGATTCGAAGCTGAATTAGTGTGCAAGGAAAATCATCGATCTAACCATTCAGTTCTCCATCAATACAACCAAGCAGCTTCTCCTTCCACCTCCTCAAGCTCTCATCATCCTGTAGTCAAAGCTTCACTCAACTCAAAAGGACGAGAGAGAAAAATATGGAACGGATAACTTCTCTACATTCTTTTGTCTAATGGCAAGGCAATAGATGTTTGAGATTGTGACAGACTGATAGTCATGCCAAAAGACTGATTACAAAAACTTAAGGACACCATGTTTTCTTGCTGCCAAGAAAATCTAAAGATCTAAATGGCTTCATAGACAGTAGGCAACTTGTCAATTTGAAGGTAATGTAATGAAATCAGACACAGAGGATAAATGAACAAAATGATTAAAGGAAAAGAAAAGACATTCTTTCATACTTCAACTATAGTGGCGCTTGATTTGGATGGAATGTATAAGTTGGAATTTATAAAAGGGTAGTCTCCAAGTGCTGCAGAGAGGAAAAAATTATCATGTGGATCTTTTTATATACGAGGTACAGGAAGGGATTAAAACTACAATTACATGGCCAACAGCCACGATCAAGATTGTTCTAAAAGGAGCATCTCTGTTGATTTTAAGGAGAAGCACATAAGATGACATGACAGTTTAAAGCAAGATAGATGGACGAAGCATCACACTTCCGACAGTGAGGAGTGCATATAGAAAGAGAATTAAAATCATTTTTACAAGTGCTATTCTTGCATTGGCTATTAGGAGCATAAAAGTATGAAAAAATTCTTTGGACCTGATGTAGTGGTAGAAGGTACCAAGAAAGTAGCACTGATGGAGATTCCTTCAGTCTCTTTGCAGGTGCAAAGCCTAGTTTTGGACTCAGCGTGTCATTTAGATCAATTGGCTAGATTTTTCAAAGGCTAGTATATGTACCATATGTGTTCAAATCCTAAGTACATCATGATCATGTTAACACTTAAAGGTTGAGTGATCACTGTAAACTTTGTGTGCATAACGATAGAAAGATTTAAGAGTCGATCATCTCCTTCCAATAAAGAAGATGAAATATGAATAGAAAATTTCCAGGACTTCGGAAGACGAGACTTCCTTAGAAATGACATTTATACACACTAATATAGATGGGGGTAAAATGATCGACTTGAAAAATACTTGAAGATAACAGTAAATATTCTACACAGTTCAGATTAGATCAAGCTCATATAATGCCATGGAAAGAGGAAAAACATGATGCAAACCTTACGGTATAAATGCCACACATTTCCAGAATCAAGACAAAATTGAAAGAGGCAACAAAAGGAAATCGATTGAGAAACAGACAAAAGCCTAGATTTTATTCAACCAATATATCTCGCAAAAGAATCCACAGCAAAGATCCATATGAGATAACCCCCAAAACAAAAGCACATTTTGAGCAAAACCCACATTCCAGATCACCTAAAAGACGCAGAGATCGAGATGAAAAATAGAAAAGAAAATATTTTCTTTTTAATCAAAACCTTATCTTTCTCCAGCTGCTCCTTTAGAGGGATCAGAGGCCCAGGGACGAACCCATCGACGCCAACCTCCTCGTCCTCGTCATCCCCATCCACTTCCTCCTCCTCCTCTTCCTCCTCCTCCTCGACTCCCACCTTCTTCTCATCATCATTCCTCCTCGGAGAAGCCGCCGCCTCGTGCCTTTGAGATCCCGGGGCGGACGAGCTTCCCGCTTCGCCTCTACCACCTCCTTCCATCGCCGCCAAACCCTTCCTTCCCGATCGAAACCACCAAGGTTTTAGAGAGAGAGAGAGAGAGAGAGCGCTAATTGCGAGTGTGGTGGCGTATATTATTACTTAAAGTACATACATTTGCGTACAAATTTCGGTATGTCTTGGTCTTAAAAGACAATGATTCGATGGTGATTTGCTTGTGCTGTCGGCGCGAGACATGTGCCCCGGAGAAGCCTGTGCTATAAGATTCGTGCGAGGGGGGACAAATGGGTTGGCACAATTGACTTCGGGTCTTGGAAGGTATATAACCGGATAAGATGAACGGGAGTCAAAGTCTAATTAGGATCCTGTTGACCTGCCCAAGATTGACCAGTGTCTGACTGGGTTAATTCTAGGGCTAGAAAACAATAATCTATATATGTAAAAAATACTCGACAGCTTCTATGAGTTGGTTAATTTATTAATTTAGGGAGTCAAAACACATTAATGTTGCATCATTTGGGTAAAAGAGATAATTAATACATTAAATCCCTAAATTATTGCCCATTTCAATGCCTTAATAATATAAAACCTCCTAACTCTGTAATCAATTAAGGTGCTTCAGAACTATTTTACCATTATTTCTGCCCTTATTAAAAAGTAGTGGCATGAGACAATCTTTGCCAGGGAAAAGAGTCCATCAGCAAACCATGGGTCCATACTGATAAAAGAGACCTTTAAAAAAACTGTGACTTAGTTTGCAGAGAAATAAATAAATAAAAATAAGCTGACATAGTTTAGCAAAAATTCTGTATCCTGATATGAGAATGGTAAATCTGTTAGCAGCAATTACAGCAGAATAGTAGTCTGAAATGAGATTATCCAAACTTCTTTAAGAACACCCACATTGCTACAGAGAATCTCAATAATTAAAAAAAACACATCAGAAATCAAGTCATAGTACCAATAGGTTTGAGCACTGTATTATTCAGCTTGACATCAATTAGAATTTAGAACTAGTTAAGTACTAACTATGTGAGCAACAGTCTTTTTTTGTCATCTGACCAAGAGATAACTCTCTGCTGAAGGATGTTGTGGGCCTGGCAACCTGCAAAACTAAAGTAAACCACATTTGCTGATGGAGTACCTGCCAAAAGCTGCTCATCTACTGCAGCTAATAATGCCCACAATTTACGGCAAAGTTAAAAAAAGCTGCCTATGTTGCAGGCTACTTTACAAATCAACTACACTTCTTGCTGGTAGAAGTTACAGTGGGTAAATTGCTATGACCACATCATGCAAGTAACACATTCTATACAACATAGATGGCAATAATTTACCATAGTAAAAAGGGCCGTGGTAAAAGAAAAAGGAGCATGAAAGAAAAGGACAAGTTGATCTGAACATTTAAAAAAAATTTACTGAGACTAAAGACAAAAGAAAGATAGGTATCTTTATTCCAGAAGAGACATTGAGTTGCATCAGCACATGTATATATACAAGATACAAAATGAGGTACCCCCACTATATACCCGACAACCCAATTTAGTCAGATACCAATTCTAACAGTACCCAAAGAAACTTAGAACATAAAGATTATGTCAGAGAGGCTTTGGGTTTAACATCTAGCTTTAACCAGTTGGCTCTATTTGTTACAGAGCATCCATCAGACTAAGCACTAGCTTTAACTTTGTTAAGATGCAGACTAAGAGGGGTGGCAAGCACCACCACCGCGCCCCTGCCCTCCTTTGAAAACCCTGGGCAGAGAGTAATGGAAAAGTTGCAGAAAGAGAAATGGCTCCTGGGTTTAGGAGTCTATTTTCACCCATTCATAGCGGCCAGGGAGCGGTTGATCATTGACAGGATCAAAGTTGTATCTGGAACATCAAGAAAGAAAAATTCAGTTAGTTAGAAGAGCTAACTGTTCATATGTTAGCCAGCAGCTTCAGACTTTACACCTTTTCTCTATCTACAAGAAAAGATTTATCATAGTAGTGCATTAAAAGTTGTTTTATGGTCTTAAAACTATGTTTATTAAATACAAGCAGACCAAAGCCATAGATATTATGCCCTGATTGAGATGATAAAATTGAGGACTGAAACTTAATATACAAGAAAAACATACTAAGGAGAGTAGAAAAAAAAAAAGGAGCAAAGGAAATACATACTTCTCTTTGAAGACTTTTTGATGATGTTGCTCTCGCTTAGCAAAAAGATCCTCAATTTCTTGGGTGGAAGGAATGATTTTGTGAGCTGCAGTCGTCCTCCTCCTCTTAGGGGTAGACTTGGTAGGCCTGGATGAAGAACCAGGAGTCCTTACAGTTTCTGGGTCCCTTATAAGACTACAAGGGGTGCTCTCTCTGGTGTTCCTGCAGTCAGTGTTAACACAAAATTCCTCAAGTACTACAAGAACAATGTTTTCAGTATGATCTTAGGAAAGTAGAAAGAACCATAAAATCATTTATATACTGAAGAAAAAATCCTTTCCCTTAAGGTGTCATGTTCCCCTACCAATGATTATCATGAGAAAGCAAGTAATAGATCACCATACGTTACAACATACTACGGAGAATTCTCGGACGTCTCAAATCAACAAAGAAACTAAACAAAATAGTTAGCTTATTTTTGTTGCAACTAAGTAGCACTGCTGCGTAAATTTTTCATAGCCAATAACTCCTCTTACTGGCATGCTTTCTATATCAGATGTTCAAGTTAAATAAGCATATTTGCAGCTCATTGTGTTAACCATGTCAGACAATTATAGTTGGTCCCACCATCTACAGGCAGGTACTCCTGATAAAAGTACCGTCTCCAAAGGGTAGACAACAGTACATCACTCTAATCTACAATCACGATCTGATGATTTTGTGAAAATTCTACTATAGAACATTTTATCGATATACAACAATTATAATACCATCCACCCAAAGAACAAAGAACAAGAAGAAATCAGAGAGGAAAAAAAATAACATTAACCATCTGAAGAAAGTCACGTATTCAAAAAGCAGATCAAACACTCAGAAAGATCTCCACAGTGAACGTTGACAAGTCCTATAATACTTTCCAGACTCGTTACCAAAAGCCATATTCTATAGGCGGAACCAAACGAGCACAGAACAGAACATAAGAGATCAAGAGTTGCAAAGTGTCAGTATATCACATACCTTTACATCTTTTCAAGCTTTAAAAGAATAAACTTCCGCAACCAACTTACCTCCAAAGCATGCCCAAGGAAAAAATCAAAATGACTTGGACACTGCAAGAAGATAATCTACCAACTAGAATATTTTGCCATGATAATAATGGTTCCTGGTTTGCAGATCACATAAGTGCTTTCACTAACCATAAAACCAAGTTTGATATGTTATAAAGTATATCATAAACTACTAGACATATTTGGCAGTAAGAGACATCTCAAGCAGCGAACTGAAACAAAAAAAGGAAAAAAAAACTGAACTGACATGCACAGCTAGCATGAAAATGATAAAGAGGGGGGGACATTAATTTCAGGTAGCATCTAACATGGTAGACCGACATGTAGACATAAATAACCATCAAACAATTTAATCGAAAAAAAAACCTATCAAACAATGAGGCCCCTCACCATTTCACAAGAAACAGAACAGAATCTTCATACAATGTATCAACATTGCTAATTACTTTAAATAATTTACATAGCACACAATATTCATAAAGAAACATTATGTGCAGTACCATGTAGGAGAAGCTCTCCAGAAGAATCAAATAACAATGAAAAAGATAAGAGGGAGGTTAAAAAAAGCATTGATTTGTCTATCAGAAGCTTGTTTCTTAAGAAAAGCCTCAAATTTTTTTTTTCAGGAAAAGGGTAACTCCACATGAATGACACCTTGAGAAATTAAATTTTCCAACAAAGTATGTAGAAGATTCTTCTTTAGCCCTCCCCTCAAATAATAGAAAAAAAATGGAAGAAGCATTAAAAATTTTTGAAAACATATAAAATCTGTACAGCTATTATTTATTATCTATAACGATCCCTAAATTTCCGCCAGTTCGAGATCAGGAGGAGAAAAATGGGACTTTTGTAGGCACAATTTCGAAAAAAAAATATCAAACACGATATAAATTAAAAAAAGTACAAGTTTGTCTAAAACCCAAATCGAAAAAGACCAGCCAAAAACAAAACCCAAGTAAGAATTAAGCTCAAATTAGGAACAGAAGAAGGCCTGATTTAAAATTTAAAATTAAGCGCTAATTACCAAAATTTAAAATCAAAACCCACCTGCCACTTTCAAGCTCGATAGCATTATCCCCGAAGGATACCTCGACCCCACCATCCATCTCCGGCGAAGCCTCCGGTTTCAAACCCCTCTCCACCTCCTCTTCCTTCGTCGGCATCACCAAACTAGAATTCCCCTCTCCTTCCTCAGCTTCACACGGTTTGCTCTCCACCTCAGAGCTGGAAGGTCTAGGACTCGTCGACACAGGACTACGTTTGACCCTAGGGTTCTTTCTCCTGGCCGCCCTGGCCTTTCCGAAGGGCCTCTCGAGGCGGCGGCTACGGAGCTCGAGGTAGGCAAACGAGGAGGCGTCAATGGCGGCGGCGGTCGTCTTCTGGAGCCGCTCCAAAGCTAGGGTTTTGGCCCTAGTGCGGACTCCAAGGGAGGAGGTTTGGTCGGGGAAGTCCATGACTTCTACCTCTCCAGCGTCCTTTCCCTTCTTCACGAATTTGCCCATGCACTCGATTCCTAATCCAAAGTTTGAATCTTTTGGTAGCACGGATCAAAAGAAGCAGGGGAAGAGAGAACCCAAATACCCAAAGGGAAGAGAGAGAAGGAAAGATGGCAGATGAGGGTGTGAAAGGGGTTGAAGGAGACCAGATGGAGAGCCCAAGTGGCGTAATGGAAGGAAGTGAGTGATGGAGCAAAGAAATCTATGAGAGAGAGAGAGAGAGAGAAAGAGAAACCCACACGAGGAGAGAGACAGAGAGAGAGAGAAACCCACACGAGAGAGAGAGAGAGAGAGAGAGAGAGAGAGAGGGAATGTGATGTAAGAAAGAGAAGGAGGGGTCGGGGGGTATTTGTAGGGGGGTTGAGGAAGACCATTGAAGGAATAATGAAACCCCCAAGGGTATTTTGGGGAATTTATTGTATGTTTTCACACAAAATAATTTATTTTTTCAAACAAATTAACAATGTTTTTTAATTGATGATCAAAATTTATACTTCCAAACGAAAATTTTAATTCATAATAGTAATCCCACACCAAATATCTTTAGTGTATTTTTAGTTATACGGTGAATAATGATTATGATACGCTCGTAAGATTACAAAAATGGGCCATCGATATTTTCAGATAGCATATCGATAAGATTCGGTAGTTTATATGCTTCGTGATTACATTTGGAATTTTTTGAAATGTAGATAAAGGTATTTTTGGCATATTGCCTATTGTACTAGTTAGCGAATCATTTTTCTCGATTCGGTTATTTACCTAACGAATCTAAGCAAATGTACTTACACTTTTAGTAAATATTTAGATAATCTTTGTTTTTCATTATATTTAGAATTCGAACTCGAGAATACTATTCTCTCACGAAGTAAATTTAGGTCAATTCTTCTGCTTACTATGGATGATTAAGAAGATCTGAGATGTCCAGCCTCCACAAATTGATTTGAACCCTATTAGGCGATTGAAACTGAAAGACTTAGAGTGGGTAAAATTTGAGCACAGAGAGAGAGAGAGAGAGAGGGGGGGTGGGTAGTGCCTAGAAACTATTGCCATCCAATGTTTACAGTGAAGCATCTGAGAGTCTACCAGTTTTCAAATTAATTCCACCAATCAAGTGAAGCATATTCTTGAAATGGCGAAGTGCATGAATGATGAGAGAAGTAGGTTCACGGATTCTATGGAAGCTACTGTTCTCTTCAATGTGCACCAAAGAGAGACAGTACTCCAGATGGCAGATATGGAGACACAAATTTCCACGAGTTTTAATGCCTGCCATATAGTTTCCTTTTGGACTCATTCCTTCTCTCTTCCAAACCCTCTCTCTCTCTCACACACACACTTTGTGGATTGGAGAGAGAGGGGAGAAAAGATAGACGAGAACCACAGTTTGTACTTATGAAAGCCATACGAGATATTGTAGTATAGAGAGAGAGAGAGATGGGTGTTGTCAAATTGCTGTGGTGAAGTGCTTGAGATAATATTCTTGTGAGCATGGAATATAGTGCTTGAGAGCAGCAGCAGCCTTTTCCCTGGACGTTGGGGGGTGAAGTGTTACTCCAAACTCCAAAGACAAAAGTACTACACCTCTCTCTCATTCACTCACTCACTCCCACTGATATAATATTGTATAGATAACATACTCTTTTAATCTACAGTAGAAGGATATTACACTTAGAAAGAGGGGGAAGAGAGAGAGAAAAAGATCAAATCTGAACAGCCACACGTGAGCATTCTTCTCTTGGGTACAAAGGTCTTATGGGACTCTTTCAAAAACAAATTTAGTGTCTAATCTAATTTATTCTTAGACACGTTAATTACTAATTCATAGATTTAATGTCTTCTAACACGCCCAACCTTCTTCTTGCTAACCTTCTCACCAACCAATGCTCAATAGAAAAATATAAAGTGTCAGATCTTGTCAATGCTTGATTTATGATCATGTCCTCTTTTTAGGTTTTCTGCATATCTTATCATTAATTATTCCTATACTCATCTAATAATTAATATTTGTATGTATACACTTCTCAAAACATGTTTTTATATATATATATATATATTTTTTTTTTATTTAAAAATCTTATTATTTTTGAATTATTTGACGGTGTTGTTAGCTTAAAATAAACGGCTTATTTTATCACTAATTTTAGCTTCAAAAGAAAATAACAAATAACTTAACAATTTCATAAAATAAACCCATTTAAGTATTAAAATTTATAGCAGATCATTCTAATTAAATAAATTTCTTAGGAGGCTTACAATTAACCCCAAGTAATTATAGGCTAAGAGCTCCACTTGATTCCATTTTATCACTCACTAAACCCATCTGTTGGGTGGTGGACGAGGTCAATGGCAAAAATTTAATGTTTCTTTTATTTTAATTATTTTTATTGAGCAACAAAATGGAAGAGGAAGAAGAGACGAGGAGGTCCTTCCAAATTGGAAAGAGAAGCTTGGAACGCCATCAATGGAGACAAGTAGCATTAATGTGGGTCTGTCCTTGAGAAGAAATAAAATATGCATTGATAGCAGGAGGAGAAGAAAAAGAACGAGGTTAAGTTCTCAACTATTCTTCTTCTTTTCTTTAGTACATACCTTGCTTGTGACTGGACGACGTCACATAGACATTGACCTACCTAATGGAATCCTATGTTTCTAGAACTCATCCATCTACTTTTAAAAATAATTAAATCGTTTTCGGATCAATCTTATTTCCATCTTTCCAAAGACACTCACAAATCCTCACTTCAATAACCAAATATTTCTTTTTATTTGTTTTATATTTAATTAATTTTATTTTTTAAAATAATTAATAAGATAAACTAATCAAGTTCTGAGCTTAGCTTCAAAAATTTTACCTTATACTAAGATAATTTAGACGTTTTATATTTAGGAATAAGTTAACTAGTATATATGGTTATCTTCGGTTAAGAAAATTAAATTTGAAATATTTTGAGGCATTAAACCTAAAATATAAGAGTCGAATGATAAATACTTATAAAATAAAATATTAATAATTTATAAATGTAATATATAAGATATTTTTGATTATTTTCTCTAAATTGTGAACTCATAGGCTAATTAAAGACCAACACAAATAGATTAATTATAAACAATATAGTACAATACGCAAAAAAAAAAAAGTTATGAAATATTATACCTTAGGCCTAGAGCAGAATAAAAAAACTTCCACTAATCCTCACATTTCCTTTCCACCAAGCTCTCCTTCCTCCTACAAGATCCCTTTCTCATTCATCTTCATCGATCACAAACTATATAAAGAAAACAAACGGGTGCACTGAGATGGAAGTATATGGTGAGCTTTGCCCTCCTCTCGATCCCCCCACCGTAGCTCTCATCTTTGTGGAGATGAAGGTGTTGCGCAATACATATGGCTAATAAGAAGCAACGCTATTCTACTATGCTGGTTAGGCGGCTATATGCACTTGCTGCGATGGCTATGTCCACCACATAAATAAACTCATAAGAAAGTATATGAGATTCTTGTTATTGTTTGCGATCTCAATGGAGTCAAATCAAATGTGATGTGTTCAAGGTGAGAGCTTTATGACCAATTCAAACTTGATATTGGGTGAAGATTCAAATTGTGTCATGTAAGAAAGGCATGGATTTACGTTCTACCAGGCGAATTGGGTGATTATGTGCATAGATTACTATGTTTTGATACATAGTGCAAAACTATCTGACTATGACGCATAAGCGCTTCCTTCTCACAAGGACAAAAATCTCCTCTTTGCCCATCTCACTTCTTCCTTATCGAAATCCAAAAGTCTATCTAGGCTGACGCATAGGGGACATCCTCATTGATGACATTGTCGCTAGCTGTCACAGTTAATGACTTCTCTAAAGTCTATTATTATAAAACTCAACTCTGACGATGGTGCCACCGAAGCCCAGTTATGTGGGGGGCCAAAAGAGGTGAAGTCAAGTTTTCAGACGATCGATGATGGTGAGTGAAGGTGGAGGATGAGGCAAGAAGTGCATTTCAATCATTTTCCTATGGTATAGATTCCAGGTATACTAGGTTTGTCAATAAACAAATGGACGGTAGACTAAAGGGAGGATGCAATTGAAGTAAACTCAAAGTTTATGAGACATATTGTAATGAAAAAAAAGTTTACAGGTGACCGGAAAAAGGAGGCATAGTTAAGTCACGTAGGTGTAATCAACCCAAATTTTAAATTATGCCACATATATATATATATATAATAAACTAAGAGTAGCGGTGGCTATTTGCAAATGATTCATATGTGTACCTAACTACGAATACCCCACCACCACGTGCTCACGAGTGCTACGGCCATGCATCGCGATCACCACCGTTGGAATCGTGGGGACCACATATCAAACGGTCTACAATTCCTCAGCGACGTCCCACCAACTCAAACGGTGGTCCAAATTTGCCCTCCAAGCATCTGTAGCCGCATATTGCCCCCATAAAGAATCTCAGCCATCGATTGGTTGGAAGGGAGAAATATATTACTCAAAAGGAAAAGGGTATAAGGGTAAAATTTCAGTGTGAAAGGACGATTAGACTCTTTGCGATTTGGAATCCTTCCTCAAACTACGCGCATCTAATGATCCAACCAACATGCTCTATTCTCGGTCATTGTAAACGTGTCACGACTTTGCTGGTTTAGTTGTGGTGTATGATGTTCTTGAGGTTCAACTATTTCTCCGAGAGTGAAGTGTGGCAAATCACAGCTTCGGATCCGAGCGAAGATCCGAAGCTTCTTATAATCTCCACGTTCGGTAACCGAGCTGATAAGGAACCTAATTTGCTCATTTGGCGGATCGCCTGTATCATTAGAAGCAGGAATTTGCTACTTCGGATACCTGGCATTGTATCAGTGGCTATCAGGTTAAATATTTACCTACGTGTCTCTCATGGAGGTCGCCAAGGATGTCAAAAGAAAGAACTTGTTGCTATGGAGGCCGCAGACGATCTGATCTCATAGCCTCACCTTTCGCTCTCCTCCGAAGCAGCGGTGAGAGAGAAAGAGTTCGCTCTTCTCGCTAATCGAACTCTTCTTCTTTCTTCTTCCTCTTCTTCTTCTTCCTCTTCTACTTCTTCTATTCCCAAGACTTCAGATTCCTCTCCGAAAAGCTTCCATCTTTTAGGGTTTCGATCTTTTTTAACCGACGTCTCCCTCTCTCTCTCATTATTGGAGGGGGGATCGCGAGATCTGGGAATTTGTAGTGCTTCGAATCAAGGTAGGTGCCTTTTGTTTCAATTTCTTACCGCATTTCTAGTTTGGATCTTTAATTCGTTTCGAATGTTTCGAGACGGGGGAAGGAATCGGTAATGTAGGCTTGTGGTCTTGCCTCCTCTACTCGCAATTTTAGGTCGTTTGATCCAATTTGGTTAAAGTGTGATTAATTCGAAGTTTTGGTAGGAAATGATGATATAGGAACAGTTTTCGCGCTTGTGGAGTGGAGTGAAGCATGGCGCAGAGTAATTGGGAAGCGGATAAAATGTGAGCTCAGTTTGCTCTATGATTTTGTGCGTAGATTTGATGCTGTCGTTGCTCTTATTGAGATCTTTAATTTTGGAATTTGCAGGCTCGATGTTTATATTTATGATTATTTGCTGAAGAGGAACCTGCAAACGACTGCCAAAGCATTCATGGCTGAAGGGAAGGTTGCAGCTGATCCAGTAGGTAATAAAGCTTCTTTTGGAATCTTTTCTTTGATGTTCCAGGTAGTAGCTATTTTGTTTTCCTATACATTTCTATATCTGATAGTGTATTGCATTAGGTTTCTGATAAGAATTCAGTCTATGTTATTCTAGAATATGAGAAAAGGAAGACATCAAGTAATTCTTTCATTTAGGGTTTTTGTTAAACTTAGGAGTTAGGAAAGTTACCCTATCAGTTTCAAATTATATTTGCAGTTGTTAACAGCCACTACCCTATCATTTAGTAGCTGTTTTGTTTGCCTATGCATTTCTATATCTGATAGTGAATTTCATCAGGTTTCTGATAAGAATTCAGTCTATATTAGTCTAGAATATGAGAAAAGGAAGATATCAAGTAATTCTTTCATTTAGGGAGTTTAGCTAGTTTTGTTAAACTTAGGATTTAGGTAATTTACTCTATCAGTTTCAAATTTTGTTTGTAGAAAGATATTGTAATGCGAATATGTAACTTTTATATTGACCAACAGCAATTGATGCTCCTGGAGGATTTCTCTTTGAATGGTGGTCTGTTTTTTGGGATATCTTTATCGCACGGACGAACGAGAAACATTCCGAGGTTGCAGCAGCTTATATAGAGGTAATTCCTGAAAGCTTCACTTTACCTTATCCATTTTCTTACTCTGCTGTCCTTTTGCTGCTGTTCCCTATAACAATTTGTTGAACCTACAGACACAACAAATGAAAGCGAGGGAACACCAACAACAGTTGCAAATCCAACAATTGCAACTCATACAGCAGAGACATGCCCAACTGCAGCGAAATAATGCTAGTCATCATTCTCTTAATGGTCCTGTAAATGCCACAAATTCTGATGGAATTCTGGGGCCATCAACAGCTAGTGTTTTGGCTGCTAAAATGTATGAAGAGCGGTTGAAGCACCCACAGTCGATGGATTCTGAGGCTTCTTCGCAGCTTCTTGATGCGAGTAGGATGGCACTTCTCAAGTCGGTGGCTAACAATCATTCAGGGTAATATTATTTTCCAGTATCCTTTTTCAACATGTTACTTGGAATGTTATGTCCTACTGATATATACATCTGATTAACTGTTGTTATGCTCAAAACAGGCAGTTAGTTCAAGGGAATCCGGGCAATATATCTGCAACACTGCAGCAAATTCAGGCGCGGAATCAGCAGACAACTGTATCTTGTTGCACTTTCTATTTTTCCTTGTTGCAGATTTTAATTATTTAGTATTTACATTTTCTGCAATCATGCTATTTTATGTCCAAATTTCCAGTTTCTAATCCCTATACTTTGATGACTAGCAGGACATTAAGACTGAGGGTAACCTGGTTGTATCTCAAAGACCTTTGCCCACGGATCCATCATCGCTATACGGACAAGGTGTTATTCAGGCAAAATCTGGATTAAGTGGTGCAGGTCAGACAATTTTATGGATAAAATATCGGAAAGATGTATAATTTTTTTATCTGCTCCATATAAACTTAATTTCATTAATCCTGGTATCTGACTATATCTACAGGGTTGAACCAAGGTGTCAATGGTCTTCCATTAAAAGGCTGGCCTTTAACTGTAAGGGACTATACCAAAGGATGTATTTTTCCCTGTTGGTCGGTTGCATTGTCATTTACTTTTACTGAATCTGCTATTTTCAAACAGGGAATTGACCAACTACGCCAAAATTTAAGCCCACAGATGCAGAAGCCTTTCCTATCTACACAATCACAGTTTCAGCTTATGTCACCACAACAACAACAACAGTTCCTTGCACAGGCCCAAGCACAAGGGAGCCTTGGTAGCTCGGGTATCTATGGAGATATGGATCCTCGAAGATTTAGGGCTTTACCTAGGGGTAGCTTGAATAGTAAAGATGGTCAACCTGCTGGAACTGATGGATCAATAGGTTCTCCTATTCAATCAAGTTCGCCAAAGGTCAGTCAATATCAAGCCGGTATTTTAGAAATATTTTTTTAATGCAACTACAACAGTTAACAGGTTAGCAGTAGTGTTTGCTTCTCAGTGAAAAGCAATGAACAATTTGCTTTATGCAAGTGAGGACAACTTACTGTTTCAAAAATGGCATCATGGTTTCTATAAAATAGTTGCTTTCATATGATATTTCTTCAAATTATTTTTATGTTCTTCATGATTAATTATTGTTTCCAACTGTGGTTTAGCTATAGTGGTCTACTGAGCTACTGAGTAAATAAAGAGTGGAAATAAAAAAAAGGGCGCATCAAGATATGTTGGATAATATTTATGCAAGCTATATAAGGCATGCTATTATCTACTTCTATAATGTTCAATGACTGTTTTTGTTTGGATATAATGCAAATTAGCTCCTTGGCATCTTCTGGATTTTCTAGACTCTCCTAGTTCAGCGGTAAACCAATTCAGTCTATATACGACATTGCATAATGTGAGATTTTCCTTACTTGACTATAAAATTACATCCAACTTATTCAAAATATAGTTAAAGGTTGCCCAGATGCAGCAATCCTCTGCCCAGCAGTCACAGGAACAGATTCAGCAGCAGCAGCAGCAGCAGCAACAACAGCAACAGCAGCAGCAGCAACAACAAATACAACAGGTTCAGAAAAATCTCCTCAACTAATTAGTGAAATCTATTATTTTTTATGCAATCAGGATCACTATCATTGTCAACAATTGTTACCTTTTATTGTATAATTCAGGTTTTCCTTGTTTTAACAAACTTCTGGCTTGCTCTCATTTCTTGTAATTTATTGTCTTGATTCTTAGAACAATAGAAAAAGGAAACAGGCGACATCATCAGGAGCTGCAAATAGTACTGGTACAGGAAATACGGTTGGTCCTACTACCAACTCTCAGCCATCTACTCCATCTACTCATACAACTGGCGAAGGTGTTGGGATGGCTGGAAATTTGCATCATGTCAACAGTATGCCAAAAAGCATAATGATGTATGGAGCAGATGGAACTGGACTTGCTTCATCTTCCAATCAAATGGTAACAGTGGTTGTTTATAATAACTTTCTCGACGAAGCTGGATAGTTCATGCAGTTTCTTTCTAGCTAATCCACTATCTTCTTAATTGCAGGATGATCTGGAGCATTTTGGGGATGTTGGTTCTTTGGATGATAACGTAGAATCTTTTTTATCCCATGATGATGGAGATGCAAGAGATATTTTTGCTGCACTAAAAGGAAACCTGGCAGAGCACAATCCAGGTCCTTCAAAGGGTAACTGTTGTACACTTGTATTTACATTTTGTTAATAACTTTTGGAAATGATAATAAATATGCTTATATCATGTTTCAAGGTTTTACTTTCACCGAGTTTGGATCTATTCGTACAAGCAGTAGCAAGGTTGTATGCTGTCACTTTTCTTCAGATGGAAAGTTGTTAGCCAGTGCAGGTCATGAGAAGAAGGTATTATGGGTAATCTTTATTATGAGATACTGATTAAAAAATGGTGTAGCAACAATGTGGCAGAACTGCTCAGTGCAGGACAGAGTCATTACTGCTTTAAGTTCCCATAATCAATTCTTGTTTATGCTATTAGTTGCTTCACTCACAAAGGTCTGACCAACATCACCTAGGTCTTCAATGGGAAATTTTAATTGTCACTTTATTTCTGTATGATACAAATTCTTTTCTTTCTCTAGGCTGTTATTTGGAACATGGATACCCTGCAAACGGAGAGCACTCCAGAAGAACATGCTCTTATCATTACAGATGTCCGTTTCAGGCCAAACACGACCCAACTGGCAACATCTTCTTTTGATAGAACTGTAAAACTATGGAATGCAGCAGAGGTATTGAGCTCTACTTTCATAACCTCCTCAGAAATTTATTTTGTAACATCTCTCTCCATTGTATGAATTTCTTTTGTATGTAGGTAGCTTGTCAAAACAATGAATTTATTAGTGTGTTTCATTAGATTACTGCATGGAAGTGTTGTACTCTTAGTGAATCGCTTGTGGGTTCCTGATACTTCTTTTCTTTCCCCATCTTAGTCTGCATATTGTACATCATAAACTTTTTCCCGACCTCATTTTCTAAGGGAAAAAACAAATCTTTTGAGTACAGCTTTGAATTTCATGATTCTTTATATGTTGCTATTTACGTATCACCCTTCATATCTTAATACATATTTTTTAATTCTGAAAGCAAAGGTTCTATGATAGTTTAGCATCTATGAGACATAGAAAGTATGGATGGTTAAAGTACTTTATCCAAATTTAAATCTGTAAATGTAAAATATGTAAACAATATTTCATAGTATAAAAGTGCCTGAATGTTTTCATTTTTATATCACCTATAATCTACTTGTCTAAATATCTTCTGTATTTAAGATGTTCTCTTTTCTATGTATATGTGGAAACACCAACTATGAATATCTCCATATCTGATTTTTACCATCATCTGTATTAAATGAATATGGTTACCAAGTTTATTATCTGTTTACCATCTTTATCTATACCCTTATTAGACAATTATTGGGCTTCTTTGACAGCCTGGCTATTGTTTGCACACATTCACTGGGCATAGCTCCCAAGTCACTTCACTGGATTTTCACCCAAAGAAGACAGATCTTTTCTGCTCTTGCGATGGCAATGGTGAAATCCGGTTCTGGAATGCCAGCCAGCTTTCCTGTTCACGTGTTTCGAAGGTTAGTTACTTGTTCCTTTTCTATTCCACCTCTTGTTTTACTTGTCACATTTCTGGATCATGGTAGTTAATTCTGCACTTCTTGCTAAACAGGGCGGGACAGTACAAGTTAGGTTTCAACCTGGCTTTGGGCAATTTCTGGCAGCTGCTGCAGAAAATGTGGTTTCTATTTTTGATGTTGAGGCAGACAGGAAAAATTATACCTTACAGGTTCTCTTAATAAGCATCAACAAATTTTGTCATAATTTCCTATTACAGTGAAAGACATAGCTATAGATTGTTCAACTATACAACTTTTTTCCCTGATTTTCTGAGGAATAAGTTTTCTTTTTCTGAATCTCCTCTTACAAAATTTATATCTAGGGTCATACCAAGCAAGTGGAGTCAATTTGCTGGGACAACAGTGGGGAATATTTGGCATCCGTGAGTCAGGATTTGGTGAAGGTCTGGTCATTATCCACTGGCGAGTGCATTCATGAGCTAAGCTCCAATGGAAACAAGTTTCATTCATGTGTTTTCCATCCAAGTTATACCAGTCTCTTGGTAATTGGCTGCTATCAGGTAATCGTGGCTCTTGTTCTGCTTGTTAGAGTCTGAATAAAGTTATAATCCTTTCAACAGATTGGTTCAACTGATTGATTATTTGAAATTCTTCCTGAAGTGCACTGAAGTGACTGAACTAAGAACGCTGTCCCTTATAATAGCATGCATGTACTTACTCTCTTTTTAACGTTTCAACCTGCAGTCTTTGGAGCTATGGAACATGGTAGAAAATCAAAGACTGACCGTCCAGGCACACGAAGGTTTGATCGCAGCATTGGCGCAATCACAATCCACTGGAATGGTGGCCTCTGCTAGCCACGACAAGTTTGTCAAGTTGTGGAAGTAGGTTAGATGTTCTTAGGCCTAGGTATTGCTGTAGGATTCTGTTTTTGTTCAGGTTGTGAGATTTAAGAGCAATATAAATTATAATGGAAGTTATTAATGGCCACTGAGTACTGATTGTGTTAAGAGTGAAGCATTGGATGGCACTGGAAAACAAATACCTGTAATTGGCTTTCCTTTCTACATCCTTTTATGTACTCTAATTAACGTAATTTATAGATCGGCAATAATTGTGGAATGCACTCTGATCTATCTGGTGGTTAATATCTGTTATTTCATGATTAAGTTTGGTCTCGGGAATGACTATAAATTATATAAATGTTCTGAAAATTTTCTCCTGTGAAATTATTTATTTAGTGCTGCTCTAAATTAATTCCCTTTCGTTATCTTATTATTCTTATTTATGTATGGACTTTTGACTATTGTGTGAGGTTTATGCGTAAAACTGTAATGATCTCAACTCTGGTATTTATGGCGCATATGCCTGAGAATGAATCACGTAGGTTGATACCACTTCCCTTTTTCTAGAATTATAATAAAGATAATGGATATTATATGGATAATTTTGTTTTATGACTATTTATCCAAAATGTCTACGTGTATATGAATCAAATATTGATCAAATCTATATTAAGTTGTACGTATAACAGTATTAATCAGATGTTACTCAAAACATTTAACATGCTAATTCTAGATTAATTCTTGGCCCTTCATTCAGAAAACAGATTATATTCCTAACCCAGTGTAATAGAAAACCCTCTCAATCCGAGACGGTGGCCTTTCTTAACAATTAACAATGGGAAAGGACATCAACAATAAAATTAAAATGGAAAGAGGAAGTGGTCAAGATCCAAAAATAACTGCAAATAACTAACTCAACCGGCAATACTGGGTCCCAACGAATCGAAACCACAAACTTCCCCGGATACGCCACGTGGCACCTCACCCAAGTAGTCCTACAACTATTTATAATCAGCAGTACCAAGAGATTGATTAGAACCTCAACTCCTTCCCACTACTCTTATACAGACGACTTTCTTTTTTAGAAAAAAAAAAAAAACGAAAAAGATTTCTTAGATGGCGAACAGAAGCCTAATGAGTGCAGTTCCCAAGTTCTTGAAGCTTAGCCCATTAGTGGCTCAAAGAAGCCCAGGGTCTCTTAGGGTTCTGGTCACCAATGCCACAAATCCCATCCAGGTGCAAAGATTTTCGCACACATATGTACTGTTTGATTAGGATGCCAATGGAAGAATATTGAAAGAAAAATGAACTCATTCTCTTTTCTTTTCTTTTTTTGAAATCTTTGTATTTTTGTTAGGGTATGATGTGTGAGGATGCTCATAAGCCGGTGAACGGAGCGGTTAGAGACAAGGCAGAGATGGCGGCTGAGGCTGATCGAGGGATTGCCTGTGCAGCAACGAGTCAGGTACGTATATATATATATATATATATATTCCTTCTAATATTTGAATATATAATTAGGAATATGATTGTAAGATGGTAGAGAAGACTAACTAAACCTAAGTTCGACGGATAACAGGTAGCAGAGAAAGCAGATGAGATAGGAGACAAAGCTAAACAAGTAGCCCAAGATGCATGGAATTCGGCTAAAGAAACTACTCAGAATATTAAAGACACTATTGTTAGCACAACTAAAGAGACGAAGAACAACATCAAAGATAACGCCAAGACTGTTGAGCGAGCTATGAATACCAAGAACCGCTAAATACATGTGTTCATTGCCATTGGCATCTACCATCTATCATCACGACTTTACTGTTATAATTTTGCACTATATATTAACTATAATTTACTTTTTTAATATGTAAATAAAGATTTATGCATCTACAAGCCTCTATGGCAGAGAAGATGGCGATTGAATGAATTAGAATTGAGCAAAAGATAATAACACCATTTTCTTTATTTTGATTTTTCCTTCTCGGCTAGTTGTTCCAAGGGATAAAAAGCTTAGGCATACTTTAGAAGTCAAGGTCTTCTCTACCTTAATCAAGTCAATGTTTCAAAGTCCACAAAGTTTTTAATATATATTAAAAAGTAATTTCTACAAAACATACTGGAAGAACTCCTAAAAGCTTACAACTATTAAGTACCAAATCAATAATAATAGTTCTTGATAACTTGTGCAGTGGGTTAGAGAAATTTCTTTGCACAATCTTGCGAATAATCTTAATCAATAATTGAGAGTTTTTGACCAAACTAATCCTATTTTAATTTACTTTTATAAAAATAGACTAACCCTCAAACTTATTACCAAATGGGATCTAATTTATCGTAGCTCTAATAAAAATACTAAACTAATCATCTCTAAATAAAAATACTAATCAGTTTAGCGTTTTATGTACATAAATTCTTTTAACTTAATCTTTCATCGGTTAAAGAAAAAATATCATCTAACGATAAAAACGCTGAATTGATTAGCGTTTTAAAAAATACTGATTAGTTTAGTATTTTTATTAGGGCTATAGTAAATTAGATCTAATTTAGTAATAAGTTCGATGGGTAATCTATTTTGATTAAAAAAAAAATGTCTACTTTGATTAAAAACTCCAATAAATGATACTTCTCTTGATCAGGATCTTGTCATGTCCTTTTAACTATTTAGCATTTATTTCTTCCATCTATCTTTCCATATTATTTTGCTGCTCACCAACCCATCTTGCAATCTATAATTCATCCGTAAATGGACTGAAATTAAACCCATTAAAGATTCCAACAAAAAGAAAAAAAGAAGACCAAACAACTGACCAGAGACCCAAGATGGGCTCTTTTCTATTAAGGGGATCCAGCAGCCTTGAGTGACCACTGACCAATGAGGCTGTACCTTTTTTTTTTGGGGGGGGGGGCCCACTGAGGAGTTGTACACGTGGCAAATTTATTCAGAGTCCGAGGGATTTGGTTCTCTAAAATATATATTAGATTTGTGTCACCGGCGTTTACTACGCACCTCGTCTAATTAAAGATTATATCTTGGATTTTTTTTTTTTTTTTTTTTTGACATGCATATTGTTTTTCTAAATCTTTTTATTTATATTTAATCTCTTCTAGAAGTTGATATTTACGTAACAGCGTTACGTATATCTTTTGAAGTCTTTATGTATATCTATCTAACTGATAAATAGAAATATAAAAAGTTCTGAAGCAAAAAAAAAAAAAAAAAAAATCTAAATCCGAATATCTATACGAAAGAGAAATTTGACTCCACATGACGAATTCATGAAAGAATGGCAGCATTAATTTATTTTTATATTTGCAGTCAGTTCCTATAGATTTCCGAAATTTTAGAATTTGAATCTATAATTAGTCTTCGGTCTTCTGTCACATGCTTTCAAATAGACACCTACCCGTTCTTTCTCCTTCCTCAGTTAGACCCAAACCCAACTCCTTCCCTTCTTTGATCTTTGATTCCCTTCTCCTTTCATAACCCACCAAGTCCGAGAAGGGAAGCATCTTAATCATGTCGGAGGTCGTGTCCGAGGCATGGACTGCTTACCTCAAGCAACTCCAACGCCACCCTCTGAGGACAAAGGTTCGATTTTTATTTCTGGGTTCTTAGATTTTTTTTATTGGTTTCTTATCCTTTCTCTTTGATTCTTCAGTTGGGTAATTGTTGTCTTTGTATGCTTATGGGGTTTTGGCTTCTGGGTCGTTCGGGTTTCATCGATTTAGGTTTGTGTTTTGTGTTTTTCTTATGTAGGCAATCACTTCTGGGGTATTAGCTGGATGCAGCGATGCGATTGCTCAAAAGATCTCTGGGATCAAGAAGCTCCAATTGAGAAGGCTACTTCTGATCATGGTATGGATAATCTCATAGAGGGTTGTTGATACTCGTTTGATTTCATTTATTGATTCATATTTTCCTGCTAGGTCGAAAGGTTCCAACTTGATTATTCATACTTATGAGCTTGAAGTAGTTTTGTATATTTATTTTGCAGTCGGTTCATCCAAGGCCATGCCATCCAAATCCATTAATCATTTCTCTAACCCTCTTCTATCTGATTATTAATATCTTCCCTTCCTCCACTTTGGAGTTTGGAGGCTCGGCCCTCAGATCTTAAAACCTAATCTTTGATGATCTGCACCTTTTATGTCCAAATATCAAGAAGTTTTTCCCTGTAACACTTAAGTTAGAATTTTTCAATTTCACCAAGATTAGGTTTTAATTTATTATGGCACCTTTGAATTTTCTCATGTGAATTTGTTGTCATTGATGCTATTCCTCGTCCCGTTTTCGAGAATTAGTTAATTGAGATAGATTAGGTCTATCGTTGTAATCATAGCATATTGAAATGGGCATCATCAATCTTTTCTCGAACCACAAACTGTGTTTTGCAGCTCTATGGTTTTGCCTATGCTGGTCCATTTGGTCACTTTCTCCACAAGCTTATGGAAATTATTTTCAAGGGAAAGAAAGGAACAGAAACGACCGCTAAAAAGGTACTATTCTGTATGACCTAACATAGTACACCAATAGCTGTTGTGACTTCTTTGCATACTTCAATGCTTTTGTTTCCTTTTCTTTTATAATCTTTTGGCACAAGCTTTTGTTTTCATTGAATGAGTTATAGAAAAATTGGCTCTTTTTAGGTGTTGTTGGAACAATTGACTAGCTCTCCATGGAACAACATGCTCTTTATGATGTACTATGGGATTGTAATCGAAGGTGTGCATCACTATGAAATACTCATATCTCACTCCCTATTATAAATAGTACTTGTCTTGATTGTAGTAGAATTTGATGTTATTATCTAAATCCTAGTGTTGTTGCTTCTTCTGCAATAAACAACCTGTCACCTTGTGATGCTCCTCTGCTGCCTGATTATATCTTTTGGCAAGGAGTTACCCTTGGTGTCTAGTTTAGTTGTCTAACAATTCTATCTCTTGTTGGGAGAGACAATGATAATATATATGTTGACCAATATATAATTGTTAGTGCATTTTCATTTGATTATTGGTTTTCAAAGTAAATGGTAGAAGTTTCTGATATCCTGTATATAGTGGTATTCCCAACTTCATGATAATCAAGTAACGCGTTATTATTGATATGTTGGTGAGTGCAGGCAGACCATTTAGCCAAGTGAGGAATAAGGTCAGAAAGGATTACCCATCTGTTCAGTTGGCTGCTTGGAAGGTATTGTTTTACCCATCCTGTTGGTGATACTAGATGATTTAGCACCTGTCTTATATTGCACTATGTTTTGCAGTTTTGGCCGATAGTTTCTTGGGTGAACTATCAGTACATGCCGCTCCAGCTTCGTGTTCTGTTCCACAGCTTTGTTGCTTCGTGCTGGTTAGTCCTCAATTCGTTTTCATTTACTTTCTATCTTTTACCAGGTTCAGAAATAAATTAGTTTTAAGTTAACACAATAAGGATAGCTCATGCATGGACATCTTGCATTTCTTTTTTTTCTAATTGGGCATGATTTTCTAAATGCATCTCGTCTCAGACTCTCATGTCGATGTGGAATCTGATAGCGTGGAAACTTCTTGTGATGCATTTGTATAATCTTTAATGTCGAGATGTGTTCATATGCCTATGTCAGAGAAAGTTGCAGTGTAAATCTTGAAGTTCTAACCGTTAGAGAGTTAATGCATTCGATTAATTTATTTCAATCGAGCAAGAATGATTTCAGAATTGATAGCAACCTTTAAGCAGCATGCTTAAGGTTTTCAAGCACATCATCTCCATAGATTTATGCATGTTTTGTATGTGGTTCTCCATGTGCTTTAGAACTTGTTAATCATGTGATCTTAATGTAGCTTATATGACATAGCATTTCAAGTAAATATGATGACTGATGCTTTCTCTTGTTTGGATTTCCAGGGCAGTGTTCTTGAATCTGAAGGCACGATCGATTGTTGCTAAGAAGGCGTAATTCGAATCAGAAAGTTGTCATCATCTCAGTGCTTGATAGCATCTTCTTCGAGATATAATTAGTTCCTCCAAGTGGACCTTCTATTTATCGATCCGAAATTAACTAGGATACACTGTGGCATTGATTGCAAACAATATATTAAGAATATTAGCTACAGCTTGTGAACATTTCTGATGTGTGATGCCCTATTAATACGAGAAATTAGAAAATAAAAGGATGCTAATAAGGTTTAAACACACAAAAGCTGAGACAAATCAGCTCCAACATATATGTTAGATAGCCAGTTGACTCAAAAAATTTTAAGTCAATAGGTATAAAAGATATATACATATATAAGAATCCTATGTTTCTGATTCAGTAAATAGTCAAAACAGTGCCTCTAATATCTAATTTCTTCATTGTTACCTACTCATTTGATGTAACAACAAACAGCAGTGAAGACTAATAAAGGACTAGTCCTTTTCCTCTGAATTATGACACTCATCTAATTGAAGCCCCCCCAAAAAATAAGAACAATAATAATAATAATAATAATAATAAAAAGACCCAGTTAATTGAAAGATCGACAGTGTATATTATTCAGACTATCTCCTCTTCGTGTTTCATGCACCACACGAAAACGTCATGGCTGAAAACAACATAGAATCCCCCCTCATTTACAACAGCTATTAATACTTGACATGGTTACAACCACCACCAAGATAAGAATATATATATATATATATATATATATATATATACCAACCATCAGCTTTCTTTCACATATGGAATAGGAGTAAACCCATCAAGATCGCATCTTTTTTGCCTGACAAAAAATTCTTGGATCTCACGTGCATGCGGAGGAGCAGCAGAAGAAAAATGAGGAACAAAACGAATGTCATTTCGTCGCTCCATTTCGATCAAAATCAAAAACAAAAAAGAGAAGAAAAGAAAGAAGAAGAAAATTAACGAACAAAAATAACATCTCGCTCCATTCGTGGATAACTGAGAAAGAAGCAGAGGAAAGAGGGGGAAAAAAATATAGTTCTTTCCGGCCAGCCGGCGACGTCCACGTGGCTCTCAGCTGGGCAGCCAGCGAGCCAGCTCGGTCGGGTTGACGACTCCCGGGATGTGGGCCCCATCCCACTTAAGCAGGCGCGCCACGTCGGCGTACGCCAGCGGAGCCTTGGGAGGATCCGACCCGCTCCGGACCTGACCGGGATCCGATTTCTTGGCCGGGGCGGGCCCCGCAGGCCTGCCCAGGAGGGTCCCGTGCGTGAGGAACTCGTGGGCGAGGTAGCCGGCTAGGAGCCGGTTTCCGCCGCTGGCAGCCGGTCGGCTCTGCTCGGGCTTCGGCGCTAGCGTTGGCGGCGGCGGCTTCGAGCCGGCTTCCCTCTCCTTGCGCTTCCTCGACTCCAGCCCAATCGCGTGGTTCGACATCGGGAGCCACGTCAGTCTCGGAATAAAGAAACCGCAAGGGGGGGGGGGGGGGGGGGGGAGGGCAAATTTGGAAAAGCGGGATTTAAAGGAGTTGCGAATGGTTCGGGGTCGGCGAGGGGCGGATCGGGATGGGGGGAGGCGGCCAGAATCCGGCGATCTCGCCGGAAAAGAGCTTAAGGGTGGGGTCCACCTTCCGTAGTCCGGCGACGGCTGGTCGGACTTGAGACGAAGGGAGTGGGAGAGAGAAAGATGGGAGGAGAGAGAGAGAGCGAGAACGAGAGAGAGAGGGGAAGAGGGATTTATGAGGAGGAGATCTTTTGAGATGGTCGATGGAGTTTATATAGGAGTACGTTAGAAGAGCGCCCCTAAGAATGCGAACAATATCGAAGATGCCACATCTTGGTTTTATGACTAGAATGGCCTTGCGTTTGTTCTTGCCTAAAAAATTCCTTGAACAAGTTAGAGGAGGGTAACTTGGTAATTTCTGAGCCATTCGTCGGAGCTTCGAGTCGGCAAAATGGCCATCTTTTTCCACCCATTTATTCTACTTTTTTTTTATTATTTTACTATGGGGGAAAAAAGGATGACTTATTTGAACTTTAATTAAAAATAATTAATTATGAATATAAGGTCTCTTACACTCCTTAATTAACAAGTTAAATCCAATTATCAATATCGATCTAAATAAATCACACATTTAGCAACTCTTCTATCCTTCCTTCTCCCAATAATTCCTCACGCTTCTTTCTCACAACTGTTGTGAAGGGAATCTTCTAATTATAGAATCTCGGAGGCAAAATTACGACTCGCCGTAGAACGTAAGCAATCCTTTATTGCAAATGCTTTCCTAACCTTGCAAACCTCTTCCTTTTCTTTTCCCTAAAATCACTATTGTGAGGGATTGCATATAACTTGTTTGAATTCAAATTTCAAACCAAACAAATCACGAATCTGTCAAAATAAAAGAACAACTCTAGTTCAGTTCCAATATAGCTGGAAATTAATTTAGCATATACCCGGCTTGATAGGCTCAAATATATTATGTATAATTTTTTAAATCTCAAACACATATTCAATCTCTACATATAATCCACAACCACTTCTAACCCAAATTCTTTAATTTACACGTCTAACGTGGGCCAATATAGTGCCGATCATTCTAGCTGCATTATCAAATGTGTGCCAACTCATCGATTAGGCATATATGATGAATCAGATTGAACTAGTTTAAAATTCTGTGTCTTCTTATATTCGTTTTCCGACATGCTTAAGAACACGCTAGATGCATAATAAATTGACCCAATTTGGATGACATCTAGGCCTATTTGATTAAGCTCATCTATTGGGCTCGACGACACCGAGTAGTATTTCCAATTTTACCCTCCACTAATGAAGCTGGTGGAATTAATAAGATCAATGATTCCTGACAAATGGAGTGAGAGCATCTTGGAACGATGCAGATCCCAAGGAAATAAGTGAGAAATTAATATAAGATTTCGCTGATATATTTTGGGGAATTATTTATGTTTCGTTTATATCATGAGTTCTATTGCTACTTAAATATACCACTAGGAGTAGATTGAGATAATTAAGCTCAAGATTATTCACAATTCCCCCACTGATGGAGATAATTAAGCTCGAACTTTATTAACTAATAAGCTCTTAATCCTTTTATTTTCAACTATTAAAACATGCCCACATTGGGTAAATACATAGTCCTCCTAAACTTTTAATTCAGATCAGCAGAAGCTCTAGTTTCAGGACAAATTTGATTGCCAAACAGTGGCAAGTCTTTGTAGTAATTGCCTATGATACATAGGATTTTCAGAGGGGATTGCATCTTTTTTATCTCTAAATTTTGCGACGATGATCCTCGAAAGGAACAAATCCATAGTGAAGTGCAGATTGCCACATTTTTTTCAGTACTGATCACCAGCTCGTCAGATTCATGTTCATTCCATCCTTCTAAGGCATGAATTATTTCCCGATGCTCGCCATGCGCTGATCACTCTCCTTGGTAGCCAATTCTGAATGCAACTTTCATAATTATAAGATGGAAGTAGACATATGATTTGATGCATCAAACATTGCTAATTAGCACTGCTAGTTCTGAATTAAATCTGAACAGTTAGTATAAGATGCATCATCTGTGGTCCTAGATTAAGTACCTCACAAGCATGTAGGTTTTCAAATGCTTCTGGGACTACCAGTGCTGGAGTAGAATGATATGTGCAATCTTTTCGCAGATTATTCTGCGGGAGCTGAGAGAATGGAATGAAATGAACACCTTTCGCCGCCTTGTTTTGTTCTTGAATCCCTACTCCATCTCCTATAAATCAAATCTGCAATTATATCACAGAGAAGTATATCTGAATCAGTGTCTGAACTTTTTCGACCATATATCTATGGTCGAAAGCAGAGAAAATGTTTGAATTTACCTTGCTTGTGCAACTATCAGATAGCACTAAATGCTTCTGCATTTCTTGCGGCAATTGTAGTTCTAGGAGCTTGTAAAGCTCTCTCTGGACCACCTCTACCTGTATCATTAAAGAGTTTCAGTAGATAAAGGTAGGTAGTACTAATAAATCTCACCAAAATTTAGTACTTGATTGACCTTACCTGGACTTTCTTTTGACACAAGGCCAAGGTTAAGAAGTAAGCTGTCTTTGTAAAGTTTCATGCAAGTAGAACACTTTTGGTGTACTCTGGAATACTTTGAAGAACCACTGCAACAGCCAAGCTGGTTCCATCCACAATCTTTATCTTCAGATTTGGATTTCTTTCCACATAAAGTTTTCCATATCGATTCAATTTATCGCCCTAGAATTTTTCATAATTCAACGCGCATTAATATGAAGTGTAAAACTATTGAGAAAAAAAGAAAACATCAACTGCATAAGATAACTTGGTTCAAGAGGCCTAGACTGATAACTTTGGCTCCCTTTTCTTCTGCATCTAAGATTTCTTTATTGATTAAGCCATTAATAGTGTCTCTTCAGTGGTAGACATATACTGCAGAGAGAACCATGAGAACCTCGATTCCAATTCTTCAAAATAAAATTATAAGCCAATAAATATAGCATAATTTAGCACAGATTTTACCTGGAATCTATATCTTGGTATTGCCCATGTTTCCATTTTGAAGCTCTTTAATGAATTCTTCTCTACTTTGAATGTTGTACCAAAATTCTTTGTCAAAATTACTGTTAAACGTGGAAGTGGCCACATAATTCTTAAGTACAGCTTTGAGGCATACGGTTTCAATGTCAATGATGCAAATGCTATTCGAAGATGGAAACAGAGTGTAAGGTTGTTAAGTGAGTCAGGTGAACAACATCAGGACTCTCTTCTTGCTTTGATCCCTTGATAGATCTTTCATACAGGTCGTCGGACGAAATGTCATATGTGTTATATATGTAGTCGTAAAAAGACATGAAGAACGCGTAATTTGTTCAGAATTTTGTGTGGTGAAGTGAATGAAACCTACAGAAGCCACCATTTTGGTAACTGAAACAAAATTATCAATCCATAGAACTTAGCTGAATTCTCTCTCTCTCTCTCTCTCTCTCTCTCTCTCTGTCTAACACTGTACCTACGAGGGAGTATACATGAGGTACTTGAGAGGTGGGTGGAAAGATATCAAAAAGCCACTTCGGAACAAGCTCAAAGTTGCAGTGGCCCAAGTAGTTCATGAAATCAATGTAAATGAGGTAGCCAGCAGCTCCAACTATGGATGCGGTTTGCGTTAATATAATGGTCAACAGAGGAATGGAAAAGAGTGGGGAAGTAGGCAACTTCTTCTGCAAATGGATGTATAACAGCTGCAAATGATCAGAAACACAGAAAACTTGTGAGAATCATCAAACATGACATCAAGTTCAAACATTTCCAGAGGAATATTTAGTTACATGTAATGGTCTCAGTGACAATTGAAGCATGGTGGTGAGAATGGTATCTGGAGTAGAGGAAATGGTGATGCAGAGCTCTGTGCAGCCAGTGGTAGATGAACTCCACCGGGTCCATATGAAAAAGAATGGTGATGACTACTTCCTTGGTATTCCACCATGGCACGTCTTCTCTTCCAGGAAGCACCAAGTTTATGATGTAAGATATCAAAGCTGTCAAGATAATCTGGTCATCCCTGCCATCATCATCATCATCATCATCATCATCATCATCATCCATTTATCAATCAACCAGAACATAAACACATCTTTTAATATATATGTAAATGCATACCAGTTTCTTTCTCTGTCAACTTGATCGAAATCGATGCTTTTGTCGATGATCTTTTGCTTCCTTTTGGCTGTGTGGTAGCGAGAGATGCTGATTGATACAAACTTGTACATGCTGTGTCAAGGGACCTGATTGAGAAGCCATTCACTTAGTTCTAAGTTATCTTCCTCTTTTATTTGCGTGTATATATATATATATGTTTGGTGTCATACTTGTGAATAATTTAATGTGGAACTCCTTATGCTCTCTACTCATATGCATGCATGTTGCTGGCCAATCTTGTGCAAGAGTTACTGGTGGGAGATGTTCTTGGTTTATCTATTAACCGTATGCTCTATTTTTTTTCTTCTTTTTCGTATGCATTTATCAATTTTTCAAATAAAAAAAATTAATAAGGAGGTTTTATAATATATTTAAATAGTTTAGGAAATGTATTTGTCTATTGTTTGTTTTTTGAGGAAGTGAAAGTGATATTGGTTGAGATGGATGATCAAAAATTAATTAACCTAAACAAAAACAAAGTTTTATTATATAACATCAGCCGGTGTTTTTTATTTCTCTTTTTTCTTTTTTGTTTTGCAAAGAATAAAGTCCAAGTATGAGGGTTTGAAAATGTAAATATTTAAAACATAGGGAGGTGAACTATAAAATTAATCATGGCAACGAAATGTACAAATGAAATCAATCTTTAATAATGACGTTGGTTCTAGACTAAATAATTAATGAATGATTGAGCCTCGAATGGAATCTTTCAAAGTTCCATTGGTAGGTTAAAGCTATTAATTTCTCGAATGGAATCTTCTCAATCAATTGGCCTCCCACTTGCAGTCAAGAGTTCTCAAACATAAATACTGGATTCTTCGGGTTATTCATTCAATTAAGTCCAAGTCAAGCCAAAAGGGTTCTTTTACCACTCTTTTGAATTTGAATCATCTCGCCTACTTCCATTCTACCATAAAATTTTGATTTAGCAAGAGAAGTTGAAGTTGAACAAGTTACAACCTTTATTTGTAAATCAAAATTCAACAAACTTTACAATAGTTCAACTGGATCACAAAGCTTGGGTGTGGAAACTAGTACAAGGAGCAACATATTTGGAATTAAGTGTATAAATTATTCAGACGATGAATCAGGTACAACTGTCTATTTCTTCATTGTGTTTGTCTTCTTTCTTATAAATTTGTCTTTGGTTTATCTCCAGCAGTTAAGCGCCTGGTCAAAGTTCGCATTGTCACGAATTCTTCAGCAGCTGAAGGGTGAATTCCCACCTGCGAAATCCACACAACAGCTTGGGTTCAGAGCCAAACAACAGCTTGGGTTCAGAGCCAAAATGATTTATGATACGCGTATAAAATCCATTCAAGCACATAGAGTAATTATTAGGTTTCTATTTGCACCCCTTTCCTGGTTGCAGCCCTCTATAGGAATAACAATGATGAACCTTGGGTTCAAATTGGATCCGTAAGCGAGATGTTAATGCATGGAGGTCCACACTATTAAAAGCTCAATCCATCAAGCAAGTAAACTAGCCCGTCTTGAGATGAACAGACCACCGGTAGATTTAGATTTTTCAATAGTATATTACTTAGATGAAGTGCTGGGTGTGGTTCAAAAAAGATGGTGAAGGGTGAGACGCACAAATAGATGATTACCACAGTAGGATAAACTGATAGAGAGTGTATAGATAGTTCGATTCATGGTTCTTTTCCTGAAACCTAATGCAAAAAATTATAGGGATAACAATTTGCTTACAGTGCTGTCAAATTGTGCTTTAGTAGCTCCGCATTTGATTGCAACAGCAATGCCCTGTATATAACATCCAAAGGAACTGGTGGTGAAACCAAGACTCGATAAAAGAAATTTCAGAGGAAATTACTGCCTCTTGTGTATTTGTTTAGATATTTCTAGCCATTTTTGGAAAATATATTTACTTGTGATATATGTAAGTTCTTAGAAACCAATGCCATAAAGTTTAAACTTACCTGCATGATTTCAGGTGCATCTGGACCACACATTGATGCACCAAGTACTCTCTCAGTTTCAGAATCAACAACAATCTTCATAATAGTCTTTTCTTGCCTTCTGGGAACATGAAAAACAAAAGAAAGAGTACAACAGTGACACAGAGATATGATATAAAACCCATAAAATTAAGATCTTAAAACGGTGAACTCGGTGGGATGGACAAAACTTGTTCATATGCATGAATTTTATGAGCAATATAATCAACACAAAAGAATGTAGCATAAGAGGCTTCTGGGACTTGAAAAGTGAACTAATAAAAAAGCTAGTCTGAAAAACAAAGACACTTGCATCCACTAACATGCCTAAAAGTAGATATGCATAATATGCAGATCACCATGCTGCACTAAGTGGACTGACTTTTATTTATAAACATCAGAAATGTGATAGATGGCACTTACCCAGATATAGTGTTCTTCATTGGGGTGAAAGATGACGTGTAAACCAAAATATCACTCTTGGCTTGCTCTAGAGCCTGTTGTTCGCTGAGGCCTACGACTGATAGTGGTGGTACACTAACAAAATAGTGGGATCTCCATATTAAATTGCATAAACATCAAAGAGAAACACACAACACTACACCATTTAAAATGCCAATTAAATGGTTTCAGACAGAGGTGTGAAGGCTACAGTTTCTACAAGACATAATAGACATACTGTACAATTCAGCTCACAAAGAATATAGAAACTTACAAACAAAGACATGGATGATTGAATAAATGATATTTTAAAATAGTAGTATACATATTGTTTATCAATGATCTAGATTGTGAAAGTTAATGGATAGTTAAACAGAGAGGAAGAAGAATAACTATAAAATAACTATATGGATACAGTAAACATGATTTTTGGTCTTAACTTGTCTGCAAAAGCTAAGTATATGAGAGTTCTGAGAAGGTATATCACTATATCATCTGTTTTTGGAGTTCTACAGTTTTCTAACATCTGCAGCAGTACTATATATTAATGATGTGTTTCTGCATCATGTTGTACATGTGCAAGAAATTGTCAAAGAAACATGACACAACATGATCTTGCACAGTTTTCATCAAACGATAATTTAAAGTGTAGGTGTTCCACGACATGGCATTAGTTGCAGAGACAAATCATAGTGAACATGTACTAGCAACTAGCAAGGTTCAATTGATTAATAGAGATGACCACAGCAGTGGTAAAGAGAACTGAGGAGCAAGGAGAAAGTGAAACTACATACCAGAACACAGCACAAGGTATATCCCTGTAATCAGGTTTAGTGGGCTGCCCCCCAAAGACAGTTTTCTGCAAGCAATAAAAGAAACAGCAATATCTATCATAAGGAAAAGTGGAAACAACATGATTAAACAAATCTTCAACAAGTCCAATCATAAACAACTCAAAGCCTTGGATGGCTGACGTACAGAAAAGCAAGTTCCTTCCATTAATGCCACAGGGGTGAGATTCATCCGATTTGTAACATCACCCACAGCCCATATACTTGGAACAGTAGTTTGAGAATACTCATCAACCTAAAATTCAAATAACTTCAATTAGCCCCAAGATGCATGCTCCTGCTATGAACTGATAACTTAACCACATATTGTAATCACGCATTGCTATACAGGTATTGAGAGCAAAAGATGGAATATAGAGGAGAAAAAAAATGACACTTTAATACTAGATGGATGCAAAATTAAGTACCTCAACATTTTTATGGAAGTATCAGGCATCCATTTATGTCTCTGAAGTTACTAGGGTTAAGTAGAAAATTAATAGGATAATAAAATAATTAACCTTGATGGCTCCTGTTTTATCAACCTCCACGCCAACAGCTTCCAAGTTCAACCTCTTGGTGTTAGGACTCCGACCTACAACCCCAATAATGTCATATCATAAATAAGAAGGATGCCATATGAATTACGCAGGAACTTGTATATACTCTAGGGAAAAGAAAGAAAAAGACAAAGAAACTCTTTCCAGATGCAACATCTAGAGGATTTCATTTACCACTCTTTGATACCTAAGCTATAGTCGATGCTATGAGTAGAGCCAGTTCAAAGAAGAATTACTTCAATGGATAAGCATAACAGAAACACCATTGAAAACAAAGTAAAACATCTATAAGTATCTATAGATGAGTGGGAATGATAAGCTACCTGTAGCAAATAAAACAACATCTGCTATAAATTCTTCCCCATGATCAGTCAGAACTCTTATACCATCTTCCGTCTTACTCAACTAGTAGAGGGAGAAAAATAACATAAAAAAAACATTGCAGTTATTTAGCAGGCAATATGTGTGCGCAAGAAGATTTAATAAGATGGAGGCCTTAACAGATTGTTTCAGGACAAATATACCTCAGATAGGTTTGTCCCTGGGTGCAACTTTATTCCTCTTCCTTCAAGGTTTCTTGCAACAGCAGCTCTCATTTCATCATCAAAACCTCTGCAAAATATTTAGAACATAACAGGTTATAAGAGATCACCTTCACGCAAGGCTTCTCCAAACAATAGTAAGATAAAAAGGAAGGGCAAATGAATCCAAGGCATATTGCATAAGAAAAGGATAAGAATTCATACTGCAGTGAGCATAATATAGAGAAATATTGTATGCTATGGTTTATTAGCAAACTGAGTTCCAGAGTTTTAACGCATGGACAATTTTGGTCTTCATATTGTTGGTCACATAGAAACTGAATAATTATGATGGGCATTAAATTTTAATTGACATATGCATGATCATTAAAATCTAAATCACATACCTCAAGGGAAGTTCCTTACGGTAAAATAAGTCTACTGTCACGCCCATGCCTCGCCAGATTGAAGCAAATTCAACAGCAATATATCTGCAATACATCCATCACATAAACAACCCAGCAGAATATCAAGAAAAGGAAAAGGATAAACATGATCTATAGAATATAGACATGGATGAGCATGCCATACCCTCCACCAAGTATTACCACACGTTTTGGTAACTCTTCCAAGCTTAATGCCTCATCAGAAGTAATAGCCAACTCCTGATATGTGAATACCAAATCAATATCTTATTGAAAGGCAAACTGACAAAGAAATTTTAGTGAACTACTAAAACATAATGTCTTACCATAAATGATCTAAAACTTTTAAGATATAAATGACAATTCTGTTCTTATTAATATTATGCCAAGAATTTTCATGTTGATATGGCATGAATTGAGTAGAACATTTAGAATAAACTAAATAAGGCAAATGAAAAAAAAAAAAAAAAAACAGAGCGTAAGCTAGCAAACATAACAGATGAAGATGTCGAAGGTGATACAAAAACAGTATAATGAATATATTACATACTGCTGTTGAGATCACTTGTCTAATGAAGAAAGAATATAACAGACCTGTCCAGGAATTTTCACACGCTGTGCACGACTACCGGTTGCTATCAAGATATGCCTTGCCATATATTGCTGCTTTGAACCATCAGGCTGTGTCACTTCTACTACGTGAGCATCAATTAGCTTGCCTTCCCCTTCAATCATTGTCACACCAGCATTGTTCAACATCCTCTTGTATATTCCATTTAACCTTATTATTTCCTGAGTCTGGACATCAGTAGAAAATAATCACCAGTAAGTCCTAGCTCCTAAGTCAGAAGCTACATTTATCTGTATTTATGTATCAGCAGAAGGAACAAATAGAAAACATTCTGTTTTGAGTGAATTGTACAAAGCCACAAATTATGAAGGAAGAAATAAATACTTTCTACAGGAAGAAAAGAAGGGTGTGAACCATATATATTGGAGATGAGTAGAATATGAACCGCAAAATAATTATATAGTAGGGTGTGAAATGAAATTTTCTTGAATTCTGAAACTGAAACAAAACCTACCACCACAGGTTCTTTAGACTAATTAAATTTTACTATACCAGTTTCACCAGATCCACTCAAATACCATTTGATCAGCATAATACTTTCAGAAATATATTAAATCAGCTGGATTTCATGCTAACGAATACAAGTAAAAGCTCCTTCATGCCATCAGAGTGATATATATGTACAATGAAGATAACATAAGTTACCTCCAATAGTTCCACTAAGTGGTATAATGTCAATTGGTTCATGCGCAAGAAAAATATTGTACAAAAGCAATAATTACTAACAATGATATCGAACTTCTTACCTTATTATGCAAAAGCTTTTTCCAGTTGAAGTTAATTTGCTCGCTAAGCTCCCAACCAAAGTTTCTTGCATCCTGTAGAATAAAGGATTTTCCGTAACGAAATTTGATCAAAGTATTAAACATACCAATGAATGTTATCTTCAGAAAATAGAAACTAAAAATAAATAAATATAAAAGTTATATCTGAAGTTACACATACAAGAAGCTGAAGTACATTTTCGTACTTCCATGTACAAACTAAAATCATACCTCAAATTCACCTCGAAAAGATGCTCCGTAGACCAATATCTTCTTCGGAACACAACCACGGATGACACACCTATACATCATTGTGTTTTGACCATGATGAGCACATTAAAGACCCAAAACTGCTATTTTTCAAGAGTTAAAATGAAAGAAGAAAGTGTAGTAGCAAAATTGGTTACATATTTGCAAGATTTAATCATAAATCATGCAGCACATATTGCGATCAGTTTTCAAGTACAATCATAGCTCTGAAGAAGGAAACCACTAATAGCAAATTGAGAAAGAACCACAAGATGATATTAGTAAACTTACGTTCCACCAACTCCTCCAATGACTTCCGAGCTTATAGGATGAAATGGAAGCTCGCAGATTGCAACCTGCACATAACTTACAGATGGGTTCACCAAAGTTAACAGAATTATTTTTCAATAACACCTACAAATGTGTCATTATAAAACCCACACACTGTCGAATATAAAAGGCTTTATTATCTAAGAAGTAATAATCTAAAATAACAGTTCCTTTCGCCCTCAAATCCCTAACCTTAGCTCCATGAGCTGCAGATGTTCGAGAAGCGCGAACACCACCGCTTCCCGCTCCAATGACAAAGAGATCGAAATCGTATTGCTGTTCCCCAACAGCCGAGCTGTTCAACTCCCCATCAATAAGCATCTTCCTCGCCATGACTTATATCGCCAAGAAAACCTGTAACCATTCCCCAAAACAATCTCTTGTTCTAAAATTCTTCCCATAGATTACAAATATCAAAATTGCGAAACGAGGATGCGGGAAAAAGTGAAAAGATCGAAGAAAAATTAGCTTCGAAATGCCATTTCAAATCAAAAGGAATCGATTTCCGAAACCAATGGCTTGATCGTCTTCTTACCTTAAAAAATTCAACGATTTCGAGCCACAGAATCCAAATCGATCGGAATAATAACTTTAGGGTTAGGAGTTCTTGAGACGCTGCAAATATTTATAGAGTCTATATTTGACCGGGAGAATATTAATAGGAGTAATATTTGTCACACCCTAGACTCTACCAAGATCGTCTTTTTCTTCATTTCACAGCTGTATATGTTTATACCATTTAACACCCTACATTTCACTATTTATAATCTGCCCCTTTCTCTTTCAGCTACTTGGCCGCATAAAACACTTCAGTGAGGTTCTTTTCGCAAAAATCTAATGGCGTAGTTCCCGTCATGTAAGTTTATTAGATATAGGAGTTGAATTATAATAATGAGAAAATAGGGTGCAGAACGTAAATAAGAATAGGATGCAACGATGGGGGCATTCCTTAGGTACCCAAACTATCTCAACGAAGTACTAGGGGATGATATTTTTGATCGTCTGCATCCCCAGATGGAGGAATTTTTGCAAGAGTACTTGGAAGCACCTGAATGGATGTAAATGACTGCAGCAGTTCCTGCAATCGGTCCTGCAGACCATCTTCTCTGTACGATGACATACCATGTGACGACAATATATTTTTTTCTAATCGTTATTAAAATGATTTCTTTTTTCTACTGCTTTAAAAATTGGGTATTTTTCTAATCTCGCATTTAATCCGTCATTCATGATCAGAGGATCGGAGGGCTGAAACCAATTCATTTCATTTTCGAATAAAGTTTGGAGCACTACGGTAAAAGGGGGAGGAGGAGATTCTATGGAGCCACGGCTGTAGTAGTTTCCTGAAACTATGGTTGTAGGGGATCCGGCGGGTTTTTGGAGCTATATTATGACGTAAGTGGTGACACTGATAAAAATATCCCGACTTTCAATAACTAACTACGTGGGCGGCGTGTGGATTTCTGGTCCGGTCAAAGGATTAATGGATGAATTGGATGATCCCATTTCACATTAATTATTAATAAAAGGACAGTTTGTGAATTTATTATTACTAATGAATATATTTTATGAAAATTTGGAAAAAAGAATGTAAGAGATTTGATCACTAGTCGCATCATCTCATTGCAAATGAGAGTGTTAACACCATCCTTTGCCTTTGATAATTATGTAAATTTAGAGGTAAAATATATTTTATTTCCGATATTTCATTTTATATTTTTATTTTTATTATTTTTCCATCAACCGGGGTGGTGGCGCAGTTGGCTAGCGCGTAGGTCTCATAGCTAAGCGAGTGATCCTGAGGTCGAGAGTTCGAGCCTCTCTCACCCCAATTTCATTTTTTTTTTTTGCAATTCTTGAGAGAATCCAAGTAGTGAAGTAAATGAGACGATTTCCTTCGCTTTAGAAGATTTTTCTTTTTATCACAGAGAAGAAAACGTTTTGCTACCATAAATTATGCTGAAAGAAAGAGGAAAAAAAGAAGAAAGAATTCAAAGAGTAGCACAAGATAAATACTTTGATAGCCATCTTCAATTCTCATTTCAATATGGTCACAAATTTCATAATCAGGAAGTATTTACTTCTAAAATTTCCTTCAAACTAGTTAAATCAGCAACTAATTAGTGGAAGGTCTTCAGAAGTGTAGCAGATAACTATATCAAACTCCCTATGCAAAGGAATAGTATTTCAATGAGGAGAATATTAACCTCTACAAGGATTGATGCCCCTCCTCTTCATCTAAAATTGCATGTTCTTGACAAAGAGCACCGCAATCGCAGCACGGCTCCTCCGGTAGACCGAGTTTTCGCCGCAGTTTTTTTTCGAGATAAGCATTAGTATAGCCAGTGGCATTGGACAGTCCACAGCAATCCATACACTAAACCACTTGAAATGCATGATGAGAGGCAAAGAACAAGCATATGGATGTAATGAGTTTAGTACCATGATCAGTTCCAGGTCAAACGACTCGTTACTTACAAGTGTTTCCTTCATCCACAGGTTCAGCAATTTGGCCAAAAGTGGTGCAGGGAAGAAGGCAACAAGTTATGCAACCTGGATGTTGGTTTCAATTAAAGATCACTCATAGGGCATAATGTTCATGGTGTTGTGAAGAAAGTTTCTTGCATGTAGATGAACTATTTCTACATTGGCAGAGCCCAAGAGATCACCACTTTCCAACTGAAGAAGACAATGGATTCCACTCCATGCACTGCCAATTCTGTTCTATTCTTATATCTCCTCTCTTTGGCAGATCAAATTGTAGTTAGAAGGAAGAGAGTTAAAAGAGTTTAACTTTTTGTAATCCACGAAGATTAAATCTTATTCTATATGTTAAAATGAATGCTTGTTATCTTGGGCTTGCAGGAGAAGCTTGTTTGCAAACAATAGGAGGTTTCAGTGGGTTCGTATGTAAATACCAAATTTAGAGGGGTTTATGCACAAAATGGTACAATTTGCATTTAGATTCTCAGCTAAGTCGGATATTACATGTAAGTCCACAACGGAGGCCTATTTGCCCGAGAGTGACGGCTTCCCTTTGCGGTGCGCTCTGGCTCTTTAGTTGCGGCAATGGCGGGGAAGGCGGCGGCGGCGACGGTGGCGAAGGTGGCGGCGGAGTATCCGTGGAGGGAGAAGCTAACCAAGTACAAGACCGAGCTCACCAAGGGGGTGTGGGGCTATTGGGATCTAGGCGCATGGAAACCCCTTGCCCTAAGCGCTCGCAAACGGGCTCGGCTTCGCAAGGAAGTCCTCCTTGCCGGAGAGTAAACTCTAATCCCTCTCTCCTGATGGTAAATACCCGATCCTTGTGAAGATTTTGTATCTAATTTTTGTTTGGGACCTTGGGTTGGGGTTTTAGGGATTGGCCCTACGATCCACCGCGAGGGGAGATGAGGAACAAGAGGAAAGGGCATAAGTGCGATAGAATCTCTGCGGAGAAGTAAGATTTCGATCGTAAAGCTTTCGCCTTTCGGTTCATTCTAGGGTTTTAGGATTAACCGGTGCTTTTATGCTTTAGGCGGGCGAACACTGCCGAGCTGATGAAGAAGATGCCGCAAATGCTGTTGGATTATAAGGTTTGTGCAACAATCTTTGCTTATCTTGTTATAAAAATTTAACCTTGTTGCTTTGCATCTCCCAGTTAAATTTTGAAGGATAAAATATATTTGGATTACAATAGAAACAATCCCATTTATGACGCCCATTAGAATTTTTTTTTATATGAGATGTGGGAGAATAATTGGGTAGGATGTTCATGATCTATTAGAGAAACACAACCCTTTCACTAATATTGCTAAGCAGAACCTATTCTTTCTGTCCTGGCACTTATCACCGGTTTCCTCCTTTAATAGAGATCACAGCCTTAGTCAGTTACTTCTAAAATAATTCCTCATCAATTTCTGAGTGTTTAGATTCAAAGCTCAAACCTATCAAATTTGAGAGCTTATTTTAAACTCTATATGGGTCCATAGAGCTCTAATAACTTGAGTGTTGATGGCCTTATTGTTGTGGATGAAGTTTTGGAGACTAGGCTAGTTGTATGGCATTTGAAGAAACCGACACACCATGTCACGAGATCATACAGATGACCAGTCTATAAAAGATATCCTTGAAATGCTGATTCTGCGCCTTTGGCTGCCTTAGCATTTGATATGCCCAAGCTGTCAGACCTTATATTATTGAATAGATTGCTTCTTTAAAAGAGTGCAATTTAATGGAGCTTACCAGGCTCCAGGAGAGAAGGATCTTCACAATTTGATATCATCCATTTCAAAATGATAATCGAAATGTAAAAGCTAAACCAGATCTTAATTTTGTAATCCCACAACATCTTTCATCTATAACAAGACATCAATAGTTATCTCCCTAGACTTAAAGGTCATAACTAGAGACGTTTTTGTTGATTTTAAACAATGACATGCAATCTATTTATCTGTTGCTTTGGTCATATCTTCTTTGGAGATATCATATCCTATGATTTACATATTCTAATGTATCTTCAATATCATGGGAAAGAAAGATGCAGTTAAGGTTAAGTTATGCTTGACATGCATTTTATTTTATTAAAAGAACTAGAGAGGAAGTCAGTTAGTTAGCTAAAATAGCATATAATATAGGCCTATATATGTTATCATTCTTTGGGAGTTCGACGAAATTGGTGGGTAACCATATATGTAGGTACTAACATGCAACTGCCAGTATGTATACATACTTAACTGGTATTATGTCCAGTCCATGTAAATCAATGGTTTGGATTTTTTTTTTTTTATATATACTTTTCACTTTGCTAATTTGCTTTGTATTATGGGTGTTGTAGGGTAGTAGCTCCTTTTACTCACCATTACACTTTTCTAAGTTCAATACTGTTAGAGTATCAGGGATCTATTGTGGAAATTATGGAAAGCTAATAAACTTATGGCAGCTTTTGTGTAATAAATCATCAAATGATTGAATCATGATTTTATTTTCAATGATAGTCTACCTGACTCATCTATCTCTAATTATTCCTTCTCTTTTCAACCTCCTCAGAAGCGCAGATGGGAGAAAAAGATGAAGCAGGAGGACGGAAAGAGCTAAGATTTTCACGCAAGATGATGCCTTTTCTTAGATATTGTAGTCTTCCTTGAGAAAAAGATGTTTTGCCTCAGCATGCCTAAAGTTTTGCTGATCAAGTATTACTCTGTGTTGTCACTTATAATTTGCTACGTTTTAAGTACTTGCGTTTTCTCTTTGAAGGCTTGTATTCCCTTGCTGTCATCAATTTTAATTGATTGGACTTATTCAGCATAAAAAGAAAAAGATTGATGTATGTTTATATATATGTAAATATAAATATGCATCTATATTATTCTCTTCCCTTGGCTAGGCTTCGGTATCTTTATAAAGCATGGACAGCTTGGTTAGTTTATTTTATTTTGAGGAAAGCTTGGTCCGAGTAGCATTTATCTTACCGAGTCTGTGGCTATGTGAAATAACCTCCCTTTATCTTTTATTAGACATTTAGTTCAAAGATAAACAGGTGTAATGGTTATTAGTCGGAGGAAAGAGAGATTAATTTCTCTCAACTAAATTGTCTGACGAATTACTCTTTTCTTGTCTGATTCTGCCTTCAGCTGTTATGGGATTATTTTAGCTATTATAGACACCATATATTATTCATAAATTATAATAATAACTACTATTATTATATAAAAAAAGATAATTTTGTCTATTAAATTTATATCTCATTTATTTTTTCTCTAAAAATAATATTTTTTTATTTTTTCATATCACATCATAATTAATAAATATACTTTTAAACTAGTTCGGAACTAAATCTTACATTACTTTAAACTAATTTAAGGTATCTAAATTAAGATTAAAAAATAAAATTAATTAATCGAGTTTAAGGTTTAGTCTCAAACTTATTGGAGACTCAGATCTCTGTCAACATAAAGAAAAGAAAGAAAAAAAAGGATAGAAAAGCAAAGCAAAGGCGAAAGGAATAAAAAAAAAATAGAAAAGAAGAAAGAAAATGATAGAAAAGCAAAAGCAAAGGAGAAAGGAAGAAAAAGTAGAGAAAAGTATATGGGAGCATTACATCTAACTTTATTAATAACTATATACCAACTTTAATCATAGAAAACAGAAAAGAAACAAATAATAGCAACTTTTAACAAACACATCTACAATCTCAAAAACATTGTCTTAGATCATACAGCACACTAGAAAAGCTCATAAACTTTTGCCTTTTCTGTTCTCCTTGCTTCTCTTTTCTCTTCTTTTTCCTGAGTCCCAGAAAGTTGCACAAACTTTGCATGTGGTGTCCAACATTCAAAGTAAGATCTGCAAGGAGTCGCACACCGAGCTTTTTACTTCTTAGGCCTGACTTCAATTCCCTGGAGAATAAGCCCTGTCTTCCAGTGCCCTCCTTTAATCTCCATCAAGCTCATCTCAACCTCCCCATCATCCCCTTCTTCATTGTAAAACTCCCCCATCTCCATCTCCATCCACCCATCATCCCTTTTCTGCGGGCATCTCACATTCCTCGTAGCTTCTTGTTCTGCATCTCCAACATGAGGAAGGGTTGGCACACCCCGCCAGTTCAAAAAATTCCGGTACATGTGTGTGTTCCCGCGCGTTTCAGCACTGTCGGGCGCAAGGCATACATCATGGTGGGACACATGTGACCCCAGCCTCACCATTGTCTTCTGCGGTTTGTAGCTGAAGCTGTCACCTTGCCCCTTCGTTTTGAAGATGAGATAGGCGGCGTAAGTTGTATTCCTAGAGAGCATCTTGCTTTCGATCTTCCCACGGATCTCCAACCAGCAGACATTCAAGAGTTGGGCAACCTCTGTGAACCTAAGAAAGGATAACTTATTTCTCTCAGGACATTCATCATACATACTGTAAGCATTTGAACTGGAGTTAATGCAACTTTCTCAAAGAAATTATATAACCGTTTGCAATATATAAAATTGTAGCAATGCAGTAATCCTGAGCAGCACGAAGGTATAAAGAGAAGTTAAAGTTACATGTTGGAATTTCAGGGCTGATAAATTGAGAAGCAGTTTCATAATCCAACAAGTGCTTCAAATATTTCAAATATTTACTTTTAGACAATGAATAACCTGGGCCAAAAGAATACCTGAGACAAGTACCAGAAATTTGAAGATGTCAACCATTATCATTAAATAGCCTTCAAATTGATTAAAAAAAAAAAGAACAAACTAAAATGTTAGGTAGTATGCTACAATTACGCAAATGAATTACCACCAAATTAATTATTAGTTAATCTGATGAAGATTTAGCCAAGGAGTTAAGTACCATGCATATTATAGAACTCGAAATACTCTCAAGATATTAGTAACGATTCCCCAAATGAAAGATATTTTAGCACCAAAATGCAAATTTTCTACCACCAATTTGAGCAAAGTTTACAGGAAGAGTATCAAGCTTTCAATTCCGTTCCAAACCTCTAAAATCCTCAATTACTAATTAGACGAAGGGGATGGAAAAGTGGGATCAAACCTCGAATCTGGAAGAGAAATCCACCTCCAGTATTTCATCGTACCCCCCCAAACAATCAACAATGATCTCGCCGACAGCATGTAGCATTTCCCACCGCTCGATCTTTCCAATTGAAAACTCTAGACGAAGAAAACAATAATTACAACAACAAAGAAACAGAGAAATCGAAAGACAAGTCCAAAAAAAAAAAAAAGTAATTAAAAATACCATCTTGCCGCCATCGAGGAGGAGTGGTAGGTCGCAGAGGCGGAAGTAGAGATCCTTCTTGGTGGCGTACCCTGCCGGCGGATCGACGGCCCGCGACAGGATCGAAGGGAGATCAGACGGCAAGAAGCGATTCCACACGCCGTCCGAGTCCGCCGCGGAGCGGAAGGCGGTGGACACCGCCGCGCACCTGCACGAATCAGAAGGGGAGGTCATGGAGATCACGTGCGAGACGCACTCCTCCGGCAACCGGGATATATCGTCGCCATCGACACCGTACCGTTCCATCTCTCTCTAACCGCTTCTATTGCTTCTCTCTCTTTCTCCTCCTCCTATGACCAAAATAAGAGATACCGGACGAATATAAATAGAGTTAGAAAAACGAGAGAAGCGATGCTTAACCACTAAGTAAGTATATGTGATCATCTAATTTATGGGTTCTTTGCATGTAAAAAGAAAACCTTTCTAAAATCACTTATTTGCGTATGTACCCTCCTCCAAAGTTGATAATGTAAAAGGACAATTCTTCTTCTTCTTCTTCTTCTTCTTCTTCTTCTTCTTTTTGAAAAAAAAGAACGGTATACAATGTCTGTAATCTGATAATGGACGTCTGGCAACTCGAGAAGGTGTTATTGAGTTAAAACTTTCCAGTGTAGCAATTTTTACTGGAGAAAATGACAGATTGGACTTCTCTCTCAACACAAGCACACAGACAAACACACAATGGGGAAAATAAAAAGGAAAGAAAAAGAAAAGGAGAAGTATAAGCATTACATGTGAACAGTATTGACAGACATAAATTAGTGTCTTAGATATTCTTATTTGACACTAACAATTCATATACTTTTTAGTTCTTCTTCTCTTGGTTCTTTCTTTTCTTGTTGTTCCTGAATCCCAGAAAGTTACAAACTTGGCATGTGGTGGCCAAGCAACAGATTTAAGGTCTGCGAGGAGTCACTTAATTCTTAGGCCTGACCTCGATGCCCTGGAAAACAAGTCCACTCTTCCAGTGGCCTCCAATCTCCTTCAAGATCATCTCAACCTCTCCATCCTCTCCCTCTTCATTATAGAAGTCCCCCATCTCCATCTCCATCCACCCGTCATCCCTTCTTTTTGGGTATCTAACATTGATCGTAGTTCTTTCTTCTGTCTCTTCATTGTTGTCCGATGCCTCTTCATTGTTGTCCGATGCCTCTTCGTTGTTGTTGGGCCAAAGGAAGAAATTATGTGAGGAGTTAAAAGCTCCCAACCTCATCATAGCTCCTTCTTCTGCCTCTTCATCATCAGTGGACGCCTCTTCATTGTTGGGTGCCTCTTCTTCATAGTTGTTGGGCGCGGGCGCCGCTTCATTGTTGGGTGCCTCTTCTTCATTGTCGGACATCGCTTCGTTGTTGGGTGCCTCTTCTTCATTGTCGGGCATCGCTTCTTCATTGTCATCTAGTGCCTCTTTGTCATCGTTCGGGCAAGGGAAAAAATTGTGTGTGGAGTCAAAAGCTCCAGACCTCTCTGCTTCTTCATCATCATTGAGTGCCTCTTCTTCACTGTCGTCGGATGCCTCTTCATCATCGTTGGGCCAAAGGAAGAAATTGCGTGTGGAGTCAAAAGCTCCCAACCTCTCTGCTTCTTCATCATCATTGGGCGCCTCTTCTTCATTGTCATCGAATGTCTCTTCATCATCATTGGGCGCCTCTTCTTCGTTGTCATCGGGCACAAGGCAGACAGTGTGTGTGGAGACATGGGCTCCCAAACTCACTGTTGTCTTCTGCGGTGTGTAGCTGAAGCCATAATTGTTCCTGTTCACTTTAAAGATGAGATAGGCTGCATAAGTCGTATTTTGAGAGAGCAACTTGCTTTCAATCTTCCCACGGATATCCAACCAGCAGACATCTAGAAGTTTGGCAACCTCTGCGAACCTAAGAAAGGAGAACATAGTTCAATCAGGACATTCATCATATATTAGATAAGCATCTGAACTGAAGTTAATCTTACAACTATATCAATGAAGTGATATAGCCTTTTTCAAACTTACAACATTCTTGCAGTGCAGTAACACTAATCAATAGGGGCCACAGGATATAAAGAGAAGTTCAAGTCACATAGGCTGGCTGATCAATTGAAAAGCTCATAATAAATCTACCTCATAAGAGAAAAAGAAAAGAACAACCGATCATCATAATCAAAGAACCGGAAATATTTCAACGTTTCCTCTTAGACAATATATAAAGAGAATACTACTGAGACAATTGACAGAGACATGGAGATACAAACCATAATCGCTAAATAAATATCAAGATAACAAAGTAAACTACTAAAATAAGAGCTAGTATGTCACAATTAAGCATAAGAAATTATCACCAGGAACGCAATTTGTGATCTCTATTCACATCTTAAACATAGATGAAGTCAAATAACTTGTAAAACAACAGATATTAGCAAATTTTACCACCAAAATGTAATTTTTCTGTTTACCAACTAAAAAAAACAACAAAGGGAAAAAAAAATTAAGATTCAAAATTGGGAAGATACCTTGAATCTGGTTGAGAAATCCACCTCCAATATTGCGGCGCATGCCCCCAAGTAATCGACAGCGATCTCGCCGACAGCATGTAGCATTTCCCACTGCTCAACCTGTCCAATGCGAAACTCTAGACGGCGACAACAACGATTACAACAACAGACAGAGAAATCACAATAAAATTAAGGAAAGAAAAAAAATATACCATCTTGCCGCCATCGACGAGGATGGGGCGGTCGCAGAGAGAGAGGAAGAGGCCCTTCTTGGTGGTGCTCTCCGGCAGTGGATCGATAGCTCGCGATACGATTGAATGGATATCAGGCGGCAGGAATCGACTCCAGACGGCGTCCGAGTCCGCCGCGGCGCGGATGGCGGTGGACACCGCCGAGCACCTGCACGAATCACGAGGCGAGGTCCTCGATATCACTTGCGACACGCACTCCTCCGGTAACCGGTAGATATCGCCACCGCCGATTCCTTCCATCTCTCTCTCTCTCTAACCACTTCTTCTTCTTCTTCTTCCTCTCCAAGACTCTTAACCAACCTCTTTCTTATAGCGGGGGAGAGAGAGAGAGAGAGAGAGAGAGAGAGAGAGAGAGAGAGAGAGAGAGAGAGGCGACTGCCGAGTGCCGACTGGAGACAGCTTCCTCACTAAGAAATGTTATTCTATTAACGAGAAAGCAACCGCATGTAACGACCCCATTTTATAGTCAAGCGGGGATCCGTTAACCCGCTTTTGAGGAATTGTTAATTTACCGTTAATACATCTATACTCGCACATGACATGAAGAGAATAGAAGGCCGACCTATTTCAAATTTACCAAGTTGACCATTAATTTTTTTTTTTTTTTTTTTTTGAGAAAGATCATTTGGCTAATCGAGCAATGATTCCATACTAACCGATTAGTTATTAAAAATAATTTTTATCCTTTAATAAATTAAAAAATATATAAGACATATGACTAGATTAATCGATAAAAAAAATTAGACTTTAAGTATCTTTTTATTACTTATTTTTATAACTGTTTCTTTAATAATAAGAGTCCCAACTTTTACTAATTTTTTTTTATTTTTTATAAAAAAAAGGATAGCTAAGAGAAATAAAATACAACGAATTTACTTTTACAATTTAAAAAAGTGATCGGCACTTCCGATTAATTTTATTTAATATTATTTAATTTCAATTAAGAGAGAGAAATTAATAATTATTATTGAATTATTATGTTTCTGACTTGTTCTTAATGAATATCTTAATAGTACTAGTTGGATATTTCTCCCTCCTTATGTTTCTGACTTGTTCTTAATAAATATCTTAATAGTACTAGTTGGATATTTCTCCCTCCTTATATATATATATATATATATATATATCGAGAGGGGGGCAATTCCCTTCTGATCATCCCAGTGATTTCCAAGGAGCAGACCAGTAGAAGTTCGGCAACCTCAGTGAAACCTAGGAAAGGAGAACATATTTCAATCTGGACATTTATCATATATCAGATAAACGTATAAGCCTTTTCAATTTACAACATTCTTGCATTAAAATAACACTAAGCATCAGTAATTTATAAAGAGAAGTTATGGTCACATTTTTTGAATTTTAGAGCTGATCAATTGAAAGTCTTTAGAAATTTACGTCCAAACAACAAAAAAGGACAACCAATTATCATAATCCAAGGATTGGAAGTATTTCAATGTTTCCTCTTAATATAGAGGGATACTGAGACAATTGATAGAAACATAAGGAGATATAAATCCTAATCACTAAATAAACTTCAAGATTTAAAAAAAAAAAAAAGAACATTAATAAAATAAGAGCTAGAATGTTACAATTCACGGAGTTGAAAGATGTGTAACATAGCATTGGAAATAACCCCCAACTTGTGATATCTATTCACATCCTAAATATTGATGATAAAAGAATATAGCAGATATTGGTATATTTTTACCACCAATATTGATGATAAATAATCTTCTTCCTCAATGATAAGAAATTAGATACATATTTTAATGCTTAGTTTGGCATAAATTAATAATCAGTTTTAGATAAGAAATTGATATTGCCCATATGAGATGTATTAGAACAATATCATACAATCAATAATATTTATATATTCACACAAAAATACTTTCAAAATTTATTATCATGAAATGTACCTGAAAGATAATAAATAGATAACTACATTTGATATTTTTGTGTTTAAAAATGTTATTTTGGTAAGGGCATATTATTTTTCTATAAATATTATTTTTATTTTATATTTTTATAATAATATGTATCACTTTATACTAAGATACTATTCTTATAATTTATAAAGACATATTCATAAACATGCATAATGACTAATTCACGGAAGACGAGACAATATTTTATCAAAAGAAGAGCAACCGTCTCTAATGACCCCGTTTGATAGTCAAACCCAGACCCGTTAACCCGCTTGATGAAGAGTTGGTAACAATAACATATCTCACACACTCTCAACTGTCGCATATCATGATGACATTGTTGTTAGGTTTTGACCAGTTTTGCTCTAGAGAGAGAAGTGGCATGTCAACCTTGAACTTTTCTTTATTGTTGGATGTGAATACTTGTGTTTCAAATGGCAATCACTATTTTTGAACTTGGTCTTCTAATTTTTGGAGAACAGCTAGTCTGTAATCAATATCCATAGACTATAGTGCAAGTTGGATATACAAACCTCTGCCACCAAGTTTCTGAATTAGTACTCTTGAATCTTAAGTAGATGCACCAATCTGAACTTGGCTCTGGCCTGGCACTTTGACTGCCCCTTGTTTCCTCCACTCTTCTCTGACTCTGTATGCCTTGTCCCACATCTCAGCAGCTGCATAAACATTAGAGAGTGCAACAAATGTGTCAGATATCTGTTGCTTTCTCTCTAACATCTTTGTAGCCACCTTGCTCCCAATAACTGCATTCCCGTGCAACCTACATCCACCAAGCAATGCACCTAACACAGAAGCACCCTCACCATTTCCAGTGTCTTTATCTTCCACAGAGTGCCTAGCAACATCCTTTACCTCCTCTACCAGTTTCCAGGCTTCCCTGAGCCGCCCTGCTCGTCCTAACATATCGATCATGCACGCATAGTGGTCGCCTTCTGGAATGATATTATACTTCTCCCTCATTAAGTTGAAGTAGTGTATCCCTTGCTCAACCAAACCACAATGGCTACAAGCACTAAGAATAGCTACAAAGGTGACCCTGTTTGGTTTGTATTTCATACTTATCATCTGCTCTAATGCCTTAATTGCTTGTGATCCTAGTCCATGTGTTGCATAGCCAGTGATCATGGAGGTCCAAGAAACAACATTCCTGTTTACCATTCTATCAAAGATTCTCCTTGCATACTTCAAATTTCCCGATTTTGAGTACATATCAACAAGAGCTGTTTCTACAACCACATCACTTAATCCACCATCATCAAGTATTCTCATAGCCTGAGCATGGATCTGTTTGCCAGCATCCAATGCAGCCAGACAACTACAAGCATAAAGTGATGCCACAAAAGTGAATTCATTTCCTTGAATCGACCCACCTTCTCCATACAACCTTGCAAGCAACCTTAACCCCTCTTGTGGCAAGCCATGTTGTGCATATCCTGAAATCATTGCTGTCCATGAGACGATATTTCTCTCAGGCATATCATCAAAGAAACAACGCGCTTCAACTATTAGACCATCATGAATAAATCCCATAATCATCACATTCCAATGGGAGACATGTTTTTCTTGCAAACTACCAAACAATAATTGAGCTTCACTTATCCCAGAGCATTTGCAGTACATATCAATCAGTGCACCACCAAGAACGACATCGGAAGCACCCAATGCGAATATGAGACCATGTACCTGCCTCCCAAGCCTAAGAAAACCAAGATGGGCACAAGCAGATAAAACGGAAACAAGCACACTAAGATCCTTCTCCACAAGTTCCCGAAGCCCAGCACCAACTTTGCTACATGCAGTCCTAATGGCGTCGCTGTACCTCTCATTAAAGACATAACCTTTGATCATCATAAGTTTAGACACCACACTCCTATATCCGCTCGCCTCTATGGCTCTCTCTGCAAAATTCACATCTCCACATCTGAAATACATATTAGCAACGGCATTCACAATAGCGGAATCAGCCTCAAGCCCAACAGTCAAAACAAACCCATGAATCTGCAAACCAGATCTCACGTCACCAATCCCTGAGCACGCCGTCAGAGCACTTGCCACTGTGAACTCATCTACCCCAACTCCCAACTGCATACCGAAACATTTCATCCGATAAAACAGCTGTAGAGCAGAGACTCCCATCCCGGCATTTGCATAGCCTGCGATGACGGAGTTCCACGAGAAGACATTTCTGTTAGGCATTTCGTCGAACAGGGTACGAGCGGAGGTCATGTCATCGCATTTGGAGTAGGCGTCGAGGAGAGAGGTGGTGACGACGACGTTGGAGAGGAATCCGCGGCGGAGGACTTGCCCGTGGAGAGATTGGGAGAGGTGGAAGTCGGAGGCGGAGGCGGCGGCGCGGGCGGCGGAGGAGAAGGCGAAGGGGTTCGGGCGAGGCGAGAGGTGGAGGAGCTGGGAGAAGAGAAAGAGGGCGTGGGAACAGTGGCCGGAGCGGGAGTAGGAGGAGAGGAGAGCAGTCCATAGGACTTGGTCGCGGGAAGAGTAGGGGACCTGGGAGAAGAGGCGGTCGGCGTAGGATAGCGGTGGATGTGAGGGGTGGCTAAAGTAGGCCTGGAGGAGCTGGGTGGCGATTACCGGGTCCCGGTCGATGCCTAGTTTGAGGAGTCGGGCATGGGAATTCATTCATCCGCATGCCACCCACGCTGCTACACGTTTCTTAAAGCACCTATACATCATATATATGTTATAAATATTAGGCTCATTTGTTATGAATTCGACAATAGAAAAAAAGAAGCAATATTCTTACAAAATTGAACCTAAAATTTATTCGATATATCTAATAATCTAATAACAAAACCTAGACAGTATTATACACGAGAGTTTACGGCCTTTGGCTTAAATATGAGAAATAGAGTTACCCGAGGGAGAATGGAAGAATGCGTGCTTGCTGCATTGCCAAGCAAAAGAAAACAATAATATTATACAACAAAAAAGAAGAATAAGATTTATCACTCTAAACATATGTTAATCTTTATGCTGGAGTCCGTTAAAACCGTCTCTTTATTGGTTTCGGCAGCTGGGTGGTCACCACACTCGAGCAGCAGTCTGAGATGCAAAGGTTTCATGAAGACTATATCTCTTACAGCCCCACCACAATCCAAGAGCAATTTAATGCTTGCATCTTCCTCTGGTTTTCCAACTTCATGATCCCTGTAATCCAGAATCCTCATAGCTAAAGCCTTCTGATCGTCGTCCAGTGTCTTCTTTATTTTCAGATAGAGGACTGCAGAAACAACAACCTGCACCCATGGAGAATTTGACGGTGATCATTAGTTTAATGCAATTCAACTTGAATCAATGCAGGCATACTACAAGCACGAGCATTAGAAAAGACCATGAAAGAAAAGCTGTGAGATGTCATTGCAGATATACTAGGATGCAAGGTAGAAAAAAGATTATATCTCTGCATAAACTAGTAGTCCCTTCTTCCCGATTCCAACGACATACACTGATACACAACCTTCTGTACCATGTACTAATCATAATCATGAAAGGAAGTCAGGACAATTGCTATAACCAAGTCGGCCGATGGTAAAAAGCTGAAAGAAAAGAGAACAAAGACAGTGTACACAATAAGATGCTAGATTTTCTTTTGGCCACTTGGAAAAGAATTTCAATCTTTATAGAGAAAAAGGAGATGGTGCTTTACTTGATCATGAAAAGAGATGGTGCAAGTATCAAATCACCTTCTCAGTACTTTACTACTGTGAGATGAACAAAGTTATCCCGTCAAGTTCCAAGTTATCATAAGCAGCGATGGGGATTATACCTCACTTTTTCCAGGACTGATGTTCACAGCACAATCAAAATGCACCCTATTGCTATCTTGGAAGCTTCTATCTGGAAGTGCATCTTCACCTTGAATTTCAGATTCCACCTCAGGTCTTGTAAATGCAAGATTATCTAACTCATCAAACCACTGCTGTGCGACACCAACCTTACATACCAGAAAAGAAACTTAAAAAACTCTTAAATTCATTCTACTTGGTGCAAAACCAGGAAAGTAAATCAATTATGAGAAGCTAATACCTTTTCTGTATCTGTGGCTGATTCTTCCAATCCAGAAAGCTCAGCAGCAGATCCTCTAGCTTGGCGCCAGATACAACTCTCACCCAAGGGTGCGACAAGTTCAGTTCCAACTGGTATATCTACATAAACTCGTATATCACATCGTCCTGTTTCAAAAAAATAAATTGAATTCATATATTTAATAACAGAAGCCTAGTTATACAAATGTATAAGTAGCAAAAAAAAAACAACAGGGTCTTATTGCCCAATGAATTATGACCGGCAAAATAAATCCTTTTTCTCCAATCAGTACTATCTTGGAAGATGTCATTTTTCCACATACGAAAAGAAAAAAGCTTTTGTCTTCTTATTGTTTAAAACCACATCATTTTTTTCTTCCTCTCCCTTATGTGGCACCTTTCACCAGAAGTGAATCCACATCTCCTTATTAGTCGACTACATGATCTCCATTAAACATGTTCAAGCAATCTTAGACAATTTCTCGCATCACTGTCAGTCAGTGTTACTCTTAGCTTTGCATGAACATGCTTAATATTTCTTAGTTTGTGGGTCATGCTGTCGCAAACTCTTTGTTAATTTAAGTGGCATTGATTAAACAGAAAAGCAATAACGTGTACACTTTAACAATCTTGGCTTAATTCTATGAACAACGTCACGCTCCTATACTGTAATTGCAGGATCATGTTCCACTGACATGTGATGAAGTGCAATGTACATGGCACATTTGAATGATGAATGAAGTAGGGTGGTATTAAGTACCAGGAAGCACATTTACGTTATGAATATGCTCTCTCCCAGGTCTATTAGAATATCCACTGCAAAAGCATAGAAGAAGTCAACAAATTAGATTTCTGAAGAAACAAATCTCATGTTCAATACTGAAGAACTTGTAGAACTGAAAATGTCTTCAACATGGATGCCTTGATGTAGAACTTCACAAAACTGAGAACAGAGAATAAGAAACCATCTCACCTGTCACAAACTCTCTCGAGAGGGAAAACCAACCAATATGGTAAACCAAGAACCCCAAAGTTCGAAAAGTGAATGCATGAGATGTCCTTGGACTCCCTATCAAATTTTAGAACTCTTTGACCCGCTTGATAAGAAGAAAATGAAATAGAAAGTAAGAATTAGTAAATATAATCTGAGTACCAAAATAGCAAACCTACATAACAGTTAGCAGACAACCTGAATCACAGAATATGGAATAGTTATCAAAGCTTGCAATTGACGACAGATGACCAGCATAAGGAATCCCCTCTAGAGAAAGGGGCTGCTCATGTGCCCCTGATGACCAATTCTCGTATATACCTTTCAGTAGAGACACTCTCTCCATCATCGTTCTCTCACATAAATCGATAACACCTGGGATACCTTTGCAGGATTGAGATTCTTTAGTAATGCTGTTACCAAATAAATATGACAGAGAAGAATGAGTCATTAAATACAGACCTCTTAAAACTTTCCTTTTCTCACCAGTTGCCATGCTTATGATCCATGATGTTTCAAAACTGCAGAATCAAGAAATTCAGTCAAAGATCACAAAGTAGAAACCAAACGTTTGGTCGATAATTTCCCAAAATGACTCTAGACATCTTTCAGGCAAGGTCCAAGTTCTTTTGTGTAAAAATTGTCGTCTATAATATTTATTCACGAAATCAGAGTAATATATCTTGGCATGAAGCTATACAAGCTGGTCACACTGATGTTCATGAAACATGCTACAAGGTTTTTCCTTCTAGCACTGACGTTGTGCATTTTGCTGTTATAAAGACTAAAGATTGAATAAACAATGGCAATGAGTTCTTACTACAATTCCTGTTTTAAAACTTTTTGGGAATGTCATAGTGACAGGAAAGGATAATAATATATCATCTCCTCACAGACATAGTCAATCCATTTTCCAAGGTACTAACCTAAAGATTCCTAAATGTGTAAGAAATCATTCTAGTATATCTTTGACCAAAAAATTCATTGTTGAGAGTAATAGGAAAACCATTAAAGAGAGATGATATAACATTCTAAACAAATGCCCTTGTATCTGCACATTGCAACTACTTGAAGAGAAGGTAGACTTGTTCACAAAGAATCATATGAGGAGAGTATACTTGTTTGGGAAGACCAGAAGACTGTTAAATATGTAAAATGCATCAAGAAAAGGGGATCATAAGACAATTATATTTCTCTACATAAGAAAGGATGAAAAAAAAAGGCAGTGCAAGCATACATACTTGCGGTTTATAATTAACAAGTCATCCTCCTCAATCTTTATCAAATGCCATGGAAATGTCATCCTGTCAGCAACAATTTCCTGAGATTTAGGAGCTACTTCTTTTGCCAGTCCAAGCTTATCCAAGATCCTGCTCCACATACCACTAGTTTTTTGAACAGTAATAGGGTAAACTGTCTCTAACACCCTCTTTTCCAAATCAGCTCTTCTAATTGCATGATTCTAAGCAAATAACGCAGGAACAATAATAAGTAACAGTAAAGTCAAAGAATAAAGATAGCATTTTATTTTATACCTCAGAATCCACAAAATACAGGCTATCTTCTGCAGCATAATAATATGATGCAGCAGGACGCAATAGTTTGGCAAATTCAAATTCACCATCCTCAAAACCAGGGGAAGAACCGATCTGCAAAAACAGAGAGGGCTCCTCGTAACTCATCATATCTGATAGCAGTTATTGCATAATGATTATAAGAATAAACTGTTTAACAGAAAAAAGTAACAGTGCCAGACCTTACACTCATGATCAAGTACCTCAACTGCCATGCTATTTAATTGTTGTATGCCTTTCAATAAATATTTATGTTCTTTGCAGTGTTACAATTTACAAAAGTTTTGTACTAATAATTAGAAGGATACCAACATCAAACAAGTAGCCTTATAACACTTTAATAGTAACTTCAAGGTACTTTAACAACATCACCATTGATGAAAATTTCATTTTAACAATACAAAAACATCATAACAAGAAATCCATTTCTCAAATGGTAAGTAATATCACACTTACAAAATCTACAATCTTCCCAGAGCCGTCTGATATGATGATCCGGTGATGGTTAGAATCAGAGATGAATAGGCGGTTTCCCTTTTCATCTACAGATATACATCCTGGATTGGTGGAAATGTGGAATAGTAGATTATGTCAGTTCTCACCATTAACATCTATCTATTCTCATTCTAGAGTTCATTATGTTGCTTCTACAACCAAAACCAAATCATACATTCTTTTTTTCACAAGAATGATAGTAAGATTGGAACCAAATGGCATAATAACCACTAAGTTACATAAAGGAAGATGACTGCCTCAGAAATGATCAAACGAAGACCATCTAGAATTACACTATTCAAATGGGCCAAAATACCTGGATGGCAAAGAAATAAATTTCTGAAAGAATCGACATATGGTTCCTTAATAGCCTGATGTTGCCTCTGCCAACCAACTTTTGAATCTTCAGCAGCAGCAAAACTGTTTGTTCCAAACGCATCAAAGCTCTCAATGACTGCATCCAAAGGTGAATTTAACCTAATTAAAAGGCAATTATTTTGAGCTTTACAGACTCAACATAATGAAGAACAATTGACTTTGTTGTCCGGTACAGAAGCAACAACAGAGTCCAAAAAACAGAGCTTCAAACCCCCAAACTTTAAATTTAGCAGCATAAAGTTTACATTGCAAAATAAAATGACATAATTATTTTGTGTGTGCATGTGTTTGGGTTGACCTTTTACTATGATCTCAGGCTCCTCATCGCACTTTAAACAGAGGAAATGATCTGAAGAACCTTCAAACAGCAAATAGCATGGATCATTTGTCATCTGAAGAATCAAAAAGAAAAATATTAAAAAAAATAACTGGGAACCATAGATATAAACAGTCAATTTAGATAGGAAAATGATTAAGCACTTCCTCTCTAGTGTGTATATATAATATCCTATTTTAAGATCACTGTGTAGGCATAACTTGTAACTGATCACAGTCCTTCTATTACTCTAAGAGTCTTTCTAGTAAATGCATCCTCCTAATTTCTGAAAGAAGTAACAATCATAAGAGAGGTGGCTTACGTTCATAAAATTTTCTTCTGATACTAAGATAGGATATGTAATGTACTCCTTCATAACGGTCTGAATAATCCAAGAGTGAGTAGCAACTGAATTAATTAAACTTCCGCATTGTAAAGCAAAAACATTAAGCTTTGGATACCTGCAATAAAAGAAATTGATCAGAATGATGTCCTCACATATCAATCTTAATCTCAAAGGTGAGCTTAAACACAACTACCTCTGCTGAAGCAACTTCACTCTTTCAAACATAATTGAAAGTTCACGGAAACTACTAGAATCTTCAACAGATTTATACAAAAGCACTAAGAACATTCCATCTTGATTGAAAGGCTTCACACAGCCATTGACATTATTCAGCCAACGATGATTTTGTCCTGCATCAAAATGCTAAAATAATGATAAAGTCCTTGAAGAACCAAATCTTCATGCATCATTTTGTCATGCATGAAGATTGTTGTATCTGCTGCATACATGAGCCTAACTGACACAAGCTTCTTAATAATATATAGAAATGCAATTATAGAAATGAAAGTTTGTGATGAGAGGAAGAGAATCTCGTCCCTATAGTTGTTGTTACGGAAAGAATGGTGGCCAAAACAGACCGCCAATGATGGAAGTCACAGAAGAATGACCGGTTAGAAACAATTCCAGCTATTAAAGCATGATTTAGTTACCTTCAAGCTCATCAAATGTGGATTTGATGAAGGTCAAGACTTTAGCCTGTGAAGCCAAAAAATTATTTGTTTCTTCTGTCACGGTTGTTGAGCTCCTGAAAGCAGCTGCTACTTATAACCCGACAGAAGAATAAATTCTCAAAAATTCTACACTAAAGCATATATAGCTGCCCAAGAGTAAAACCATTCAAGGAAACATCTTTCCATTACCTGCGGACGTGATCCATCATCACCAGATGTCTCTCTTCTGGTCTCAGCCATGGACGTAACAAAGATGTCGGTAGATTATTCTGAATCTTCCTCCTTGATATTGAATCTGATGAGCAACATATATGAGTACTAAATGTGGCACGATCAGGCCAAAATATGGATTCAATGTGCCAGACGAGGTGGCGAAACCAACATAGATACAAGAAATCTAACTCCCCAAACGGACTGGAGATCAAACAAATACCTGAATAAAAGAATCGCAAAAGAACCCTAGAAGCACCTCTGAGACGAAACAATCTGCAAGCCATGGAGATGAAACCCTAATTCCACAAAGAAGAGGAAGCAGAAGCTAGAGAGAGAGAGAGTAATAGAGCGGGGCGGCGAGGCGGAGGCGGAGGCGGAGGCGGGGAGTTTGCACTTGCCCGCGAAAAAAACCTAGGCGTTTAACGAAAGCTAAAGCTAAAATGTCGGATCGGGTTTGCATGATGAACCCGCGTACCCGTACCGGCCCAACGTCCAGTATTGAACTTTTTTCATATAAGCTCCTCCTTTTTGTATCATTCCCGCTTCAAACCCTCTTTCCTTTGGTTTAAAGTTTGTTGCTCCCTTTTTCCTTTATTTTTCTTCTCCAACCTATTGCTAGATCTTCCACTGCCGTACTTGGCGGATCACGATTGGCTGCTAATTTATGCCAATAAGAGGAGTGATTGACCAAACCAAACTACCCTTGTGGAATTAGCCTTTTGATTAGTTCGGCATTTTTATTTAACACTAAAACGCTGAATATTTAAGTATTTTATTTGTAAGAATCTACTATTAAATTAATTTTCTTACTTTTTATATACAAAAGTAAAATAGATCAATTTTGATAATAAGTTTGAAGAGCATAAATAAAATATGACTAATTTAATAAAAAAAACTCTAAATAAGAGAAGTAGACCTTTATTGTGAACAATATATTTTCAATATTTTCTAAATCAATTACCTTCTACCACTGAAGTATTTACAAAGCTGAGCTTGAAATCTTGAATGATTATAAAATAAAAAATCTTGAATGCACCAGTATCTTGTTTTCTAATGAGAAAGTTCTATTTTACTGACTGTTTAATAGGAATAAAAAAATGGTACAGCTACCAAGATTTAATTACCCTATGAACACATGGATGCTTCATCATAGTTTTCAAGAAAATTCTAAACTTTCTTTATGAATCACAACTCACTTCCTGGCTAAATTTTCATGTCATAGCTACAGAAAACTTGTGACAAGCCTTGGATCCTATCTCCCAAGTAGATAAGCATCACCATGTTAGTCCTCTCTGAGACTAGGGCCCTTAAACTGACCTTTTTCTGGGGCACATTTAGTTTATGATTCAAGTAATATCATGGCAAACTGAAACACTTCTGATACTTTTTTTCTTCTAAACTTCCAAAGCTGAAGACCTCAGAGAGATCTAAGTAAGAGCTTAGTTTTCACATGCCTTCACTCAAAAGGAAGAAGAGGAAGTTGGATGGATTGCAATTTATATGATAAAGATCTGAATATTCTATGAACATACATAGCTGCAGGTGGATGATTCAGACAGTTCCAAGTTCCAAATGCTCAAAATTAACTATTCCTTTAAGATGGCAATAAGAACAACACCACTTCATTCTTCCACATAAATGCCTTCTTCAGAGGCTCTCTTTTACTGAAAAGAAAAATAAAAAATAAATAGAAGCTGACATTCTATATTTACATTTTGAGTGACAAAGTGGTGATGACCACTACACCAACAAATCAAAAGTGACCCCTCCCCCAAAAAAAAATTGTTCCAGAATGTTGTTGATCATGCTAGAACAATAAAAACTACTACCTATTTGAGACTGGATTTGGGCCACTGGGGACTTCATGCTTGCTTGTATTGAACTGAGAACTAAAGTTGGAGCTCTTTGGATGCAACTCCATGGATTGAGATGTGGAAGGAGGAGTAGTAGTTGTAGTTGTTGTTGTTGTAGACATCCTTTGCTGGTCTTCTGGATGAGCCAATGGGAGTAATAAGACGAGGCAAAGAAGAACACCAAACACCAGTGCATTAGGTTTACATCTCCATTGCCATTGATCTCTAGCCATGCAAGCTTCAATGCCCATGAACCACTTGAACCAAGAAAACATTAACTTGAGGAGCATATGAGTACATAATAGATGAGGAGATGTAGAGGGCCAAAACTTTGGACTGTGAGTCTAGAAAAAGCATGACAAGGAGACATTTTAACAGGGATAGAGAAAGTTACATGATTACCCTTCTCTATCAACTTTTTTGAATATGGATGGGTTGTTAAGGCTCATTAAATGCATCTTCCATTAAATGTGGAAGGGTTGAATGATATCAACTTTTCAGAGCCATGATCATAAATGATGGTATACTTTATTTAGGAGAAAATTATGGCAAGTTTAGGAAGGTTAAGGGAGATCAAGATTGAAAACTTGATAGATTAATTGTCAGTGACTTTATGGGCTTTGGAGTTGTGGGGGGAAGGGAACCCTACAAGCAAAAGATGATAGTAAGCAATCTTTTTCCCCTAATACACAAAAGCAAGGAATCCTATTCCAAGAGCTTCTATATCACATATCTGTCAGACTCCAGATGTTGTCTCCAAATTGGGATGCAAAAGAAGCATCCTCACCTTGGCCTCTGCCAAATCTCATGCAAGGGTAAAGAGACACACTATGGATTACAAAAAACATTGTTAGAAATATTATCTTTAATTAACAACACTAATAGCAAGAAAGATGGCATTTTGTTTGATATGGATCAACTGATCAGTAGATCACCTTGGCATTGATTGACCTATGACTGCTTCAGTAGACCTGCAACTCTGCAAGCCACATTATATCTTGGATAGAAAACAATGAGCCCGAAGCTTTTGGCTTTCTCAAGGGAATCATAGAGGGCTCATTCTTTAATATGGAATGTGAAGTCACATCTAAGTAAATGTAGCAGATTTGATATGATACATAAATTCTCAGAATACATAAGAGAAGATGAGTGGGAGAGTGGATTTCTTGTGATGGCAATGAGTGTGCATTAGACTTTTTAGTAGGTTATAAGAATCCAAAACCAAACTGGTCAAATAAGCATCTCAAGATCAAGAGGCTTTTGCAGAAAGAGATGGGCAGTGAGGATCATGAATTTAGTGCTACTTTTGAGGCAATGATATGGGTAAATGCTTTTGCTTTGGATCATTGCTAGGTGATGAAATGAATATTATTATCATATATATTGCAATTACTTTATAACATTATAATTAGTACTAAACAACAAATGACTGACTCTCTACTGAACTATGTTCTTTTTTATCAATCCAGTGCTGGATCTGGATCTTCTCCTTTCTTGGCATATCGGATCCGGATCTAAACTGGATTACGGTCCTGTGTGTATGCATAGGATCCGAATCGTACAAATGTCAGCTCCGCAAACAAGTCGCATGCGGACATTGATCAAAAGCCGTCCGATTCTTTCCCCAACTCATCTTTACCGCAAGATCGTCAGGTTGTTTTGTTTAGATATTTATCTCCAATCAGGGACGCACGTTTTCTGTCACGGTCCTCGTGGATAATTATAATTCATGCAAAGCCCTTGGACCAAAAAAAAAAAAAAAGGTAAAGAAAAAATATATCGTAATTTAACGTCGTCTTCGACCTCTTTCCTAGATGGCTTTCTTCTCGTAGCCCTAGAGACCTTTCGTCCACCCATAATTCCGATCCAGGAAAAGCCTAGAATCCCACGGAAACCTAAAGATCGCTGCTTCCCCCGAGCTCCTCCGCCATGGTCGCTCGCTCCCCGTTGCAGTTCCTTTTACTGCTGTTGGTTTCGTTCATCTGCTTGAAAGCTAGGGTTTGTTCCGTCTCTCTTTGTCTCGCAATCAAAATTGATTCTTTGGTTGGTTTACTGTTTTTTCCCCCACCAATAGGATTCGTGGAGTTGTTATTAGATCTTGTCTTGTCTTTGCGAAATCTAATGTGATTTCTTCTTCGTGCAGGCCGAGAGCAGCCGTTCTGTTGTGTTTATCGATGGATCTTCTAATAATTATATCCGGGATCAGAATCCGGATGGTGCAGAGGTAAATGCTGGATTGTTGTTTCCATTAGCTCGAATTTCGTTTTGTTTGCACGCTGGATCGAGAAATATGTGTTTTTTTTTCCATAAATTTTAGTGGTTCGCTGGATCTGTTGATTTAATCTACTCATTTTAGTTGAAGCCCTTTACACGACTAGACATTAGAGCTTCTAAGTACTAAACTTGTCAGTATGGTGGATTTTAGAATGGAATTTTAATGTTTTAGATAATATGCCTGCAAATATTGGGGCACTGTTAATTAATAAGCAAGCAGCAGCGTGTTTCGTATTTGGAAATCTTAAATCACAATCTTGACCAATGTTTTAAGAAATATGGTTGTTCATTTGATATTTTTCCTACATCCTTGGGTTCTGTAAAAAGTGCATTTCTTGTTTTTGGCTTTCTGCCGAAGTCTTTTCTTGTTCCCTTTGTTACCATCTACAAACTAGAATCCATTGAGACTTTTTGATTCACTCTCATTATGGCACCAGTAAGATGCAAATCTTCCTTTTCATTCAACAACATACATTGAGGGATTGATTGGAAAACTTCTTGTTTTGTTCCAGACCAGTTCGATGCTGTTAGATGAAGTTGCTGCAGCGGCATCAGTCTTACTTGGTTTTGCACCACCTTCTTCTCTTGCAGCAGATTCTTCATCGAAGGTGTTTGCTATCCCAAATCTTTGCTTAAGTAGTCATATCATTAGATTCATTACTTTTATCTGATGGTTTGGTGTCATGTGAATAACAGTTAAATGAGGTTCTTCTTGCAAATCCTTTTGATAAGCCCCATGCTGTTTTTCTGCTAGAAGTTAATGGAATTGATGGTATGCTCAATTTCAGAGTGATTCATAGCAAGTTACCTTGGTTCTTCATATTTTTATGGCTTATAATTCTTTCTTAGGTGCAGATCCATTGCTATCTATGGACAACTCAAAATTGACTGGCAGCATATTCAAGAGCAGGGTTCTCGGTCCAAGTAAAGCAGCATTAGAACTTCCAGGTAGGTGATATCTACTCTGATGCTTCTGGGGTACAAGCACCATATGTTATAATCTGTTTTGTTTTCTTTTTAATTTATCTTTGATAATAAGTTGATATACAACAACTTTTGTTTTTCATTTGCAGGTGAGGACGAGGTTTCTGTTGTTCACCTAGATGAATCTGTAGCTGCTGAATGTAATGCCGCTTGTCTTGATAAGGAACTTGCCAATATTGTAAGCTCATTGTTTTATCATGATAAGTTTGTAATTTGTTGGGCATATTGGTGTCCCATATAACTAACCTGAATTCTGATGAGCTTGATTGCAGGCAGACTGGTTAGGTGGATCATATGTTGGGAGTCTAGAGTCACTGGATGGGATGTTGACCCTTCCCTTGGCCAGTGGCAAAGCTCTTAATTTGCATGTTGAAAAGGTTCATCCTTCTCTGCCTCTCTCCCTATATGTTGTGTCTGCACATACACACCCATTACATACATACATACATGAAAATGATTGTACATGTGTGTCTGTCTATATGTGTATTGTAACACTTTGTTGACTAAAGGAATCATGGATCTGCCAAACCTTACTATTCTATTCACCATGGAATATTCTGAAATAAAACTTAGTTGGTTCTAAATGCCATAATTATGGACCAGAATGGACTAATTGTTTTCTCGGCGGAGAGTCTTGCCATGCAACTCTTGTGCTAGCATTGCATTTTCTAATGTACTGAAATCACGTAAACTAAGTTTACCCTTCTTGTCCTGACAATTTATTTTGTGAGGGTACCTAGAACAAAATATTCTTAAGGCTGCGATTATCATGTGGTCAATTGGATCAGTTGGCACGTGCACTGGTTGTGCAATAGTAGATTGTTACTTGCATCACTGAAATGTCAACATCTCCATTTGTCAATTTCTGATAACTGACATTAAGAATTTATATGGGTAACAGGAGGCACAATTACAATTTGCATCTGGTCTTATCTCCTTGTTTAAAAGTGTTAAAAGAGGAGTAGAAGTTCATGAAGATTTTGCTGGAAGCATTGTGAGCCCTGCAGAGTTGATTATAGGTCATTTCACAGGCATCAAGGTAATACCATTTTTCTTGAACACCATTAATTGGAAGTTAAATTGGCATTTTACTTTTTGTTGTGATGAGACCTCGTGCATAGATTTGTTTTCTTTGACTGCTACAATTCTTCATTTTAACGTCGATTGACGAAAATTTGACAGCAAAGCTATTAGAAAGCTGAAGTTCCATCTGTCATACTTCTTTTATACAGAATGCTATTTTGCTTAGTGATACAAATATATAAGTTGCATGTGTTACAGACTTACAGTTTTGTGCACGAGCTGTCTTCGTGCATTACATGTTAGTTAAACCTGATGGAGGCATTTGTGGAATCTGTATTTCAACTGTACATCTTGCATAATATAAACATGATGCATCTTCTATCATTAACGTATTCTTTTGTTTGCAACAAGTAAAGGCTAATTATCCTGCTATCATTCTTTTTTTCCATGTGGTACTAATCTGATTGATCTGATCTAGATTCTGCAAGAGGAATATGGTCCAGGGGACATTGTCCAGCAGGCAATGGAAGTTTTCCAGACAGCACTTACCAAGTCATTAGATCTATTATACAACTCACATGAAGGTCAGTGCTTATTTTTAACCTTGTCGTGTCAGATCTAGCTTCTAGAATATCTTTTTCTTCTAGTGATCTTCATACTGGATTCTGTTTTTTGTGATGCTTTATTGCTTATGCTTATTGCATTGATGATCTCTTTTACTATGTTAGGGAAAATTGTTGGAGTTGTAATATCCAAGAAGGAGCCTACTCCACACTCTGGAGGCATGATTGATGTGACATTTCCAACTCGGGTTTCGCGGTTCTTAGAAGAAGGAACCCAAGCTGGTTTTCCAATCCACACTCTAGAGGTGCTATTGGTCAGACGGAGTTTGGCCTGGATTACAGGAATTATCCTTCTTGTCTCAACTCTCATTGGGGTGAGGACCATTACTCATGGCTTTCAATAAAATTAGTTACATTATAAATTAAATTTCAACCTAGAGATATTTGTGCATGCCCATCGCTATTATCTGGGTCGCTGATGTATATTTTGATCGCGCAGGTCTTCTTACTTGTCAACATGCCACTTACAAGAGACACTCTTCTCTATTCGAATGTCAAGCTAGATTGATTTCAGAAAAAAGAACCGAGTCTTAAAAGCAAATAGAGAAAGATTTTGAACTATGTCATGAGATTTCCTGTAGTCATGCTCTCTGTTGGTCCGTAGCAACAAGTTATTACACCAAGTCGCAGTTCCTCCACATTTATGTCTTACTCAATGCACCAATGAGTTTGCTGCTCTGTGGATCAGTCCTCTCTGTATGTACAACTGGATTTTTTTTTTTTTATACTGGCTATCCTGGAGGAAGGATAGAAAATTTTAAACTTGCAAATAAGTTCGAAACTGCGAAGTACTAGTTGTGAACATGAATGTATCTGAAATTTGTTTGGTGGTCATTGCAAAAATATTTCTTGACATTATCTTCCAATGGTTGCAATAAAAATTGTGTGGTAGTTCTGCTCATGGATTAGTAGTCTGATTGCATAACAAGCCTTCCTAACCTTCCTGAAGGGTAAGTAGTTCTATTCATCCTTCCAGTTCAAGAAAATTTCACAGTAAATTTGAACATTAAAATGCAAAGCAGATTACAGTTTCGTAGCATCATTACAGTATCATATTTTCAATATTTCTGGTTTGAAACACATTTCCAGTCTTGCAAGAGAAAAACAACAGCAGATCTCAAATTCTGCTTGAATTATACTTAAAGATGTGCTGAAACCAGAAAATCTAGATGCTGTATGCATCTCAGTCCTACAAAGATATTTTGGCCTCCTTGAGAACTGTAATTAGTGCGGCAGCTAGGATAACAAGGAGGATTATAATGGCAATGCACATCCATTTCCTTGAGTTCCTCTGTATTTTCTTAGCTTTTCTGAGGGTCTCAGTTACCTTCTGGATGTGATCAACTGAGCTAGAGACCTATGAGAGAGTACATGTTAGAATGAAAAAACAGGAAGAAACAATTGAGCACTTCAATTTTCATCTTTAGCTTTAACCTGAGCTTCAATGTCATCCAAAATATCTCCTTGTGCATCGACTAAGACAGCCATATCCAAGAACATCTGAGATAGATAATTATAGAATTTCATGAGAACCAATGTAGAACTTTGAGAAGAGAGTTTAATTTCATTCATAAATTTCAAAGCAGACAGTTTAAGCACCTGCTGCAAATCGTAGAGTTTCTTCTCCAACTCAAAGACAGCATCTCGTCGTTCTTGAATCTCCTCCGCTGTGTCCACAATCTGGAAAGATTAGAGCAGTAAGTCATAAATTCTGGCGTGAAATCCTTGTCCAAGATTTCTACTGATTCAAGTACCTGTCCTCGACCGTAACCATGTATTGCCTTAGCGAAGATCTGCTCGCTATTTCCTGTCTCCATCAACTGATCGATCATCTGCTTGATAATTTTCATGACAAAAGTTGACAATTTCGATGTTGAAGTATGAAGTGAAGTCAAAGAAATTAAATGTTTTGATGGTTATATCTTACCTCCTCATCAGGTCGTGTTCCAGTTACTGCAAAAGATGGGTTAAGAAAAAGAAGTTCATTAACTGGATATACTAAAGACTTCTAGTGTTGGAATACTAACAAGACTGCGTGATTACCTGTGAAAACCCTTCTCTCGATAACCTCGCGGTATTCATCCTGAATATTCTGCCTTAGAGTCTGAAAGAATGAGATCAAAAGGAAAAAATAAGTTTAAAAAAAAAAAGCATAATCTTTATGCCCATAGATCCCACATACAATTTTGGTTTACGAAATTAATCAGTTAGTCTATGTACCTGAAATTCTGACAGACGTTCTTTGAGTTTCTTTTTCAGAGCTCTGCAAAATGACAAAGAAATAGCGAAAAAGTGTATGTCAGTTTACTTGGGTCTGTAAGAAGAGCTGATAAGTGTGAGCAGAACCTTTTGAGATGATCATAATGTAAAATATAATCTATAGAAACATGAAAATTTTACATAAGCATTAGTAACTTACTTACACAGTCATTGACATTCTCGAGCGATCGATCCCCGTCCCATTTTCGCATCCAGGTCTTCTTCTGTTGTCTATATTCTGCAGTAAGTGAATAAATTAGAGGGAGAGAAATCAGAATCCTTTCAGGAAAACAATCAGGAAGGCGTTACAAGATGGAGGTGATATTGATATCTAAAGCAATATACAGCAATCTGGAGGAGCTTACATCCTTGTCAAGTTGTTCTAGACATTTTTTGATCTTTAGAGCAATTTTGGAAACCTCCTCAACATCCTTCTCCATTCTTCCTTTGATTTCTGAAACAAGGAATAACGCGAACTTATGTAATTAATGACAGCATGATAATTTCATGATAAGAACAACAAGGAGATGCAATGTGAAGGTCTCCACCTTTCATAGCTGATGCCTTTGTCACATGCTGAGACTCCTCATTTGCAGCCTAAATCAATTTAAAGGATCAATGAATGAAGAGCAGATTAAACTTTACCGCCGCTGATTAAAAGAGGAGAACAATAGGTAAGATGAGCATTGTATGAAAGTAGTACCTGAAGCTTATGCAATTGATTGGTGATTTTCTCAATCTGCTTATCTATTTCTCCCACCTGAAAGTATAATTTTTGAGTTGATATAAATGGTTCCAATATGCAGTTCAGAATAAGTGCAAATGGATGAGCACCAGACCTGTTTAAAGAATTGTTCCATTCCCATATCCCTTGCATCCGGTGAAAACCTTCCAGTTTCGACGTCTCCCTCTCCCGGATAACGACCGATGATTCTCTCGAACGATTCCTGCAAACCGCATTATAGCTAATAACGACGGAAGATTCTTGCATTTGAATCATCAAAATCAAAATCTTATTGTCACTTGGAGATGATACATTTTCCTCTTATCGCCAAGATTGCAATTCACCGTCAAAAATCAACACAGAAAAATTGGCAAAAAAGATTAAAAAAAATCGAAAGGAGCAAAGAATCCAGAGATACCGTGAGAAGATTGTTCATCTTGATGAAGAATTTGGTGTCGATACGCTGAAAGATTCGAAGAAATTTGGGGCGTTCGCCCCTGCAAGGACTGGAAACAAAAAAATAGGCAAAAGGTTTTTTTTTTTTTTTTTTTGAGATGATTTTCTGTTAATTTTTTTTTCAAGCTATGGCAGGGGAATTGATGTGGCACTCCCCGCCAAAAATAACGGTCTCAACGGTCTCAACGGTCAGTAGAGACTTTCCAAGATTAACGTTCGTTTTACTCCCTCCTCTAATTTACACCGGATAAAGTGGGAAACTTTTTTTTGCAACCGAAATTACATAAGTACCCACGCAGAGGACCGCAAACCTTCACGCTTGCCATGTCCAATATGGTAATCTGCACTCAAGCAGTCAACCTTTCCTATATCGGGTCAAAGTCCAATCGACAAAATTACAATTCACCGCCTGCCTTTTCAGAGTATTACATTTACATGGCTCATAACATAAATCCTAAAAAAATTTATGGTCTGAATTGTAAATTCAAGAAAAAGCAGGTTGTGAAATGTAATTTTCTCACGGCCCAGCAATCAGGCCCATTCGATCCTTTTGGGCTGGGCCTAATTTGTTGGGGCTCCTCTTATCATTTTCCAAGCATTATTTCTATACCTTCTTCTTTCTCCTTTTCTGTAGTCAATAAGTATCATGGGCACTCTAATATGTATTACAATTATAAATTGTGCCCTACATTCATATATATATATATATATATATATATATATATATATTCTTGAGGTAGCTTTTGAGCTGCTATCCACCACAAGTGAAGCATGACAATCTTATCTTGCTTCCACTTGGCTACGGCATGAATACGTCCATTAGAGGTGGCCATTGTTATGCTTGCACTCACTTTTTCCAAATTGGTTCCTTGAATCAAATTTACCCACCTAAGTTAACAAATATGTGAGAAATAAGTTTTCATTTTATTATATGAATATCTGCCATCCGAATTCTATATTTTGATTTTGATATTTTTGAGATTAAAAGTGAATTGCAGGCGACAATGATAATAAAAATATGGTGTTATTATTATTATTATTCCAAAATAATTCTAAAATTTAAAAACCCAAAGGTCTCTTTTTTTCTCTGTTGCCATAGCTTAGCTTGTGTGGTCATGGGAGCTACTCTCCATTTCAACATCTCTCCCCACTGGGGGAGTGGGGTGACCTAATCAAACACAGAAGAAACAGTGAAGCTTTAGCCTATGAATTGAGAGTATATTAAATTTGCTACTATCCCATGGAGGAATTGGATGCCATTTGGCATTCCAAGAATGGAGGGGGTTTGTATTCTCAGCATCCATGCTGGATCCTGGCACTATTCTCAAGTAAATAAAGGTCCATGGGAATGGAATGCATGGAGTCTGCATCATGTTCATCACCCTTTGCCATGTCATCGGCTCATCCAAACAGTAGGAATTGTTGAGGGTTGATTTGAGAGGAGTGCAACCAAGGCAGACATCCATGCCCATGGGGCATGCATATGTTGTCCATGTCATTTGCCCACCCACCATCACATGAATGCTACACCTCATTTCCTGAGCATGCAATGACTAATTGAGGGAGGGAATTCTCTGTCTTGCTGTAGTCGGAAAGAGAGGAAAAAAAGAAACATCAAGGAAAGAAGAAGAAGAAGAAGAACGACGGCTTGAGGAAAGAAAAAAGGAAGATGTGCATGAAGAATACACTTAATTTTTTAAAGTCAAACCTGATTATAGTTTTCTTTTGCGCTTTAGCTTAAATCCTCCTTTTCTTTCAACTTTCCCCCTTACTGTAATCGTGTCCTATTAAATGGCACAGATAGACAAAGCAATTCTTTTTACGTAAAAATAATATGATTAGACATTGTACGTTAGAAAAAAGGGCTTCTTCATTTCTTCTTCTTCTTCTTCTTCGTCTTTTAGTTATTTCAATTTGGTAATTTGTCTTTATTATCTTGTCATGCATTCGTTTGTTCACTCATTATATTGGTAAGAATGGAAAACCTATCTTATCCTAATATGATAATTTTATTTCATTATAATCGTAAAGTTAAAGTTCTCTAAAATAATGTGACGAGTTTAAAGTTGATTTAAAGTAGCTATTTTTAGATAATCATGATATATTTATTTATATATTTAAAGATAATAATATTGTAGAGATGTATATGTGCCACCATTATTCTGTCAAATTATACATATGTTTAGAACGATGAAAGAGAAAGATTTATTAGTGTGAGTTAATATATTATATTTATAGTCGTAATTATATTTAATATATACAGCAAAATTACCTTGGTAACTTATTTTAATGTCGAGATTGAACATAAAAGTGATTATTATTTAACATATTTCATACTTTAATGACAACATTCCTAATTTAGTTAGGAATTTCATAATTTAATTGCCGCTGCCATTAAAGAAAGGTGAAATTCCTTAATATTCAATATGTTCATATTATTATTTTTATGTTTGGACTATCTAACCGTAAAATTTGATAAATGAGCAACCTATTGTTTCACATATTCGAAATCCTTGTAATATTAATTCGAATAATTTGGAGGGTCCTTTCATCTCAGTCATCCTGCTAATCAGTGTTTTGACATAAATAGACAGTATATACGTGATAGTGAGTTTGATTATCATGTATGTAATCCTCATAATATTATACAAGTTTATTCATACGTGATGAAGTTCGTAAGCAGGTGTTGAAGAGTATTAAAATATACATATTCAAGTTGACATGTAGAAAAAAAATTTAGAATTTTAGTAGGTTATCATAAAATTATCATGTTAAATGAAATGCAATAGAAGATATTCATAGCAACTACGAGCAAATGGTTGCAAAGCTACCTTCATGAACTTAAAAGGAAGGATCTTACTATTATAAAAGAAAATTGCAATGGGTGACTATGGATGGTGACTATGAATGCTTTAAACATGTATTTTGGGCTTTGAATACACTTGTATTCATTCAAGTAATATTTAGGACCTTGTATTTTTCCCATCGTCATTTAGAATCAGATCCCTTTATAGTCTTATCAATCTTCAATCACACAGCTCCTCTTCCTCTTTGATAGAAGGGTTTGACTTCGTCATTTTTTTTTATAGATTCACGTTTTTTTAATCTTCTGTGAGATTCTTTAAATCTCTCTTTTTAGTCTTTATCATTAGATTAATTCAAATTATATACACAAATTATAAGAATATAAAATTTCAAACAGTCAATAAGATTATAAGTGTACAACACACAAAACATGTTTCATTTGGTAATTAAATTGCAAATAACAAGCATAAATTTTATCAATGAACTATGAAACTAAATAACAAGTTGCAATTTGGTCAATAAGTTGTGAAACTAAAATAGCAAAGACGAATTCTTTTAATAAACTATGAAACCAAAATAATATGGACAAATTTTGTCAATAAACTACGATACTAAAATAATATGTTGTAATTTTGTCGATAAAATATAAAACCAAAATAATAAGGATGAAATTTTTTAATAAATTATGAAATAAAAATTACAGTTGTCACTATTGTAATTTAAGTATGAAAGCAACGTTATAATTGTTCCAATGATCCTAATATTATTAACGGGAAAATGGATACGTAATTAAACTATTCCAATGACGGTCTCACGAAATCAAGATGACTTTCTCAATAAATTGTCCCAAAATTTCTTACGAAAATAAAAATCAAGTGTGTTTTGGTTGAAAATTTTTCAAAGAGGAAAAAAAGTTGGAAGGAATTAAAAATAATAATAATGTGCAGCATTGCACATCAGGAGAAACTCCTCTTAATATATACAAAGGCTAAACAGGATAACTCCTCTTAATTAGTGCAATATGAACAGACCCACTTCACATCTGAAGCATGGATGAGATAAAGCACACGTGTTATGCAATAAGGTAGCTTGTTTGGGTTAAACAAGTAATTGGAACTCATCTAATAGCCTTTTAGCGTTAAATAATCACCCTGCAGTTGATTGCACTCCACTAATCTTATATATCCAATGAGGAGAAGACTTAGTTAGTGTCCATTAACTTCTCATATCATTGCAACAACTAACAAAGAGGATTTTTCTTCTTAAGAAGATTAATTAAGCCTAATAATTACACTTAGCCAATTCCCTTGACGAGGGCAGAATCGTCATTTCGACATTTGCCAAGATCTTAGACCTGCCCATGGTTACCGGATTAATTAGTATATTTATGCACAATAAAGTTCCCGTAAATAAAAGAGATGAAGAATTAAAAGAAAAGAAAACTCCACTTGTTTTTTTTACAATATACCCCCTATAATTTCCTCTATCTCGATCTCCTCCCTTTCCTGTCCCTGTCTCTATAAAATCTCTTCACTACAACTCTTCCCTCTCCTCACCTCACCTCTCTTCTCTCTCTCTCTCTCTCTCTCTCTCTAGAAATATCGAGATTACGCCATTGGCTTCTAAAGAGAGAAAGAGCTAACAGAAATGGTGAAGTTTTCGAGGGAGCTCGAAGCGCAGCTGATACCGGAGTGGAAGGATGCCTTCGTCGACTACCGGCAGCTCAAGAAGCATATCAAGAAGATTAAGCTGTACATCTCCACCTCCGCCACCACCACTACTATTCCCTTCTCCGGTCACCAATCTCGCCGTCGCTTCGGCTTCTCCCTCCTCGATCCGATCCGCGCCGCCCTCACCTCTCGCTTCTCCACCAGTCTCGACCATCCGATCCAGGTACCGATAGATCGACCGATCGATCGCCTATCCCCCGATAGCAATTATTTATTCTCACCGATCAATTTTTTTTGGATTCGGGTGGATTCCATTGTTCTTGGATCGATTTCTAAAAATCCCTTCGCTTTAATTCAGGCGAGTGTCGTTTTTTTTTTCTTTATTTTTTTTGGTAATCACGAAACAATCGTGAGAATAAAATTTATCTAAGCGCTTTATCCTACTTTTTGGTCTGCTCCTGTATAACGCTAACTAACTTAGTTAGACCGTCCATTTAATGCATCCAATTTTTAGATTAAGATTTTTATTTATTAATTTGGTGTTGCAGACTGATGAAGAGAAATTGCACGAATTGGTATTTGTCCGGTTAAGAGACGATGAGGTAATTAAGTGTGTATATATATATATATATATATATTAATTGGGGAAATAATTATTAGAAATAAAACTTTCGTGATGTTTATATATATATATATATATATATAGGTGAAGTCATTTATGGAGAAATTAAGTGAAGAGCTTGAGAAGGTGAATAACTTCTACACTACTAAGGAGAGTGATTTCTTGGAGCGAGGCGAAGCTCTAATCAAGCAGCTTCAAATCCTCTCAAAAGTGAAGCAGATCTTCCACGACCACCACCGCCGCCGTCAGCACCACCGTCGCTCTCTGTCCCCTCCTTCCCTTGCCTCTCCTGCGTCCCCTGCGAGTCTCCTATCTCGGCTCAGCTCCGACTCATCCCTCTCTGGTGAGCTGATCGTATATATATCTACCGAGGCTCATATATGAACTGATCACATAATATATATATATATATATATATATATATATAGTTCTGTCAAATGATTTCATTGAGATGTGATAGCAGAAAGCATGGAGGAGACAGAAGAGGCAGAGTCAGAGGGCACACCAGTGGCCGATGAGGTGATCGCGGTGCTGGAGAAGAACGGGGTCAGCTTCATCGGCTCGGCAAGAAACAAGGCGAAGAAAGGAGAAAAGCCGAAGATGGCGGCGATGAGGATACACATCCCCGCGACGACACCTGGCCGGACGATCTCAGCCGTCAGCTCCATGATCTGGGAGGATCTCGTCAACGGATCACGAAAGGAGGGATCGGGCGGCGGTGGAGATTACATCAGCCGGAAAAAGATACAGTGTGCGGAGAAGATGATTCGCGGAGCGTTCATCGAGCTTTACCGAGGGCTTGGCTTACTCAAGACTTATAGGTTTGTACTCTAAATAGACCATCGTATCCACCTTGCACGTGGGGTAAGTTGGTCTTTTAGTCCCTTCATGCAAAGGTTGCCATGATTAATTGGTCCACACATATTATTTATTTATTTAACGTCGATCGTCTTGCTATAACTTGTTGCAGTTCCTTGAACATGGTGGCGTTCACGAAGATACTGAAGAAATTCGAGAAGGTGATAGCAATTTCTTTTTAAGATAACTAGGAACGTGTTTATTCGAGTTCCCACTAACTTGGAGGCATAAAAGAATATATTATCTTGTTGGTAGCAGAATCAAATCACAAGTCGGGTAAGGTTCCAACCCCAAGGCCCCCCCCCTCCCCCTATGTATAGCTCTGAATAACCGAATTAAAGTCCCTAATGACATCCGCTTTGGAAAGGCCGAATTATTCGGACTGCTCGAATGGGATCTGTAACAGTTTAGATAACATCTCCACTAGTATTTACGCAGAACCCTACCAAAATTAGTCCTGTCATGAGCAGCACAAAGAACGCCGTAGCCCACAAATCAACATCGAACACCTGTCGTAAATGACATGTGGGCCCCACAAAGAAAAGCAGGACTACCCTCACATGACTCTGGAGGTCTTTCGTTTTGTTTGTTATAAAGTTGTATAGAAACTGAAATAAGCCTAACAAAGGAAGAGAGAGATACAGGATATATATATAAATATATTTATATATATACACTTATTCGTGCCTTATATCTAGCTCTATTCAAACTCAAATTGGATATATATTTTTTGATGTGAAGGTATCCAACCAACAGCAAGCTTCGACATCATTCTTAAAGAAAGTGAAGAGATCGCACTTCATAAGCTCAGACAAGGTAAAACCAACCATCCTCTTCTCTTGCTTCTCTACTATATATATATATATATATATACACACACACACACATGTCTTTTCTTGTAGTACTACTCTACAGTGATGATGAGCCTCATTATGTGCATGGCCCCATAGTCCCATACTAAATGCGTGTGTACCAGCACCATCCACCGTCCACGTAAAATATCATATATATTGAAAGTTGATTCCTATTCTTGGTAAGCTGACGGGTTGCTAGGAAAGCAAACAGAATAACGTAAGAATATACTCTTTTATTACAAGGGCACCATTCCTTAAGTCCCGCCACACGATCAAATGTATTTACTCATAGAGAAATTAGCGGCGTTTAGTCTTATGTATTTACAAAAACTATATATGTACGTACAGAACAGAGCCCTATATTATAATCAGCTTTTGGTTTATGAGACCCATGCCATATCATTTTCAAATGCCAATATTGACATCCAGTTAATTTAAGGAGATGCCAAGACACATGGTCTTAATCTTGAGAATTAAAAGGGGAAAGATACAAGGCTCGTTTGCGTATATGATCGTTTCTCATTAGCACCATCGATGTAGCGTCTTTAGATGCATTACTATAAGAGTGGATGTATGCTTAGGTACACGTCATGGTTAATTTCTTTTGTTTCTTAAATTGAGATAAATATAAAGAAGAAGATATAATTGAACAGGTGGTGAGGCTTGGGGACGAGGTGGAATCCATTTTCACGGAGCACTTTACGGGCCATGACAAGAAGAAAGCAATGAAATATCTAAAACCTCAACAGCCTAAGGAGTCACATATGATCACCTTCTTTGTCGGTAAATTACCATCCTAATAATAATATTCCCCATAATCAATAATTTCTTTCAAAACTAGGAATCGGAGTTTTTCTTTTTCTTTTTCTTTTCCCATGATTAATTAATGTGGAGCTTTCTTTCTGTTGCAGGTCTTTTCACAGGCAGCTTCGTTACTTTGTTTAGTGTGTACGCCATCTTAGCTCACTTCTGTGGCATCTTCTCTTCCACCTCCAAATCCGGCTACGTGGAAACTGTTTACCCTATTTTCAGGTAACCACTATGTCCAACTTTAATTTGTTTAATTCCGTGATTCTATCACTTTAGCAATTAATTACTATGATTATTAAGTGTTCTTCTATCTTTGGTTTCCTTAAAAGTTAGAACAATTGCTGAAGGCAAGTCTAGCCAGCAAAGGAGAGGTCTTGAAAAATACAAAAGTCTGACACGGCTACCATTTCTTCTATGACCATGTCATTCTCATCAAATATTCAAATGATTGATGTGGCACCCACTAATTGTTGTTGATTAATTATATGTATATATGCTCCTGTCCTTGTTTTCCATAATCTCTTGCAGCGCCCACTATCTCAATCAAATAAATAAAGATAGGCACCTCTTTTTACTAGTGTTCCATTCCTCACTATCCACTGAGAAGATTCGTTGGGAAATTTAATTAGTTTCTAATTAATTTATGCAATTATTTAGGGATCAAACAGCCAATAACTCTGTTAATGAAGTATGTAAAATGGCAAAAGCAATATAGATCACTTTAATTTTAATTACTTGTCTCTTTTGCAGCATGTTTGCTCTTCTCAGTCTGCATATATTTCTGTATGGATGCAACTTAATCGCATGGAGAAGCACCAGAATTAACCACAATTTCATATTTGAGTTCAAACCAAACACAGCTCTAAAGCACAGGGATGCCTTCCTCATCTGTGCCTCTTTCATGACCACTGTTGTGGGGGCCATGGTGATCCACCTCCTTCTGAGGTCAACCAATGTCTCCTCGCACCATCTCGATGCTTTGCCTGGAATCCTCTTACTGGTAACAAATCCAACCAAAATTAATTTGTACAGTACAATGTTTGTCAAAATTATGAAATTTTATAAATTATGTCCTATATTTTTCTCTTATTATCAGTACACCTTACCAGTATTTGTCATTCGGTCTTGCATTTTATACTTATTATCTTAAAAACACCATATCATTAGTATGCTTAATTAGTTTAATTATACATATTTAATGTCCATAAAACCTCTAAGATTAAATGAGAAAAGGGGCACCTTAAGTATTTTAATATAATTTCCGAGAGGGACGACACTTTCTCTATTCAGTCAATACTATGAGCTTAAATTTAAACTTCAATTTTTTTTAGATTTTCTTTTTAAACTCTCTGTTATCTTTCAGACTTTCACAGGATTACTGATTTGTCCATTCAACATATTCTATCGGTCGACACGGTATTGCTTTCTGCGAGTCATCCGCAACATTGTATTCTCACCTCTTTACAGAGTAATCATCAAATATTCCTTATTTTTATCATATAGTTAATTACTTACCCCCAACGACATTTTTACATGACAATTAAACGAGTATCAAAGATGCATTGCAGGTCTTGATGGTGGATTTCTTCATGGCTGACCAATTAACCAGCCAGGTGAGCCCTAATTCAACCATGCAATATGATAAGCTTAAGTAGCTTAAACCCAAAATTAGTGTAGTTCTCCTTACATGGATGTTCTGTTCCTAATTTAATGACTCTATGACACAGATTCCATTTCTAAGGCACATGGAATTCACAGCATGCTACTTCATGGCTGGAATATTCCAAACTGACCCATATGAGACTTGCACACATAGCAAACAATACAAGCTATTGGCTTATGTCATCTCATTCATGCCATACTACTGGAGAGCCATGCAGGTAACTCCTAATCTTACGATCTCATTTAATACTAATACTAGAGGCATAAGATTAGTAGATGTTACTCTAAAAACATAGACATCTGATACTTGCTATATATGCATACATTTCCAAGTGTGTTAGGAGATATATTGAGGAAGGTTATGACAACAAACACCTGGCAAACGCCGGTAAATATGTATCCGCCATGCTGGCGGCCGCAGTCAGATGGAAATATGCAGCGGAACCTAACACCCTGTGGCTTGCTGCTGTTATAATCTCTTCTACAGCTGCAACCTTCTATCAACTATACTGGGACTTTGTGCAGGATTGGGGACTTATGGACTTGAGGTCTAAAAATGCTTGGCTCAGAGATGAACTCATCCTAAAGAACAAGTCCATCTACTATGTCTCCATGGTAGACTACATAAACATTAATTTTGTGCTAATTAAGATAAGCAACACAATTAACTGGGTTAATTATGCAGGGTTTAAACTTTGTTCTTAGACTTGCATGGGTGGAAAGTGTGATGAGGCTCAACCTGGGTCAGGTTGACCATAGGTTAGTCGACTTCTTGTTAGCTTCATTGGAGATAATTAGACGTGGCCATTGGAATTTTTACAGGTGATTAATTCTTCTATATATATATATATTATGAATTATTTTAATGACATAAGATTAATGTTTGTTGTCAAATTGTATCAAATGACATGAAGGTTGGAGAATGAGCAACTGAACAATGCGGGCAAATTCAGAGCAGTGAAGACTGTTCCATTGCCTTTCCGCGAGATGGAATCAGATGGATGAGAGGAAATTAATTGCATGCCCATTAAACGTATCATAGCTTAGAGCCTCCATGAGTTGATGCTGATTTATGAATCCAGGGGACACGAAACCGATGTTCCCCGGTGCAGGACTCGGAAACTGGAGATTGAGCCGATGAAATAAGGATAATTCATGTGACCCGGAAAAGGTCTCAGAAGTAATATCCTGGCAAGAACTCTCCGATCTTCAATTTGACAAGATTGATGCGTACTCTGTTGATATTACCAGGTTGAATATTGATAATGCTGTATGTAATTGATTGGGAGAAGCAGTGAGAATTTGGAAGTTGTAACCATTTGTAGAGTGTAACTTTTGAATTAAAGGAACTTAATTCTGACTAGAAGTCAGACTTATTGATTCACCTGGTAATATTATCAGTGTTTCAACAAAGATTTATCTTAGCAAAAGTCATCAAATTTATTTGGTAGACCCATTAATTTTTAGATGTCATGGAGTCACTGGGTTTAACTAACTCCACACCTCATCGGAGATCGGAGAGGCTGACTCTCGTGCCAGTGCTAGAGAAGAAACAGAGGGGGAAAAAAAGAAGAAGAGAAAGTGCGACGTATAAGCATGGAAAAGACACACCGGACTAGAACTAAGGGAGGGCAGAGGGGAAAGCGCCACTCAAGACAGTGCAAGCGAGAGAAGAAAAAGGATCAAGAAAACTTAGTACATGGTAGGGTTTGGAATAAAATTTTAATGTACTCCAATATAATTTATTAAATGCCACCCAAACATCATATATTCCTATTGGAGGTCTCCCTCCTGTTAAGTTAGGGATAATTGCACTTTTTTTAAACTATTATTCATTTTTCTATGCACCCTCTGTCTACTTTCTTTCTTTCTGGTACACACTGACTTCTAAACTATAAAAAAATCTTTCACCCTATTCACAGTTTTAATTTACTCTTAACTTCGCTTTCTTTCTCCTAAAATAACAGTAACATTAATACGTTTTTTTTTAATAGAAAAATATAACAGATAACTCATGAAAGATATTCTAGAGATTTTATTATAATTAAAAATTAAATGTAACATAAAAAATAAATAAGAGGATTTATATGAAAATGAACAAGATCTGATCTAAGTATAATTATTCCTAGAAATTACTTGAAGAAACAAAAGATTCACTATACGTTCAGGAGCACTAAGGCAGCTGCTGATAGGCTGTCAAATCAATTTTAATATGTTTTTTTTAAGAGATGAATGGCACAAGGGAAGTGATGCATATTAAACCAATAGAATTGAGCTTATGAGCTAATCTAATTAGATTCAAATACACTTTAGGAGAAGGACTACTTTGTATTTTTCTTTTTTTTCTAAAGCGGATTTGACGTAGATTTGCACCATCCAATGCATCATTTTCTTAATTAATTGGTATCTACGAGCAACGCAATTATCCCTCCATATCAATTCTAAACATGTAGTTTCCCACCACAACTCCCCAACTTTAAGAAAATTTTTCATTTCACTCTTTAAACCTCGTCATTCTAATTTCTTTTTAAATAATAAAGTTGAGTTTAAAATAATAAAAAGTATAAGGTGTAAATTATAATATTAGCATCTAGAGATCAAAGTGCATGTCATGTGGAGATTACTAATTAATTTTATGGCATGCCAATCTCCTTGGGTGCTCATCGGTGGGCTAATCTTTGTTCAATATTTTTGCCCAAATTAAAAAGCACGACGATATGAACTTTTGACATGTCACGCGTGGTTAATTTATTCTTCTAATTAACAATTAATGAGGATTAGAAAAAAATTTGCCACCATGGAGGAATTAAAGAGATCAGTTATCCCAATAAAGTAGGATAACATTAAGTAGGAACCGTGAATAAATAAACAATTCGACATGGATTGCTCCACTCCTATCTGCTATAAAATGGGAAGAGTTATTCTTGTGAGATATAGCAAAGAGAGAGCCCAAACTTTAGACTAGATTTCTCTTTGTGTTCATAAAGCATAGAATATGGGTATGGGCATGGGAAGAGGCAGTTGCACTAAGTTCCTAGTCCTAGCGTTGTTTCTAATCCTTTTCCGTGCTCGAGCTGAGACCCACGTAGTTGGAGACTCACAGGGCTGGGGATTTGCTGCATCGTACGACAGTTGGTCCGGCGGGAAGAATTTTGCCGCCGGGGATACCCTCGGTCTCTCTCTCTCTCTCTCTCTCTCTCTCTCTCTATATATATATATATATATACGTTTTAAGTTTATTGCAAATAAGCACCTCCTTTTTCAAATTTAAGAATCGACTACCCCTTGCTGGGGATGTATTTGAAAAGTACCCACATCCGAGTATCTCATATAAGAAATATTATAACCATATTCCTTTTAAATTTTATAAGGAAAATACCCCGCCCTTAAACTTCATAAACAAGCATTCTGATTATATACCTAAAAGAAAAAGAAAAACAAAGGCGTATAAGACTATAGTTTATATTAATTCCTACTTAAAATCTTCATTTGTTTTGCTGAAGCTTTCTTATTCTTATTGTTATCTCCAATTGCCATAGTGTTCAGCTACCAGGCCGGGCTTCACAACGTTGTGCCGGTAAACGCGGCGGGTTACAGGAGCTGTAGGGCGCCGGCTTCGTCCAAGGCGGCGACGACCGGCAACGACAAGTTTACGTTGAAGAAAGGGGCCAACTACTACATCTGTAGCATTCCTGGGCATTGCTCTGCAGGCATGAAGATCCAAGTTCTTGCCAACTGATGATAAAATGAAGAAATAAATGAGCCTTGGCCTTGCCTTAATTAACATAGGGTTAAGCCTATATATATATGTATATTAGTGTGTGGTGATTTGGGCGGTCTCTCTTGGCTCTTAGATCAAAATAACGACCGCAGTGTGGCAATCAAATTTGTACTGGTTCGTACTATTCTCCTGCTACTATGGAGTTTAGCACTGTGCTTGACTACGATGTGAATTTTAGATACCGTCAAGGAAGACTTTACGAAGCTGAGTGCTTAAAAGAGTAAGAGCAAATAAGGAAGAGATTTTTTTTTTTTGGATACAGAATATTGCATTCATACAAGTGGGAAAAGAAACCTCAAATAGAAACAACTAACGAAGACTGATATCTTCCAACATACTTAAGAAAAAAAATGAATTACAAATAAGTGGGGGAACAACAACATGATGTAATGATCAATGAAGGTGGACAAGCGCATGCACTGCTAATACTTATCAATCCCGTGTCAAAACACATCTTTCCCCTACAGTTACAAATCCATATTAGGGTTACCATCGTCTCGGCTCATCTACTCTTCGAGACCATCCATTTGCGGGTTTTCCGATGTTCTTGAGGTCTGCCTCTTAGGAGTGTTGCGCTTGCTCTTGACCTTCTTGGCCTTCATCCGGCGCTTCTTCTCGTTGGCGTCAACCCAGGTGTAGTCAGAAGGTATATTAAAAGGATCAATTTCATCTTTCCAGCTTCGATCATCGCTGCTGTCACTGGACTGTGCACCCCGACTTCCCCTAACCCATGAATACCATGAGTTTGTTGCTTCAGTATCTTTGGCTTTGCTATCCTGAAAATGAGTTGGACTTGAAAGTGGGGTAGCAAATTCATCTGATGGTTGCAGCTCTTCAAATTTCGTGAAAGTCACAAGGACTCTGATTGTTGGAACAACAGGGATGGCTACCTGAAAAGAAGACAGATATTATTCAGTGAAATAGACGGTAATGAAAGTCATACCTTTTGTGGATTTCTTAATCCTTCTATTTAGTATTATCCCTTAGAGAAAATAAGCCAAAGAGAAAGAAGGAATTTGTTATTATAAGATAAGAATCTGTTTACTGCTGAGCTGCTACTGTAAGGACTAAATGAACGCTTAATTATAGCTTTTTCTATCAACCTCACCCAGACTGCACTAGAAAACATTCCATTTCCACCTGGCTGAAGGTGTCAGGTTTTGAAAAGTTCTCCCCTTCCCAGGAATCCATATTAGAAAGATATTCCATTTCCACCTGGCTGAAGGTGTCAGGTTTTGAGAAGTTCTCTCCTTCCCAGGAATCCCGCTAAGAAGGATATTCCATTTCCATCTGGCTAAAGTTGTACCGAGAAGTTCTCTTCTTCCTAGGATTCCAGATTAGAAGAGATATTGCAAACATCCACAAGTCTCTTATCTCATGCATAGGAACAAGAATGTTTACTTCCATGTAATTCTGGATTGACCCAAATCTCAACCAAACTTTTAGAACAAAAGATTGATAAAAAGGAACTATGGTTTTCATCTTAGTTTACTAAAAGTCTAAAGTATAGTACATATTAATGAGATCCATTAGATATTACTTCCCCTGATCAGCTAAGTGCATCACACATTCTTAAGTTAAAAGAGGAATAGGATTTATCAGATTCTCCAACAAAAAAGTAGAGGAGGATCGCAGATTTGCAGAAGAAAGGTAGAGAGATTAGGAGCGTGCCTCACTAGAGCTGAATTTAGGATATAAAGTTAGCGAGGCTGCAACTTACACTCACTCACAAGCCAGTTCACCAATCATTACAATTTAGTTGATAGGAACCAGAAATTTGGCTGAGTGGTCCAAAAAAGGATGTATAGTCCAAATTGTAGCAGAGAGAAAATTGAAAAGGAATCTTCAAGTCATGCTTATGAGGAAGGAAAGGAAAATGAGCAAATCTTGTTGCCTACATCGCTAAATTCCTAGTAATTTCAAAGTGAACCTGAAGTACATTTGAAGTGTAAGCAAGTATGTTTTATTTGCGGACCATTACATGAGTTAAACACGGACAGTGAACAATGATGGGCAAGCATTATGGACAATAACTTTTACTTAGTTCTAATACACAACTACTGCTATGGAAGTCACTTCAGAGAAACCACTAAATAAATCAAATGTATCAAACTTCAATGAATTTCTTAGAAGTTGAAATTTCTTAAACTATAACAAACTAGAACCACTTTGATCAAATCATACCAGTATCAAATTACTGATAACAGGGGTAAGAAACACTTGGATCTACGAATGGGAACTTTGTCCTAACAAATGAGGTACTTATGAAATGCATCAATCAGAATAACATGATCGTAGTAGAATCACAAAGGACTGCTAGTAGAATAATGCATGGGTTACCTTGACAGGAAATGTGCCTTGGGGCAATTTGGTGGTCAAAAGTTCCCTAAGCCTCCTCACAGCCTTGACCTTGTTTGCTAAGACGTCAAGCAAAGGAAGAAGCTCATCCGTTTGCAATGGGAAATCAGGTGTCAACCATAAAACTGGTCTCAATCCCTTCTTGTACTCACTTTCATGCTTATTTGATTCGGTCGCTGATCCACTTTTCTTCTTGTTCTTCTTAATAGTCTTTTCCTTTCCCTTCTTCGCATCTCCCAATTCCTCCTTTGCAGACTCAGTTTTCTGATTCCCATTCTCCTGAGCCAGCTTTGACAATTTCTTTGGGTTTTTGGGATCCTCGTCATCTTCACCCTCACCATTCTTAGAAGTCCTCTTATTACTCCAACCAAACCAGCTCTTCCTCTCTTTGGCAGCACCATTGGCATCTGAATTTGCAGTGCTCTCGATACCCTCACCATTCCCATCAGACTCATCCAGACCCTCCGAATTGCCCATCCGGAGTGCTGAATCCAGCTGCATCCTCTCCTCTGTCGTCAAGACATCATCCAGCTCCCCTCCATTTGCCATCTTCCCATCGTTGTCCACTGCGAAAAGCTCCTCATCGGTCATCGCACCGGGCACCCTCCTCGACTTCACGCTCACCATCACATGAAGCATGTCATACACCTTCGCCTTCCAATTACCAACCATCTCAGTCCTCTCCTGCCGCCTCCAATTCAAATGTGGCATAAGCTCCGCTTGCGTTACGTCAATCCCTGGTCGGTACATATTAGTCTGTGACATCAATGCCACCTCATGAGCAACCTCCGCCTCTGTAGGCTTTGCCCCTGCCCCCTCGAGGGCATTTGTGATTTCCTTCTCCTTATGTGCGAGCACAATCAGCGAACCCGGAGGCAATGCCCGCCCGGCCACCTCCTCCGATGTGCCCTCCCCAAGAAAAAGGAAGGTTTGCTCCGAGCGCTGGATGCGAAATCCATCGAATCCTGCTAGGGTCATGTCCGCTCGCAAATTGGCCCCGCGCTTCCAGATGCGGTAGGTGTCTGAAGGTGCAATGCGGCCGATGAAGGGGATGACGGAGCTCTCGAAGTGGAAGGAGATCTCCATGTAGAAGTCACGGATGCGAGCTACGGAGGCGACAATCCGAGGAAGGCGGCGACACCACTTGGCCCACGCCAAGGGCTGGTAGTGGCGGGCGATGACCATCGCGATCGCATCCTCGCGGGCGCACACGGCTTCCTGGAGCGCCGACCAGCCGTGCTCGTTCTGCAGCGACCAGTCCGCTCCGGCGGCCATGAGGAGCTCGACGGCGACGAGGTCGCGGAGGCGGACGGCGAGGTGGAGGGGCGTCTCGCGGCCGGGGACGTCTCGCCGGTCAATGACGGTGGATACCTCGTCGGCGGTGACCTCTCCAGCGAGGGATTCCTCTTCCGTCGTAACCTCACCGGCCTTGGGTAGTCGGGGAAGGGCAGAGACGATACGGCGGAGGCCGCCATGATCACGCCGGGCCACAGCAAGGTGGACCGGGCTATGGGAGTACTTGGAGAAGTCCTCCATGATCCAAATCCCTCTCCTTCCCCCCCTCTCTGTCTCTCTCTCTAGATCGATCTAAAATCTAGGGTTTACAAGCCCGTGAAAGAAATCCCATCTCTGGAGCTGAAATCTATGGGGAAAGGAGCAGAAAAGCTTGGAGAATCTTAATTGCTTCAATCTTAACCAAGATCGAAATCGATTTCTAGATTTGGTAGCGTGGATCGCTCGTATTAAAGTCTTAGATCTAAGAAAGATAAAATAAAAAAGAGAGACAGATAAGAAGAATCGAAGAGGAGAGAGAGAGAGAGAGAGAGAGAGGAAGAGAGGTAAAAGGAGATCGGCCACAGTCAAGACGCAGCTCCGCGTACAACCCTTCTCTCTCTCTCCACTCCTTTGCTTGTGTTATTATCGCACAGTACTTTTCCTAGTGCGAGAGTATATCCCCGACCTCACATCACCCAATAATTACCTAAACGCCATCTCCTTGCGTGACGCCCGTCTGATGTTCTGATCAACTCATCTTAGATTGAATTTGAATTTTCAACTTTAGGTTAAAAAAAATATATATAAACGAAATTTAATTTAACTATCTTTTGGTTTTTTAGTTATTAATATTTTGATGCGAGCTTATATAATATAATTTGCTGGTCTTTGTCTTTTAAAGTTAATAACGTGATAAAAAACTATTTTATTTATCTTCTCCACAAGTTGCCAAAGAAGACCAATAAATTGGCAGTATACAAACTATACATAGGACAAACTATGATAAGGTATAATTATCATAGTTATTCAATGTTACATTTGAATTACATTATTTAATAAGTAGTATCTTTTTATATAATTTTTCACGTTGCATGGCTAATTACTAATTACTCTGGTAATTTAGTTAAAATAAATAAATCCATACTAGTGTTTACCTTATATATTTTAAATGTTTATTATCAATCCATACCAATTTACAATTGGTATTGATATTTTCTACCATAAATAAAATACTGAATGTAAGTGTATAGAATATTTATCACGACCTTTTTTTTACATACCTCTGTTTGTATTATACTATGACATCATATAATATTAAAATTTATAAGTAATAAAATAATATTCTTTTTAATTTAAGGTCAGTTTTAACTAACAGAATGATATTTTTATAAAATATTTAATATCATTAATAATAATAATAATAATATTTAATAGAATTATTCATCAAATTTCTTCCAATAGAAAGAAATTCAGAGAGAACCCATCCCAAGGGGCAATTCAAAAAACAAATAAATACTATTTCAACATCTAACAAATATAGTGGGAATTATTAAAAAAAAAATCTAAGTTTAAAGTAGATAGGATAAGTTAAAAGTGGGCAATACCATAGAGAGATAAATATAATTTTCCAAATTTTTTATTTAAAAGTAATTGCTTCCTCATGTGCCTTCCTTCTGAGAGCAAACCCCTTTCTGCTCCGGTACGAGATAAAAAGGAAGTCAGAAGCCATTGTTGAGGGAAGCAAGCAATCCCTCCTCACTTTTTTAAGTATTTCCTTTTGGAAGACATCGGTTTATAATGGTCTTCCTAAGTCTCACTTCTTAAAGACAAAATAATAATAATAATAATAATAATAATAATAATAATAATAATAATAATAACTAATGAAATAACTAAGGTATTTTGGTTAATAGTTAGTTAATTCTGAGAGTACCTTCCAAAAGATATAGAAACTCAATTATTGTCAAAATGTAAAAAATAAATAAAATATGACAAATGGTACAATAAAATATAATTATTATGGGGCTAAATATCACAATAAAAGAATGATTATATCACTTCCATTTTGTCAAGGTACCTTGGAAGATTCCAGAAGAAAGATATGCCAATGCCAATGCCACTGCCACCTATTGTAATTCCTCATCACACGAACTAGGACATCTCCGCAATAATAAGTGGCGCGCTTCTCGTCGAATCTACTCGCAACTTCTTCTTCTGTCCGTATTCCGTGTCCAAATGGCTTCCCTTCTTCCACCATCGTCTCTTCTCTCTTCCTCCTCCTCTTCTTCTCCTTCTCACTCCTCTCGCCTTCCCTTGCTCTCCTCGACCGCGAGAACTTATCTTGCCCTCAATCGACATCGCAAGCTTCTCCGACGGCGCCGGTATCCCATTTGTGCGGCGGCGCTCGATGAGACCCCAGTCCTCGATCCCCCGCCCAGCTCGGAGGAGATGGGCGGGGAGGTAGTGGCTTCTTTGAAACTGAAGCTGTTGGTGAGTCTCTTTGCTCTGCCCCCCAATTACTGGATTTTTGATTTGATTGTTTTCTGAGTGAGATGAATCTGGGCTGTTCCAAGATGCGAACTTTCTGGGTCTAAATTGGGTTCGATAAACAAAGATTGAAATTTGGTAGTATTACTTAGTTATCTGAAATCCTGAGGTCTTTTCGTTTCCCTGTTCTGTCTATGTTCTTCCATTAGCTTCTGATTCATCTGTGGCTGAATTGAGCCTAGTTTGTCTTCTTTCAGTTTGTTCTTTCCTATATGATTTTTCTTTTTCGGTGCCCTAAACTTAACTGTTGCAAAATAGCCCAATCTCCATCACAGCCGTGGTGATGTATAGGGCTATATCTACTTTAGTTTCTAAGAGCAATTGAGCTGGTACTTCTATATGGGCAGAAACTACCTATCAATTATATTGTAGATTAGTTCTCTTGCCCCAGAAGTCTGAAAGCTAAGCAAGGGATTTGCTTGTATATATTGCTAGGGATTCCTTTGGCCTTCATATCGTACCAATAACTTGTGTGCATGCCTGCCTGCCTTTGTGTTCTTGAAGGAGTTCAGATCAGACTAGAGTTGTCTGAATCTAATATGATGAAACTGAACACCACTTCTTATGTGCATTTTAACAACATTGTTAATAGTTTCTCCTTACAAGAAGTTGGACGCTGTGATGCAGAGTGCTGTTTCTGGGCTGAACAGAGGTCTCGCTGCCAGTGAAGAAGATCTAAGAATTGCAGAAGCTGCAGCGCGTGAGCTTGAGGCTATAGGAGGTGTTGTTGATCTTACCAAGGACCTAGATAAGCTCCAAGGAAGATGGAGGCTAATTTACAGCAGTGCATTCTCCTCGCGCACTCTAGGTGGAAGTCGCCCTGGACCTCCCACTGGCAGGCTCATACCGATTACTCTTGGGCAGGTACTTTTAGTGTAATTGGTTGATGCAAACCGACATTATACAGGTGATCTCATTCATAGGTAATTCCAATCCAACTTGTAAGATCTTGTTAACAGGTATTCCAAAGAATCGATATACTTAGTAAAGATTTTGATAACATAGTGGAACTTCAGCTAGGCACTCCATGGCCACTTCCACCGATTGAGGCGACAGCTACATTGGCACATAAGTTTGAGCTTGTCGGTAAGTTTGCTCACCCATCTCTAACTATTTCATGGTCCAATTAGAACTTCAGATTAACTCTACCATCTGGGGAAAAAATTGTTGTGATGCAAATGTTTTAAAGGTCAAGGAAGTTCACACACAAACGGTCTATCTGTGCATAAATCTCCATAACTATTGTTTTCTTGGACTGTTTCCTCATAGTTTTGAGCTAAAGCTAATAGCACAAAAACATCATACGAATTTGCAGGAACTTCGAACATAAAGATCAAATTTGAGAAAACCACAGTTAAGCCCACAGGGAGCTTCTCGCAGCTGCCACCGTTCGAGGTTCCAAGGCTTCCAGATTCACTGAGGCCTCCTTCCAACACAGGGAGCGGCGAATTCGAAGTGACATATCTTGATGCCGATACCCGGATCACTCGAGGGGATAGAGGAGAGCTTAGGGTGTTTGTTGTCTCATGAGCCAAACAATCTAATGCTATTACACACTTTGTCTATTCTTTTATGTTGAAATCCAAATTTTTACAGAGCTGATGTAATTGATATTAATCCAAATTCTATGTTTCTCATAACAACTTCTCTCGTTGAGACTGAATAATAATTAGCTGAGATTGTAAATTGAATAATAACAACTTCTCTTGTTCTATGTATTTATTGTCCCTCTTCCAACATACCAGGGTACATTTAACCCTCACAACCTACCAAGGTATATTTAAAACACTTCATTGAATCCCCTCTTCTTCTAGGCTGTGGTGTTAGTCATCATCCTGTGCATATTTGGCATACTGGTACGTGGAATCAAGAGACAGCCGGACAATTTTGGAACAAATTGTAAGCTTATTTATTTTCAATTTTGATTGTATAGGATCCCGCCCAGATCCTCCGCCATCAATATGGGTTATTCGCTGGGGAGAATGTGCTCCATTAGCTGCAACGAGATTCGGACGCCGTCATCTATCCGCTTATTGCATCGGCTATGCGTGCGTAGTTGGACGGCAGATCTCTACCCCCGCATAGAAATATTTCTGCATCCGTCCGTCCTTCCGCTCTTCGTCCTGCATTTGAGGCGATCCCGAGAAAATAGACGTTAGGACTCCCAACGGCTACATTTCATTCAAATTCCAAACTGCTCTTTTCTACGTTCCATTCCTCTCTTTCCTTTTCTTTCTTCCAAGAATTCAAAGAAGCCCTTAAGATCTGTCTTCTTCTACTCTCCCTATTCTTCCTGATCCTTTTCAAAAACCCTAATTTTCATTTCTCTTTTGAAGAAGCAAGAAGCCCAAAAGCCTAAAACACATCTCTTTTGTCCTCCAATTTTCTGGGTCTTTTTTCATGGCTCCAACGCCGTCTCCAAGACCATCGCCAGGGCAGCAAACTCCCATCAAGACCCCTCAATCCAAGCACCGTCTCCATTTCCCAAACCCAAAGAATGGCGCCCACCCATCTCCAGGTCCTCTTTCAGCTGCCAAAGAGACAATGCCAACCGAACACCCGGTGGAAGTCATCGGCCGGATTCGCGACTACCCTGACCGGAAGGATAAGCCCGTCTCAGCCCTTGAGATCCCTCAAGACGGCCATTCGGTTCGCGTCCGTACCGACATCGGGTACCGCGACTTCAGCCTCGACGGCGTCTCGGTCTCCGAGACCGAAGATCTCGAGGGTTTCTACAAGAGGTTCGTGGAGTCGAGGATCGAAGGCGTGCGGTTGGGCGCGAAGTGCACGCTCATGGTGTACGGGCCGACGGGGTCCGGGAAGAGCCACACGATGTTTGGGTGCTCGAAGCAGCCGGGGATTGTGTACAGGGCTCTGAGGGATATACTCGGGGAAGGGGATCGGGAGAGCGGTGGGGATGATGCGGGATTTGGGCTCGGTTTGTTTGTCCAAGTTGCTGTCTTGGAGATCTACAACGAGGAGATCTACGATCTTCTCTCGGGGAATTCACACGGCGGCGGAGCAAACGCGGGGCTTCCAAGAGGAAACACCGCTAAGGTAACTAACTTTCCCTTTTGTTTCTTGGTTTCTGAAAATTCTTAGGCAATTTGGCTTGATTTCTTCACATTCTAAAGGTTCTCTGAGGTTCTAGTAGTCAGTGATTGGCGTAGTTAATAGTTTTTTTTAATGAAATCTTAGGCATCTTAGGAGATGCAATCCTTATCTAAATTCCTAATGTTTTCTTATATATAGTTCTGTTGATTATAAACTATCTTTGCATCAATTGGAGTAAACATGACTTTTCTTTATGAAAAGTTACTGGTAGCCCATTTTCAAATAAGCAATTAACACTTTATAGTGCTGATTAGCTTTTTATGATTGATTTAGCAAAGAAAAAATGTTGTATAAAATAATGGCTTCTACTGATTTAGGTACCTGAATTCAGAAAAGAAAAGGCTGGATGCGATTATATCTTTTTGTCTACTCATTTTCCCTGAAATATTTGCTAATAAGTTTGCCTTCAAGGTACTCCAGTTTCCATTGAACTAGTCTTTTGATTGTTGTTTGCTAGTGCAGATAATATTTTCCCGTTGATGTAGAGATTGTTGTTGGGGTGTTGCGAGTTCTATAGGTTCTTATAATTAACTGAAGAAAGTAGGTGCCATGGTTAGTCAGATATGAACAATAGCGTGTTTCAATTTTCATTTTGTGGCATACACAGGTTAGGCTGGAAGTGATGGGGAAGAAGGCCAAGAATGCAACCTATATATCTGGAAACGAAGCTGGAAAAATATCAAGAGAAGTTGCCAAAGTCGAAAAGCGGCGGATTGTTAAAAGCACCCTTTGCAACGAGAGAAGCTCTCGAAGCCACTGCATGGTTTGCTGCCTTTTTTATCTTGGGTTTCTGTTGAAACTTTGAGCTATCTTAATTTAAATCCAATTTACATTACTTCTCTCTGAATTGATAACAGATAATCCTGGATATTCCATCGGTGGGAGGACGGCTAATGCTTGTTGATATGGCTGGTTCTGAAAACATAGAAGCTGCTGGCCAAACTGGATTTGAAGCAAAAATGCAGGTACTGTTACCTGTTATGTTTGTAGTACTGATAGATAAGTGATTGATCTATTTAAATTCTACTAAGGATTCATTCTCTCATATTGACTTACTTCTTGATGAATCTTATGCAGACGGCAAAAATAAATCAAGGAAATATAGCACTGAAAAGAGTGGTTGAATCTATTGCAAATGGTGATTCTCATGTTCCCTTTAGGGATAGCAAGCTTACAATGCTTCTACAGGTAATCATTGCATTCGGATGACTTTTCTCTTATCATTGTTTTCATTTTAGATGACTCAGATTATTTTATCTACCCTATGAGTTTTCAGGATTCTTTTGAGGATGATAAATCGAAGATTTTGATGATTCTGTGTGCTAGCCCTGATCCTAAAGAGTTGCATAAGACCATATCTACTCTCGAGTATGGGGCTAAAGCAAAGTGCATTGTCCGTGCTGCTCACATGTCGACTCCGAGGGAGAAAACGGTTTCTGAGGAATCATCTGTTCTCCTGAACTCGAGAATTGCAGCAATGAACCAGTTCATTTATAAGCTCCAAATGGAGAACAAGCTAAAAGAAAAAGAGCGTGATGCAGCCCATAAAGAACTAGTGCAGAAAGAGAAAGAATTAGCACAGTTGAGGGCCAATCTTAAGTTGATCGAAGGAAGAGGAGCAGCAGCGAAGGAAGAAGAGATAAATTCAAAGGTCGTAGAAAGAACTGAGGTCTTGAGGCTCGAATTGATGAAGATGGAAGAGAAAATGCTGCAACAACAAGAGGAGCTCAATATGCTGAAGCGTCGTCTACAAGAAGTAGAGTGTGAAGGAGGCAATGTCGGTGAGGCCTCATTGCCGGACCTAGAAGGAGGAAGGTTTATGAAGCGGTTGTCAGAAATGTATACAGGAGATCAAGGAATGGTGAAATCTATGGAACTGGACATGGGGGATCAACCAGTTATTCAGGATGTAAAAGAGATAAAGGAAGACCTTCACCAGCCTGTTAATCAGTGGAACCGCTCACTGCAGAACTCTTGTGCTCTCAGAAGGGAAGAGGAACCTGATGCCAATTTGCTGAGATTCCCAGATAAGGTGTCACTGAGCACAGTCTTTGAGGAAGATGAAGAAGGAGAAGACAAAGAAAGTACTGAGGAAGATGAGGTGGATAAGGAGGTAGTAGAAGAAAACATAGATCATGTTAGGACGAGGATGACTGAGGGTGATGATGATGCTGAGTTTGGCAGGGATGCAAATGAAAAGTATGTTGGAGATGGACAGGGTCTCATGGAATCTCCAATGGATTCTGTTGATGCGAGGAAAACACGAATTCAAAATATTTTCAGACTTTGTGGTAACTATCGAGAAGTAAGTCGACAGGTCAAAGTTCAAACACCTTCAAAACAAAGATTTGGCAATGAAAACATGCAGCCATCTCCATTAGCAGTTGACAATAAGTACATGCCAGAAATAGGCCTATCCGATAATCTTTTATGTGATGTAAGAGTGACTGAAAGCCCAGACTCTGCACTGCTTGTGCCGCTTGCATCTCTTCACCTCACAGATGACAAGAAATTAGAAGAAGCTGAGCCACTTAAAAGACACATTTCTTTTGAAGAACCTGAAGAAGATCTTAAGGAGACCAGCAAATCTGATGGAGTGGAGACAGATGGGTTGATAGATGTTTATGTTAAGTGGGAAGCATCGAAAGAATTTCCAGGAAACCTCATAAAGAAGTTGAAATTACTCAAAAATTCAAGTCTTTCCGATTTGAGAAAGCTTATCGAGACCCATTTTAAGGAGGATAATAACAAGCAACCTTTCACTTTTCTTCTGCTCGGGGTACGTCAGTCTTCAACCATACATGTTTATATATTTATACGCTCTTTTGAAATTCAGTTGGAATATGAGCAACTATTTTTATCAGAATCACAATTGCTGGTTATTTTTAGCTTAATTTGACTTCATACTAAGTCACTGGATTAGTTATAAATCTATGCACCAAAAACTTTAAATTCGTCATGCTGGTTGTTCTACTAACAGGATCCTTCTGGAGCTCCAGTAGTCAAGGAAAAGGAAGCAGCAACACAAGTTAGCAAACTACCCATTTGCAACAACCAGCTTAACAGCCACCTCGCCTGCTTGCGTCCGATCAAAAAGGCAGTTCAGCGACCAAATCACATACCATTCAGCTCATTGGAGAACACTCTGCCAGTTGGATTGAATCCACTCCATCCTGATGGTCTTTCTCCAAAACTCAGCCCAATGAAAACGAACTACTTGACCGATTTAAGGGTGTAGGTTGAACTCCTTACCTATACCAATGATGTGAGAAAAACTTATCCATCAGTTCATAACCCTGTATATACTGGTGTTCTTCATACCAGTGTGGTTATGAGAACTTTCAGAATTATGTGCTGATTTATGTATGATTTGTGAGTATAGGTTGTACTCCTTTCAGAATTATGATTGTGCATTCATTTTAGCGTTCCATACGACATATACTGTCTGAGAACCTGAAGAAGTATAGACATTATGAATTTATTATCAATGATTATTGTTAGTGGATGCCTTATATTATCACTGGATATGACAGATGTTATCTAACTATTATGCCATTCGGAGAATTCTTTTATACTTATAGCAGGAGTCATATTGTCAAGTAGTAGTAGTAGTAGTAGTAGTAGTTTCAAGTACTGGCTCAAACCTTTACTTTGTGAATTTCAGAAGACTCAGTAGCTGCAGGCTGGGCTAATCCAGCGGATAAGTGCCATGTTATCAGGACTTTTGCGTATAGCTTATCTTGCAAAAACTATGACAAGTCGGTAGTCTTGCTTAAATAAAGCAAACCAACTCGGCGTAGTTCCAGCTTTAGATAAGTAGTCGGCTTCGAAGCCTTGGGCATTGCAAACTTAGATCTCCGGAGTCGGCACCGACACACGTATTATTAAGAGACTTAAACAAGATCTTTAATTTGCATTATATACTCCTCCAAAGTTAATATATATGACAGTAGAATCCATGATTATAAAGTCAAATTAGTTTTTTTAATCTTCTATGGTGCAGCTACGTTTTATATCTAAGTATACCTATGGCTAAAACCACGGCTAAGTAGTAACATAGATTTGCCCTTTTGGCCAGTGGTGATACTTTTGATCTTGCATAGCAACAGACATCTTACGCCTCTAATCTATTAAGAGAAGGACGAAAAGAAAAAAAGAGTCTTGGATTGTACTTTCTCCAAAGGTACTTTCATTATGGATTTTGATTACCTGATTGCCAATTGATAGCAAACATCATATGGCTGCCAATTATGAGAACACGAATCATTCTCAAGCATCTGAGGCCTACATCAGCTTGAGGTTTCTTTTTTAAGTGATTCCACAGTATGATCATGAGAAGAAGAAGAAGAATTCTTTGTACATAACTTTGTTGATGAGAGGTAGTTTGTAGCAAATATATCTAAACAGAGGAGTCAATTTGTAAATAAAGTTAGCTATCTATATGGTGTTGCTGTGCCCCCACGAAGATCATAACATTGCTGTTAAAGGGATTAATTAATCCATTAACAAATCCTTTAAACAGGTTTTGACTAAATCCGAGAAAAGTCAAACAGCCTGTCTCCACCTCAGCATTTGAAATGCTCCTCGCGAGCCTATCCAGTAGAATGAATAATGTAGCCAGTCCTCCTCACGTGAGGACGCCTATATCCGCATACAAAATATTCGTCCTCCACGTCCGCAGAGAAGCATTGACCATCCTCGCATCCTCCTCTTGCCATCGCATAAATCGGACGGCCCAACTCAGGCCATCTGCGCCAAGAGTAGTGTGCGCCACGGTGGCTTCCCTTCCCCGTTATGCTCCTCCGCAGAAGCCGTTTCGGCTGTTGAATTCTCTTCCTCTTCTTCCTTGGGCTTCGATCTAAATCGCCTTCGACTCCGAGAAGAAATCCTCGTCTCGATTTGGCTCGATCGTAATCTATTGTAAATAATTGCTTCTCTTTTTTTGAGAATGAGAGGATCGATCCCTCGTTCAACTACCCGAGCGAGTAATGGATGAGAGACCACTAGGGTTTGAGGTGGATCGATGAGCGCATGGCGTCGATTTGGTGTTTCTTTTTCGAAGTGATTTGAGGATCTGAGATTTGTTCTACTACATCTGTCGCTTGATATTAGGAACGGTCGAAATGGATGTGGAAATGATGAGGGATGTGGCGTCGCTCGATCCCGAGCTGCTGCAGCTCTCGGAAGTCTCGCCATTAGCATTGAAGGAGAATCCTTACATTGTCGAGCAGCTCTACATCCAGTGGCTTTCGCTTCCCGAGACCGTTAAGATGGTAATCTTCTTTTGACTTTACTATCTCTTTATGCTGGAGGAATTGGGAGTTTGATTTTGGAGCTGCGAAACGAGAAGATGGTTCCCAAAGGATTAATGAATTAATCGATTAGTATAAAAGGCAGGAAATTGTTGGTGTAGGTTATTGATATATAATACAATTAACTGAGTCTGGTTTTGGAAGTGTCAGGGGAAGCTTTAATAGCATTAGCTTACTCATATTGCAGCGCCGTAGCTTTTGATGCCAGTGAAGTAAATTATTATTGGCATCAGCCTGGCTGTTACAGCATGATTTGGTGGATATTCGTAGATAAGAAAGTTAGGAAGTTGTATTATGGTACATAATTATCCATTCTTTTCTGGATCTCTCTGTGCTCGAATGTTTCCATGGATACTAGAATGAACTAGGCTTCCCCTCATGGAAAAGCAAATGTACGGTACCTTACCCTCATTAAATTGAGAGGTTATTTATTTGACTCGAAGCACACTACCGTTGGGTCATGGTGGCAAAACCATACCATTCACCTGAGTGATGTGCAAATCGACATTCTAAAGATAAGTCAGAATTTTGATGCTATGCAAATCATTAGGAGCTAATTTTATCATCCTTCGAAATTGCATTTACCTCACTAAGGAAGATAAAGTTGTGAAATAGAAGCATGAATATGGATAACATAAGGAAGCTACTTGCTTGCGTCAATCTAGACATGCAAATTGCAAAGATGCAGGCATCTTATTTTGTTCTTCAGCCATTTCTGCGAGCATCTCAAAGACACCTCAAATCTGTTTAAAAGTTTCTTTTCTGATTCTCCTATTTACTTTTTTGTAGGAATTCTCCTCACTACCTACATTTTCTTGTAGGTGCAATCTTTGATTGAGGAAGCAAAGGGATATGTGTCATTTAATGTTCCTGGGATTGCAAGCAGTACAAATGCTACTGCTAGCAATTCATTGCCCTCTATTTTCTCTGCTGGTAGTGCACCTCCACTCTCACCAAGAAGTGTCTCTTGTTCTCCCCGCTTTTTGAAACGAGGTGGAAGTCTAGGCCCTTCATCTTTAGGGTCTTCCAAGAAAGTTATCAGTGAGCCAGTTAGAGAAGTCATACCTCAGGTATCAACTATCCTTGTATTTATGACCCATTCTGTTGCAATTTTGGACACATAATTCATTATTGTGGTGTTGATTCTAACAAAGTGCTTGTTTTCTGGCAGTTCTATTTCCAAAATGGACGCCCGCTTCCAAATAAACTAAAAGAGGAGTGCTTATCTAGAATTGATGAGATTTTCTATTGCCACTTGGAGGGTCTCCAAGTTCAAGGTAAAACTCTATTTGACATTCTGAAAACTCTATTTGACATTCTTTTCCAATTGATTTGAATTGGCTGATCTTTTCCTTTGAAAATATCAGAATTCAAATCTGTCACAAAAGAAATCTGCAAGTTACCATCATTCTTTAACAGTGCCCTTTTCAGAAAAGTTGATGCCAATTGTGTTGGCATTGTAACAAGGTTTGCACATTTTAGTGTTTGATTTTTCAAATGGCAAATTACTAATTTTCTGCGACTAGGACAGAGGAAATCAAATACTGATTAAAATAGATTTAGACTCTGAGGAGCTGGCCCTCTTGGTATTCTTTCAGGGACGCCTTTGTTGACTTTTGGGTTAATAGCAACATGATGACTATGGATATAGCAAATCAAATATATATGGTTTTGAAGCATCCAGATCACAAGTACCTTACTCAGGTTTGTGCTTTTTGATTTCCATTAGTGTAATCACTGTTGTCTTGTCAATTATCCTATTTGTACAGCATTATACATGCCAAAGATTTGAGGTCTAGTTTTGAGTCAGATTGCATGGACTTCTTTCTTCCTTTTTATGTATTTAAAACTCAGTTCTCACTTATTCTAGGAGGACTTCAGACCTGTTCTTCAAGAACTTTTGGCCAGTCATCCAGGGTTGGAATTTCTACAGAGTACACCTGAGTTTCAACAAAGATATGGTAGGTTGTTCATACTTACAAATTTTATTGCCAGAGAATGGTAGCATTGTACTCTTCTAATATATATGCATGATTTTATTGGTGATTCCTGGATTAGTGAATTATTTTCTTCCTGTAAATATATGAAAGTCTTGCATTCTTCATCATAGTATTCTTTGTCTAATTAGCCTGATTTTACTTATATATCTTATGCAATATTGAAATTCCTTACATTACAATAACCTCAATGTTTGCCATCTCCGATTCATGTTTTACTACAAACCTGTTGCAGCGGAAACTGTCATATACAGAATATTCTATTACATGAATAAATCTGGAAATGGTCAGCTTACACTCAGGGAGCTAAAGCGTGGAAACTTAATTGCTGCAATGCAGCATGCAGATGAAGAGGAGGACATAAACAAAGTTTTAAGGTACTTTGCTGAAACTAAATTCTGCATATCCAGTATTTTCTTAGATCGTACAGGTTTCTCCCATTCCAATTATTTAACTTGGTTCCAAGTTTCAATAGGAGCAATACATTTGAACTTGTAAAGTAGATGAAAACCTTTATACCAGTCATTTTCCCACCTATTTAATTTTTGTCTTTGGCTCCCATGAAAATACTGTGTGCCCTTAAAAATGACAAACTTATTCAGAAAAAAAAAAAGAAAAAGAAAAAGAAGAAAATGACAGACTCATTTTGGAGCAGTGGATTTGGATTCACTGTCCATAATTTTATCACTGGTTGAAGATGATGCTTGTCATCAGCATTCACCTGTACAGAGATCATGTGTAGTAAGTATTTAATATGTCAAAAAGAAACATTTTGAACTTGTTCATATTCTGCAGGTACTTCTCATATGAGCACTTCTATGTAATATATTGCAAATTTTGGGAGCTGGATACTGATCATGATTTCTTGATTGATAAGGAAAATCTTATCAGATATGGAAACCATGCCCTTACATATAGGATTGTTGATAGAATCTTCTCACAGGTTTGTCATCTTTTTGGTGTTATGAGTTTAGATTGTATTTGTCATATTTTACTTTCTCCACGATACAAAGGATTATGCTTATGGTATTAAATCTGGAGTCTGCATCATAGGTTGCAAGGAAATTTACTAGCAAGGTTGAAGGAAAGATGGGCTACGAAGATTTTGTCTATTTTATATTATCTGAGGAGGATAAGTCTTCTGAGCCTAGCCTTGAGTATTGGTAATCTAACTCACTTCTCACTTATGTCATCATTTTGTTTGCTTATTTATTATTCTTCAGCTTGTTTTATTTACTCTCTTCAATGACTGATTACATTTATTTTTGGCCAGAAAACCATTCGACTATTTGCATCCTGTTTTGATACATATGTGCCATTTTACTCACCTGCAGACTGCAGTTGGTCATTGAGAAAACCATTTACTTTTCCTGCATTTTATAGTATGCTTTTGTTGGGTAACATTTCATGATTCATAACTGTCTTAGCAACTGATACTTGACCTTATTCTCCTTGATGTTGTATAATACATTGTCAAAGATAGTTGGTTTGTGGGGAATTTAAATATACATCTATGTAAATCTTCAACCATTTGATTATAACTGCATTGAGAACTTTCACTCTTTGGGTTCTCAGTTACTCTTTTGGACATTTAGGAATTTAACCTAAATGCATTTGATTAATTATGATATCTGCAGGTTTAAGTGCGTAGACTTGGATGGAAATGGAATTCTTACAACCAATGAAATGCAATTCTTTTACGAGGAGCAGTTGCATCGCATGGAATGCATGGCAAATGAACCTGTACTATTTGAAGACATTTTATGCCAGATGATTGATATGATTGGACCAGAGGTTGCAATTCTTCTGTCACCTATGGTTAATCTGCATCTTAAATAACTAGACAAGTTACCAGCAATTTTAATCAGTTCTAAACTGTTTCCCTATTGACATTTTTGCAGAACAGAAGTTACTTTACATTACAAGACTTTAAGGGCTGCAAATTGTCAGGAAATGTCTTCAATATCCTTTTCAATCTAAACAAGTTTGTTGCATTTGAAAGTCGTGATCCATTTCTTATTCGTCAGGTGAGTGCACCATTCTTACTTGTTATCCTTTTTCATTTTTGATATATATGACCGGAACTTTATGCTTCCAATGTGAATGCAGGAGCGTGAGCAACCAACTTTGACTGAATGGGATCGGTTTGCTCACAGAGAATATATTAGGCTATCATTGGAAGATGATGGTGAAGATGCCTCCAATGGGAGTGGGGATGCTTGGGATGAATCACATGAGGCTCCTTTCTGAACTTGAACTCAGGTGAGTTCCTTTGTAGTTGTTAGAAAAGTTGATTATGAAAGTTGAGCGCTTGTCCTATTCATCCTTTTAACCTACTAAGATTTTCCATCTCTGTAGGGTATATATATAAAGATGGTTGTGGTTTTGTTGATGCTCCACTCAGAATTTGCATTGGAAGGGATAGTCAGATGCATGAATTGCTTGAAATTCACTTGTACATGGAGGAACTTGGCACCATTATTTTTGCATTGTAGATGATGCTCAGAATTTGATCCGTGCATTCTCAGTTCCATATGATACATTACTTCTGCACAAGATTGCACTCCTGTTTTCTCAAAAAGAAAAATAAAAGCAAAAAAGATTTCACTGCTGGTTCCAAGTAGAAATGCTGCGGCAGGTGATGGGAACATGCCATTCCCAGAACATTCCTGAGCAACATCTGGAACCAGATACCATAAGTCTTATGAAGATATCAATTCATGTCTGCTTGCCGTCTTTAGCTGCTGTTTGTTTCCTCTTTTTAGAAGAATTAGGCTTGATGTTTTGGCCTCAGATTTATGTTTTCCTGCCAGTCTGGCCTGTATTTTCCAGTGGATATTGCATACTTGTCTTGATTCTCAAATTCAATTAATAAAATGGGAGAAGAAATGTTTACTATTATTCTTCCCTTTTTCATTGCCTTACTGTGCTGTAGTCACTTGTCTTCCTTGAAAAAATACCAAGAATACTCGAGAGTTAAGAAATGAAAAACAATTGATAGGATCCAAATAGCATCATTAAGAGAGAAAAAAAAAAGGAGTTGTTTTACTAAATACTAATCTAACAGGTCAATCATAATTCTGCTTAACCAGATCATAAACCATCTGATCAGAATTGTTGCATTTCATTAGAATGAGAGTAGAGAAAAAACGAAGGAAAATTCACTGGTCAGTGGAAGCGAATAACTATGCTGGAGATGGTAGCTTTGCTCATTCTAGCAAGGGCCTCTTCTGCTAAACACTCTGCAGCTTTTTGAGCATCCTCAATGTGGCTCACCAAGTCCACAGCTTCTTGATATTTCATTACCTGAAATTAAAATAAATCAATAAACAATTCATCATTTGCTCATTATATTTGAACTTTGAAGAGGCAGATAAGATATAGTTCATGATACAGCAACTTCAAAATGATATCTACCTCCCATACACCATCACTAGCTAATATGATGAAGTTGGTATCAGCCTCCACAATCTGTGCAGTGACAACAAGTTTTGAGCTTTGAAGAGCTTTGTGTTCTCCAATGCTAGTGGCACATTTCAATTGTAGCAGACCTGTTCAATTCAACAGATTAATTTACAGAATAACTAAAAGCCTGCAAGAGATTGTTTCTGGGACTCATCATAAATCCTTGTTCTGAAAATCTCTGCATAAGCAGAAGATCAGAAAGAATCTCATTCACCTGATATCGTTCTTTTCCGATACTTCTGACCTATCTCAAATGCCACACCGTCCTTGCAGACTACAGCTCGGTATCCGCCAAGTTGTGCTACGACAAACTTCTTACCATTCATAACAAGCGCGGTCGTGGATCCTCCGATTTCATTTGCTTCCTCTTCTTTCTGTATCTTCGCCCTCGTACTAATGTAGGCCTTCCTCATTGTTTCTTTGACTTTTCTCCTAATTTTATCCTTAAAGACAACGAAATATGGATGATTAAGCCTCCTCCGCATTGCAACGATTCAATTACTGCTTTTCCTTATTTAAAAAAACAAAACAGAAAGTAGAATTCCACATGAAATCAAGGATACAGATTAATTCAAAACTCATACCTCACTAAGATTCTTGCCAAAGAGATGAGACTGCAAGTACTTAGTAATTCCACACCCCAATTGCTGATCAAAGGCTCCAAATAACCATACCTCCATGCCTTCTATCTGCTCTCGCTGTGCAAGTACAGAGCCTTCAGAATTATCATCCGTCTCCACCGAATAAAAACCATGCGATATCCCCGTCCATCTCCTGTTCTTTCCTGCCTCCTGATCCTTCACTGCCTTCGCAGCATATCTCCTCATCTTGATTATCTTAGAGGCAATAAACAGAGAAATCCATACAGTTGGAAGCATATCAGCACTCATAGCCACGGATTGATTCCAAAAAGTTCTTTTTAAATCTATGAAACGTATAAACATAACATCTATCTTTTTCTAGATTTATGCAACGAGAAAAAAATGCATATGAAAAGGAAAAAAGATATTCATTCATATGATGCCGACGAGATAGTTTTTCTGCATTTGAATACGATAATATGAATCTAAGGAGGATTTTTTAAAATTAAAAAAAAAAACTTTTAACGAAGATCATAAAAGAAGAAGAAGAAGAAGAAAATGAACTGAAAAAGAATCCAGTACCTTGATCTTTCGAAGGAAAACTTTTAACGCCATTGTAGAATCTCCACAAAGTGAAGAGAGGAGCAAAAGATTGAGAAGTCTATCGCTTGCTTACCGGAGGTGGAGTATCTACGGCGCTGCCAATTGCCAACCATATCTACGCGCGCGCAGGAGCGGAATCGAGGGAGGCCGTTACGAAGAATCAGAATGGATAAAAAGAATTGAGATTTTTATTTTCATTTTACACCCTGTACTTGAGGTTTATTGCGGTTTGAAAAATATCTTCTAACTATTTTTCAATTTGACTATTTTAAATTTGAAATTATTAAACAGGTTATATAAGTCGTAAATAAGTTATTTTATTTATGACCTAAACCTAGTTATATCGAAACTGTTTAATAAATAGTATTCATATTGAAACTCACATAAAGACTGCTTAGAATTATCCAGTTAAAATGGATCAATCTGTTTAATCCAAACCTAATTATTTAAACTTATTTAATAAATAAATCATGTTCGTGTAGTGACTGCTTATATATTTAGTACCCAAAATTATCAAATAGCTGGAAAAATGAGACATCAATACACTGCGGAGCGAATTTTGCCATTTTGTAGATTGAATCCAATAAAACCAACGAAAAGGATTCACAATGACAACATGCCCATATCTCAGGTAGGTTCAATTATCAATCTAATGTTAAGAGGAAAGTAGCAAAATCTCAGACTGACTAAATGTCTCAACAAAGACAATAAAAATAGTGGTCACTTTTGGGGTCTGAACAATAAGTAGAACAAGAGGAAATTTTGATGCAATGTGACTGATAAGCAGATCAGAGAAATAATTCATCAGCTCTCAAGATGAATTTTCCTTCTTCAGCTTTGCAAGCTCCTGCCTGATAGCACCACCTCTCTGAACAATTATAGAGTCACATCATTAGATTCAAGAGCCATACGGTAAATGCTGAAAACTTATAATGCAAATGAAACCCCACCTTGATCTTGGCTAGCATGACCTTAAACCTATCAAAATCATTCAAGGAAGCTCTCTTCTTCTGCACGATCAATTTTCTCCCCCACGAACTGTTATCCCACTTGTTCTTCACATCTGCCATCAAAAGTTCATCAGATATGCTACATTACGCATCATATTAAATATGTGTATTTATCATTTCAACTTCTGAAGAGCATAACATATTTTGTACCAGCAGCTTCCATAGCAGCAACTAATGACTTCTTTTTGGGGACTCTAGGAATGTCAATCTTGATATCAGTCAATGAAAGTCTCTTGAAGTTCATTTGTCCACGCACCATGTCAGGGGCATCGACAAGGGCCTGGTAGAATTAAAGCAAGTCCAAAGATCATCAATCAACAGGAACAATGCTTCCAATCATCCAGATTGTTAGGGTCATCAGATACAACGATTCAATGACATAGCATCAATAGAAAAGCATCTACTAATAGGTACAAAGAGAAAAGGAAAAACTATAGCATCCAACAAAAGATGAACAAAAAGAAGTGCTCCTCTAGTCCTCTGCACCGAATATACTATTGACAATGAAATTTAATTAATTAAGTAAAAATCATGTAGAGAGATCATCTAGCCCTCAGAGGATGAGGAAGGCACTCTATCAACTTTCAGTAGAATACTTTACGAAGTTGCCAAAACTCAAAACAAGATGATCTCCTCGAGATGTAAGTCTCAATGCAGCTAGGTATTACAAAAAGTTATTATCAACCTTGGCAACTTCAGTATACTATCAAAGATAAGTGATAGACAGACGGGAACAAAAACAAATAAGGGGCAAACACAATGCTGCAAAATTTGAGAGCTTGATTGGCAAATACCTAGTAAGAGAGGGTATATTGATGATCAACAACCTAAAACAGCCCACTAAATCCGATTGTATATATAGTTCAGTAAACAAAAAATCTTAAGCATATTTTACCTTACAATGATCCATCATGCTGTCTAAATATTGAAAAAATTACCACTTATTGAGTTTATTGATTGCAGAATCATGACCTATAATTTCGAGATGAAAACTTGACCAAAAACAAAAAAACAAAACTCATGACTAAACAATAACGTGATTTCACCAATGTAATTTTGTCACCATTCTACTGAGCTTACTCAATTATCTGATATCAAGTTTATATTTGCGCATGTCAACGTAAATCATCCCTCAGCTTCCTAAAGATATATAAAGATTTAAACTTGGCAGTGGAAGAACAAACTTAGTATCATGATCTTATCAGAAGCACTTCTAACTCATACGCACCCTGTTCTGGTCGATAACGTCGACGATGACGACGAGCCTGCCGTAATCCTTCCCATAGTTCACGAGGGCGACCCTCCCGATCTCCACGTAACGCTTGAACGGCTACCAAAACCCCCCCAAACAAAAGAAAGTAAACGCAAGCAACGCAAAGGTTAAGGAGATCAGATGAACAACAAATAAATAAATCGAAGAAGTAAACCGAAAGACTTCTCTCACCATTGTCGAGATCCGCGGCGAGCAAAAGAGAGCAGACGAGAGAAGGGCTAGGGTTTTCTCTATCGCGCTGAGAGGTTTCGTTTGAGAGAAAGAGAAAGGAGGGCTTTTATTTCGCTATCACGACCGTCGGATCTTCGAGCACGAAGTTTAGCGCGGGCCAGCTCATTGGGCTGGATTATGGATTAGGCCCATATGCGGATCCGCTAACCTCATCGGGCAGGGCTTGATAACTCCGCTAACGGGCTAAAACAGATCCGGTGGCTGACCTCTCGGACTGAGAAGGTCGTCGCCGAGTTGTAGATAAACATATATATATTATATAAAGGTGATTTTATATTTAGATAAGTTTGTAGTAAGATTTGTTTTTGTAAGAGTACCTCAATAACCAGGGGGAAGCTGCAAACCAAAAAAAAATTCCATTGTTATTTAGATCACTTGTGTCTGACGGACCTGTTTGCTTTCTAACGAGAGCATTATTCACCACTTCTTTTCATTGTAGGGTTGTAAGTATTTAATAGGATTTTGTCAAGGCACGTCTATTAGTTTTCTTTAGTTTTAGGGATACCTGAGACTGAGGTACTTGGCTCCTTGAAGGTGATAGCTTGATGGAAAAATCTAAGGTTCGATTTATGGCTTTGGTCACTATCCTTCTGTGCCAGTTGGTGGAAATATCACAATAACATGGTCTACAATAATGTCAAAAGACTTAGAAAATGTTTGGTACCGACCTCTAATCCTTACTGATGATTATGTTGAGAACTTTTTCATCAGATAAACGAAACCCAGCTGCTCCTTTAGAACTCTAATTCAGTGGAAACCTTCACCACTAAGTTGGTGGCGTAAGGTTAAAACCGATAATTCTTTTTAAGCTTTGTAGCTCGACTTTTTAATTGTGCTTCCTTTGGAAGGGGTTAGATGTGACGCTTATAGCTTGGTGTTGGATGCAAAAGCGGTGGCAATCAAAGAAACATTGTTGAGCCTTATGAACTAAAGAATCACTAATATTTGGGTGGAGTCAGATTCATATATCCTGGTGCATACGGTGAATGAAAATTGTCGGCCATATTGGATAGTGGAATCTATAATGGATGGCACCATTAATTTAACTGACAATTACAGAAATTATAAAATTAGTCATATTTTTAGATAAATTAATTATGCTGTTAATTATCTTGCAAATTGGGATAAATTATTAGAGTATGGATGTACCCTCGGATGGGGTTTTCTTTTAAGCTTCTCTAGTTTTTGGGCTACCATTGCTCGAGGCCTCAAGTTAGTTTATAATATCTTTCTTTTCTTTAGAAAAAAAGAAGATTTACTTTCGTTGTGATGGAATCTTAGAAGATTTGCTTTTGTTCTGATGGAATGTAAGACATACCTTTACAATTTTGACTTGTTCATCCATCCATCCATCCATCCATCCATCCATCCATCCATCCATCCATCCATCTTGCAGGCTATTGCTGGCCTCAATAACTTAGACAGCTTTGAAGAGTCCTCGGCAGAATAAATGATGTGATGTGACAACTACTATGTCAACTTAGATCTGTATCAATAACATATGTATACTTTTTTTTTTAGCAGCAAAATATGGTAGTCGGCGTTTGAGCATTTATTGAGACGATCATTTTCGTCATTTCGTGTGTGTGTGTGTGTGGAAGGAGAAAACTAATACCCGAAGAAAGAAAGAACATAAAGAGTAGTAAGTAGATCTCGTGTGTTGAGCGTACTAAACTAAACTCTGGGGTTTCGTATTGCCGAAGATTATCTTCCACGCTGTGAACTCTCCCGGTGGGTGTAGGTGTAGGTGTAGGTGTAGGTATGGGTGGCTTGATTGGATTAGGCTCTGCGTCGCTTTGTCGTGGTCTTTGTCAAGGGTAGTCTCGAATCTCGAATTGCTATCATTAATTTCTTCACTTTGTCTTGCCTCTTCTTATTCTTTTTTTTTTATTTTGGTTCTATTATCTAAAACAAAGTCCACTGGGCCACTACCCATATTACCTTTTCTTTTTCTTGTTTCCTTTTGACTTCCCCACTGCTGTTTGAATGTTGGCGGGTTTGTCTATTAAAAGAAAAAATATAGAAGAAAAACAAAGCACCTTAATCCCTTTGCGGCAACCACTCGAAAAGAACCCCACCCGATCTCGAGAAAGAGGGTTAAAAAATATTCGAGGTTGTACGAGGGGAAGAAGAAAGTAATGGCGGAGGCAGGTCTTTTCCGGCGAATCCTCCCCTCTCCACCCGCGATCGAGTTCGCTTCTCCCGAGGGAAAGGTAAAATGCTCCGTTGGAATCGATCTAGTTGCTCTTTTAGCCCCCATTCAATTCGCCGTTGTGTTCTCGATCTATTCTTGCTTCGGGTCTTAATTTATTGCCTTGGGGATCGCTCTTGGCTGTGTCGGATTAAGAGAAGGGCGTGAATCCTCAAACTAGTTGTTGCTTCTTAAACCCTAGATTATTATGAACCTGCACTTGTGGAATTCCCTTACTCTGCACTTTTAATTTTGTTAAATTATTGCAGTGCCTCTTCTCTGATGCCCTTCATAATGGAACGATGGAAGGGTTTTTCAAATTGATTTCGTACTTCCAGACACAGTCGGAGCCTGCTTACTGTGGACTGGCCACTTTGTCTGTCGTCCTGAATGCTCTTGCGATAGATCCTGGTAGAAAATGGAAAGGTGATTTCTTGTTAATTTAGTATGCACGAATCTTCTCAGTTTAAACTAATGTAGCCTCCATTGGCGATGTCATTGGAGCCCATTTTATTGTGCGGATCTTGTTATCTATCTTGATACTTTTGTGTTACTGTGATCATCTTTGCTGGATTTAATATTCAGGCCCCTGGAGATGGTTTGATGAGTCCATGCTGGATTGTTGTGAACCTTTGGAGAAAATCAAAGCTGAAGGCATCACATTTGGAAAAGTTGCATGCTTGGCTCATTGTGCTGGAGCTAAAGTTGAAGCTTTTCGTGCAAATCAAAGCACCGTAGATGACTTCCGTAAACATGTCGTACAGTGTACTTCCTCTGAAGATTGTCATTTGGTTGTGTCTTACAGCAGAAAACTTTTCAAACAGGTTGCGGCATCAATTCTTCTTCTGGTGCTTAATTACTATGGCTTGCTTCCAGCAGAACTAGTCAGAGATGCCCAGGAATATTATTTCTTTGTCATGTTGGACCATATGTTTAGGATTTTGCCTAGGTTTCAGTCATTGAATTCACAAGCTCAGCTCTGACTTTTCTGAGCTTGGAATTTAAGTACCCTCAGGTTGCTTGGACAATGGATGCCTCCACAACCATCATACTATCCTTTTTCATAATATGAAATAGTTGAGTTACTTATGTCTTATACATTAAACATACTTTCTGTGCTTACTAATAATTTAAAATATTTTTAATTTTGATATAAAACTATTAATAGACTCTTTCAGAGGTCTACTATTTTTAGCATACGTTGCCTTTTTGCTGTTGACTTTGTTTAGAAGAGTTATTTCCACTCCAATTAGAAATATACTTTAGATAATGTGTACAATGCCTTTTGAAATCGTTAATCTGTTAAAGGGAGGCCCATATACTTATGTAGATTATTAATTCACTTATGGACACTACCAGTTACTTTTACTTTTGCTACACACTTTTCATCATTCTAGTAGCGGTACGGGCAGTCTGATGATAAAATTTATCACATACTTGCAGACAGGATCTGGACATTTTTCACCTATTGGTGGTTATCATTCTGGAAAAGACATGGTGCTCATTTTGGATGTCGCCCGTTTTAAGTACCCACCACATTGGGTTCCACTGGAACTTCTTTGGGAAGCCATGAATACAGTTGATAAAGCAACTGGATGCCTGAGGGGGTATGATTACCTACTGTATTATGTAATTCATGCATGCCTTCCAAATTAGAATGTAAATTGATCTTCATGCATCTAGAGAACAGGACATGGCTTCAGATTGAGGATAGATGACATATTCTTGGGGTTTAATTTCCTACTGATTAATATATGTGTGCAACTAAGGGGAACTCTGTCTCTCTCAAGTTCTGTTAGAAAGGGCTGATCTAAATGGGGGAATGATGCTTTAGATATTCACAATTTAATGCATACATAACAAACAAACTATATGAAACACAATCTTATAAACTTGGCTTGAACTTCTTTATAGTAATGACAAATTTAACAAGAGAATTGCATTTGTCAATAGAGCTACACAAAGTATCCAATCTAGTTGGTCATTCTCGGTTTGACTTGCTCTTTGTTCTTGGGCTATATGATACTACTTCAATATTACTTTAAGAAGAGGATTTTATTTCATTGATTTGTTCAGGTTCATGCTTATTTCGAGGTTTCAAAAAGCTTCTTCATCACTTTATACCCTGGTACTATGTTATTCTCTTCCTTTTGTTTTGCCATTTGTTATCTTATTCTTCCATTTTGTATTCTATCTATATGAATGCAGCTTTTATTTGAATTTTCTTGCTCATATTGAGGCGTGCATTTTATTATTGAACACTCAGAGCTGCAGACATGAGAGCTGGCTCAGCATGGTGAAGTATTTGATTGATGATGTACCTATTATCTTAAAGTCTGGGAGCCTTGGAGATGCTCCTTCAGTACTACTCCTTTTAATCAAATCTTTGCCTGCCAAAGCTGGAGATTTCATCAAGTGGTTTGCAGAAGTTAGGAGACAAGAAGAAGGTCAGTCAAGAATAAGCAAGGAGGAGAAAGAGAGGCTTGCTCTGAAGGTTCTTTCTTTCTTTCTTTCTTTTCCTTTTCTGTTGCCCTCTCTATATCTCATTTTCTATTGCTGTCTCTAAATCTTCATATGTCATACTGAATTTCAGGAAGAGGTACTGCAGCAAGTTTATGAGACTGAGCTATATAAAGTTGTAAAAAATGTGCTATCTTCTGCAAATTCTTGTTGCACAAATTTCTCCTTTCCAAATAATAAAGATTTCTTACCAGAGATTGCAGCTACTGTCTGCTGCCAAGGGGCTGCACTTTTAACAGGGAAGGTTGGAGGGAAGGAAGAGTTTTGCTGCAAATCAACATCTGTTAAATGCTTTACAACCAATGGGAATGGGCCTACAACTATCATCTCTGGTACAGTGGTTTCAGATGGCAAGGAACAAGGTGTAGATATGCTGGTACCAGTATCACCAACGAAATCAAGTTGCTGCCATTCAGGTCTGAGTAATGGTGTTGCAATACACCCAGCAAGTGATAATGTATTAACCGTTCTCTTATTAGCTCTACCTCCTCGTACATGGTTGGACATTGAGGACAAGAGTCTATTAGCTGAAATACAAGGTCTTGTTTCGACTGAGAATCTTCCAGATGTTCTTCAACATGAGGTAGATCTTCTCATGGCAGTTGCACATGATTTTTTTTCATCTAGAACATTTTTAGATGGCATTATAAACATGAGGTAAGCTATGCCCCAGATCGGAGCACTGATGGGGAAATGATTTTTGAACTCCTTATTCTCCATGAGGCTGTATATAATTATAGGCTTTTCAAAATTAGTTGTAGCACCTAGCTAGACCTGATTGGTCAGCATCAGTGTATGATCTTCTCTCCCTTATAACTAGGACAAGATGACATTAGTCATTAATTCATTATTTGATGATTTCGGCCCAAATCTAGTTGACAAACTGTTTCCAGCTTTTGCTACCTCTGACCTGTTTTTGATAGTTTCTAGGTGTTTCAATTACTAATTTTGTTTGCGTTTTGATTTTTTGAGTTTAAGTAAAATGAATATATAATGTACCTGAGTCTCCCAAGTTCGATACTTTCTATAGTAGGTTAGTTGCCTCGCATTTTTCCTATGATCCATTTGGTTATGTATGACATAACTATCTTTTACTTTAAGGTGGTACACCCAAGGTACTCAGTAGATAGTTGTGCAGTATCTTTCAGCAATGTTTTCATATTATTTGGTCAATTATTATGCTTCTTCGCTATATTTAGATATGTCTTTCAGTGATAGAAGAAAGTCCATTTTTCGGATTGGATTGGTAATATGACATACAAGATTATTAAATGGGTCAAAACATTATACACTGTTACATTTTGATCTTCGTGATTGACCAAGTTCCCTATTTTGAGAATTGGAATGTACTAACACCTGAAATAACTCCAGTTCTATGGCCATGGCAGGTTTTGCATTTGAGGCGGCAATTTGATTTCTTGAAGAGGTGTAAAAACAATGAAGTAGATGATGATCCGATATTGCCTCCACATTCTCAGCCATTTTGATTATCTTATGATCAGTGGGAATATATGTTTTAGATATATCAATCTTTGCATGAAGCATTTCATGGCGCAATTTTACTTGTGATAAGGTGTAAAGTTTCATCTAGTCTGTCAATATGGGTTCCTGCAGCTGAGCGTGAAACGTTGAGAAGAATTTTTTTCTTTCTTTTTCCTACTTGCAAATAAAACACGAAGCTGTAATAATTGAAATGCCAGCTTGGTGGTCAGTGAACGACTAGAGAAAATATGATAATCTCAATTCATGTTGACATTATATTAGCAATTTTATTTTCCAGTTTTGAGATTATACAAGTTTGTTGATGAACTGCATTGGACTTTATATTTATCGTCTATCCGTTTTCTAAAACAAAGGTTTTGTTTCAATTTTCCAAAGCCACTAATTGTTATTGAAGTCTGTTTGCATAGGTTTAAACTCACAGGATCCACGATCTCAATTATCATAATCTTTGACCAAAAATGCGACAAGCTATGTCCACAATAAACCTTATCATCTGAGTAATTTTCTCAATAATTTCTTGGCTCTCTGTCAATTATTATTTTAGCCTCGTGAACTCGTTTAGGGACCTATATATAAATTAGTTCAATAATTAAATATTTTTTTATCCTTTTTTATATCTAAATAATTTTTTTTAAAAAAAAAAAATCTCCTCACCAATCTCTCTCCCGTGAATTTTTACAATCTTAGACTTAGTTCAACCTATTATTTCTCAAAAAAAAAAAAGAGCATATTATAGGGCGGGTCGGATTGTATTCGACCCGACCCGATTTCTTATCGGAATGATCCGGATACGGGTCGCCTTTTTCTATCTGACTCGGATTCGGATCGCCTTTTCTACCCGACCCGTCCTCATCATCTCGCCAGTCACCTCTCCTATATTTTTACCAAAACCCTCTCCCTCTCTGCCATCACCCATTGCGCCGTCTTTTCTCCTGCCTCGTCGCCGGTCGCCTACTTCTCTACCCTCAGCCGTCTTCTCCGGGTCAATCAGGTGAGAACACCTCCTCTGGACTTCTACGCTTTCCTCTGAATAAAGGAGACATCTTTCATTCTTCCAAGCAGACATGAGATTAAACAGCCGCTTGCTTTGAATTGGATTAACTCTTTGTAAATTATTTATTTATTTATTTTGGAAGCATCTTAATAGGCATTGTAACTCGTAACTCATCCTAGGGCTTTTTATCTGCTTCCTCTCTCTCACCATGTTTAGACTTTGGTTTTCCTATAATCAAGATTTATACAGTAAAGTTAGAATAATAACTGATTATATCTACTGTTGAAGGCCAGGTTTTCTATACTATTTTTTATTTGTTTCTTTGTTCATGTTACTACCTTGAGTTTCTGGATTAGTGATTTGGGTGATTAATATTTTATTCTTACTGTGTAAATCTCTTTGGGGTGAGTAGGAATTACTATCCACTAAGATGTATCTCCAGTTCTACATCAATGAAAATGGGGACAAGGTCTACACCACCAAGGTAACTCCTCTTTCTTTCACTTACTTTTGGAATCTCTTTCTTTTATCTGGGTATAATGGATAAAGTTTATGGGTCTTTTGCATGAATTTATATTTATCATGGCAAATACTTCAATGCAACTTTAAAAATTATAATCTTAATCCAACGGCTATAATAGCCAGTTTTCATACCCGGTACCGGTTCCAAAACCACATTACATAAGAAAAAGAGTATATTAGTTAAGAAGATTAATTACATGTGCTTAACTTCTCAATTTTTTTGTTATACCCTTGAAGATCTTAACCATTAGATCTTCATCAAAGTGATTGATAAACAATTAATTCTATTGCACGGAAGAAACCCTCATTTATCATTAATTCGTTTCTGGGTTCTCGAATTTATTATGATTTTGAGGCTTAGATTAGTTCAGATTTCTGTTCAAGTGATTTATGTTTGTATCCGAGCTATTTCATTGACACTGGTGTTGTTTGATCTACAGAAAGAATCGCCTCTTGGACTGGCAACAGAATCTGCTCACCCAGGTAGATCAATTCGTTCATCCTATTTCCCTTTTTGCACGTGAGTACTACTATCAGTAGACATTTGCAGAAGTAAAAGTACTCGAGTTTTTGCTCCTTATGCTATACCAGCTCTTTCCTTTTTGTATTTTCAAGTGCCTGGATACAAAGTTCTCATTCTTATAGGGTTTAGTCAGTAGATTAAATTCAAGAAAACTTACTAGTCATTGAATACAAAATTGAGAGTAATCTTGACTCAACATTTTATACAAAATTTTCTTCAACGCCTGAAGTGATTTAGTTTGATCACACTAATGAAGTTTGGAGGAAAAAAATAATTGCTTTCATCTGCTAACTTTGTTACTGTTGTCTCCATGAACTACTATAGGAAGTATTGTCTTGTGTAATGGTACCTTTGCTTTACTTTGAACAAGCAAATCATAATCAACAAGTGCTCAATATTTTTGCAACAGTTGGGTTACATTGATTTCTTTGTTTTCATTTCTTGATGCCCAGCACAACCCACAAGAATCTCATTTTTTTTCCTATGTTATGTACAATGTGCTTAAACTTAATTTAATGTCATGCAGCTCGCTTTTCTCCCGATGACAAGTATGCTAGACAGCGGGTTTTGTTGAAGAAACGATTCGGCCTGCTTCCGACCCAGAAGCCTCCTCCCAAGTACTGAGAACTTTTTGTGGAGCTGTGCTTGATAGCTTCTACTATGCTTTCAAGAAGAAGACCTGTGCTTGATAAAATTTTAATCATGTAATATGTTATATCATTTAGTCAAATCCAGTTTAGTTAGTGCTTTTGCTTATCCTACCGACAACTTTCAATGAATTTTCCTGGAAGCATGAAACTGTAAAATGAGTTTTGACTCTTGTAAGTTGGAAGTCAGTACACATCAGGAAAGTGTGGTTGCAAGCTTGCTGTTTCTTCCTTTTCTTTTCTTCCTTTCGTTCAGGTTAATATCTTACAGTTCATGCTATCAAAGATAAACTTCTGATCAAATATCTAGGCATTGTATTACTTTTTATATCTTTTATTAGACTTTGCCTCTTAATTTATTTCTGAAGGGCAACAAGACGAGGTGTTCATCTTTATATGTTTATGCAATTAGAGGTAGCTAATCTAAGGTAATTAGTTGTTATTTTGGCCCTCTCCAAACTAAGTGAAAGAAGGGTGATACTTTCATTTTTCAATCAAAACAGTGTTGTTCATATTCAAAAGGAATTTTTAAAAAAATTGTTGCTTAATTGATTCTTCCTTAATAAAGTACCATAAAATAACAGTGAGAATAGCTTAATTAAAGATGATAACCCTTCTCCCGTGGGCTCTTATTGGGCTGGGCCATCTTCGGATCCGCATATGAGTTCGGACCCACGGGCTCAATGAGACCCATTTGCTCCATTAACAACTCGCTGGGTCTCTGTTCGCTTCTACTCTCTCTCTCTCTCTCTCTCTCTCTCTCTCTCTCTCGATCGAGCAGGAACGGGCGACGACGATGACGGAGGCGGCGGTGCGGAAGAAGCCGGGGATGGCGAGCGTGCGGGAGATGCCGCTTCTCCAGGACGGGCCCCCACCAGGAGGGTTTGCTCCGGTCCGTTATGCCCGTCGGATCCCGACCAAGGGCCCGAGCGCCACCGCCATTTTCCTTACCGCCTTCGGTGCCTTCGCCTGGGGCATGTACCAGGTCGGCAAGGGCAACAAGATCCGACGGTCAGTTGAATCTTTATTCTCGTTATTGGATTGGATTTTATTCGGTGTTTCCAGATTAGGGTTTTATAATTTTGTTCAAGATCGAACTTTTCTCTTTTGCATAGATGGATCAGGATCATTTTAGGAATCTATGTGACTTTTATTCTCGGATCTGTGGATGTTTTCTATATCGCCCAATGTTGATGATGCTTCTCGTTGCATTCGTATTGGATCTCAAGGTCGGTAGGTGATCATCGAGTCGAAGTCTTATCTCTCTCACGCACATTTCCAGATCAACAGAGGCTTTCCCTAGATTCTCGCAATCTCAATAGTGCTCCAATCATGGATCTCTCTGTCTTCACATACCTGTTGATAAGACACTGAAAGTCTTAGAAAAGGAAGGAGAATGCAACTAGGTGTATAGGTTGGGTAGGATCTAAGCCAGATACGAACTTGTTACAATCTACAGAAAACCTGCATTTGAGTCCAATAAAGAATTCGAGTAATTTGGTACCAGAATTATGAAGTATAGGTATTTGGCTCTAATTTTATTTGTTTTGACTAGAATCACAGAATGAGATTAGTGCCGGAGTGCTTAATTAGAGATTAAGTTGTTTATGACAAAGTTATCATGTTAAAGCTCTTATAAGCTCACCTACTACGAGTCAATATTTACGGGATATCTGGATAATAAACTGTGGTATGTAGAAAGACGTAAGAGGGAAACACACTTTATTAGATTATAAGTTAGATCATTGTTCTTGTGAGGGTTATTCCGATATGACAAAATGGGCTGTAAGTTATCAAATTAGCACATTATCAACATTGTTGGACTTTTCCAGTTCTCTTTTGGTGAAGGAAAGAAGAGGAGATCTTTTTATGTGCTTGTAGCTTGGCTTGGTGTGTGTGGTGTGTAGGGAAAAGGAGAGTTGTTGATCCTGTTGTTAGAAACATTGGATATTTGTGGGTAAAGTTGGCAGTTTCCTCTTAATTTGACAGATTGCTGCTTTTGAAGATATGAGAATTACTGGATTCTCTCCAAATCTCCTTTGAGCTGCTTGAAACTTTTTTATTAGCTTCATCTTGTTGGTAGTGATGACAGATTGCTATTAATTTATATGTGGTATAGGCCAGCAGATTGATGTAGCATTAGCTACATTGTGCATGAAATAACTGTTGCTATTTTGTAAGTTTTCAGATTTGATATTTCAGCTATTCTGTTCTATTAATTGTTTGGCTTAGACGAAGCAACTTTGGTTGTTTACTATCTTTATGCTGGAGGATGTTTTGTTCCATTGTGGCAAAGGTTTATGGCTGCTAGGAACAATTATATGAATGAGTAGCTCGAGTTATGCATATGAAAGAGAGGTTGGGCTTGAGTTGAGATTAGATAGTTAATAACATTATCTATCTTTAAGTCGTTTACTTGGATGAATCAAATGGTTTAAACTCTATAGGTTATTCAGGTAATTACTTGTTATGTTCATGTGACTGACTGTTCTTCTATGACTGGTACGGTTTGCACCCCATAGAGCTCTCAAGGAAGAGAAAATTGCTGCTCGCAGCGCTATACTTCCCATTATTCAAGCTGAAGAAGATGAAAGGTAAGGAGCTTTACATCCCACCATATTTTCCTGTTTCCTCATTCACAATCTAAGGTATTGTTTGGCTATCTTAGATTTGTCAAGGAATGGAAGAAATATCTTGAAGAAGAGGCCAGAATTATGAAGGATGTGCCTGGGTGGAAGGTCGGTGAAAGTGTTTATCACTCTGGGAGATGGACACCTCCAGCAACTGGTGAGCTGCGACCTGATGTCTGGTGAGATTGTTCTTCGGAACACAAGCTGGTTGCTATGGGTGGCTATGGCTAGTTGATGCTGAATATGGTTTTCAACTTTGGTCTGTTTCTCGTGTCCAGAACTACATTATGTCTGATTAATAATACATGTGTACGACTCAAGTATGTATAATTGTCAGCATTGACTGTTAAACTCTGCATGTTCTGAGCTTTTAACCGGTTCAGGGTATGTGTTCTTCAATCCCAGAACAAATGGATTCATTCATAAAGTTCACATGAATTAGGTGCCAATGTGACTGAATACTGATGTCTATCTGCGAAAGAACTATGTGAATTTTGGATTTGCTTTTTCAATCATTCACTTGCCTTTATCTAGCTCTATCTTATCTGGATTCATGGCTGGGACTATTAATCTGGCTTCCTTGCCCTTTGAGCTATTGTATTCGACAGATAATAGATGAAATGGCCTGTATACGAACTTCATCGTGTTCCCAGCCCTCTCTTGGGCCATTTTGTACAATTGGTCATTTCAGAACAGCCATTAATGGGGACTTTCTTATTTTGGTTAAAGGAAATTTATTCAATTTATCTTTTTATCCTCTCATGAGTATCTTTTTCGGAGTTTTTGATCAAATAGGGCTCATTATATATATATATATTTTACTAAAATAAATTGTCACTCAAATTTATTATCGTTTTAAAAAAATGCTGATCAGTTTAATATTTTTATTATTTTATTTTAGTTATAAAAATTTAAGTTAAAAAAATTTATACACATAAAAAAGTTTTTTATTGTTCAGTGTTTTAGAATCAAACAAAAATATTGAATTTGATCAGCGTTTTTGTCTAGGAAAAAAAATATGATCCCCTCAATGTTTTTATTAAAGCTACAGTAAATTAAATCTAATTTAAGAATAGCTAATTGGGTAAAAAAAGATTGGAAAATAACTAATTGTCAAAACCTCTCCTTTTTGCCCAATCTTTTTACCCTTTCCCATCGGATATAATTCTTTTCATCTTCCTCTTTGTGGTTTTGTTAAATATTATCTAATTGATAATTTTCTTCCATTAAAGTCTTGTTTCGCAATTGGTAGGACGACAAAATAATTACACGTTAAATTTCCAAAAATTATGAAGACCGTCTTTGAATGTTACTTTTGTTTCAGCTAATTGCTGGGAAAGAGTCCTCTCTGGTCATCATTCTCATTTATAAGATCATATTAGTCCAACAAACTGTAATATATATGTATGTATGTATGGTATTAGTCCATCAAACTATGTTAATATGATATATAGCTACAAGTGCGTGATGACTCACTTTGGAGATGGCTATTAAGTAATACCAACCATATAACATGCTCATACTTTCATTTATACATATATATTAATATATTTGACCGACATTTATTCTCCAAAGTCCAAAATCCACGGTCACAAACTATTTCTAAAACCTAAATTATAATTATCAACTAATTAAAATAATCATTTCTTTGGGTAAGATAATATCTTCTCTTTAAGTTCGTTATTACAATCTCCCCCAATATGGCGATATCTCAAGCAGGTATAAAATCTCTCCCTCTATCTCACTCACATACCTACCGTCTGTTTGCAGAACATCGATCTCGCGGATCGCCTCATCCCTTTTAGGGTTTTCTTTCTCTCTCTCTTGGATCTAAGAGGGTTCGGCTTCTCCGATTAGATCCGGAGTACATCAGAGGTGAGCTCCGTCGCGATTGTATAGGTTTGCGTTTCTTATCCCTTCGGTTCTCGTTTACGTTTTAACTGGTGATTCGAAATTATCCTCGATTTGCTGCCATTTTGGGGAGTTTATTATATTTGTTCAGATTTCTATTTGGTCTGCGGATTTGGAATCGCCGTACTTTGCTTGGTACTTGCCTGATCTGGGTTTTTGAGTTCGAGGGCGGATCTCTTTAATTGGTTCCGGAACTGCCACTGTCATAGGTTGGTGGGAGGTCACTTTCTATCAATCGCTCTCTTTTTCGTAATGGTTTTTTTCCCGCTCATTGGTTACCTACCATTGTTAAATTCCTTCTTCTTTTTTTCGCTTCTAATAAGATATGGTAATTTATACTGCTGAAGATCTCTCGAAGAGAGCTTACTGATTGCCATAAGGCATCTTGCTGTCTTGCTGTTGGTTAATGAGATTAAGCGGGTTTGAGGCAATGCAGATCTGATATGGATCTCATACATTGTTTTGTCTATCTCTACAGTCAAGAAGCCGGATTTAATCAAGCTGTTTTTTTTTCCTTCCAAAATTTACTCCAATGTTCTTTTTGAAAAAATAAAATAAATCCTGTGTTCTAATGTGCAGGAGGAATTACTTTAACCTTAAGTGGAGAGCAAGAGAGGCAACGGAGGCTTAATCGAATTTTGAGGTGAAGAGTAGGATGTTGTAAAAGGGATTGTGTTAGAATTTGGTTGCTTTAAAGATGAGGGGAAGAGGAGACGGAGGCTCAAAGAAGCACCTGATCCCGACGTTGTGCTTAATGGTGCTCTTTGTAGGAGTCCTGGTTTTATTCTATGGTTCTCTCTTTGGGTCTCGAGGGCAGCAGGGAAGTGCTGCTTTAGAGTATGGAAGTAGATTCTCTAAATCATTTGGTTGGGGTGCTGATGAGAATGGAGAGGTTGGGAGGTCCGATGAATCTGTTTTTTCTCAGGAAGCTGGTGGAGACAATGTCATAGTCAAGGGCTTCCCGGTGAGGGCTTGTACAAGCAGCTGCTTCAGTTTGTGTTTGTTGAAGGTTGTAGCTAACTGAATTAATTGTTATTATTTTGACTTTGAAGGTGTGTGATGATAGGCATTCGGAGCTGATTCCTTGCCTGGACAGAAATTTCATTTATCAAACACGACTGAAGCTCGATTTGTCCTTGATGGAGCATTATGAAAGACACTGCCCCCAGCCTGAGAGACGATTTAACTGCTTGATCCCTCCACCACCTGGCTATAAGGTGAGAACTGTGTATCTTGTGTCTATATTCCATCTTTGTATAAGTTCTGTTAATCTGTTGGATAGTTCGGTACTGTTTCTTTATGTTTCTGATGAGCCTTTAATAAAACTGTGAGTTAGGTTCCAATAAAATGGCCAAAAAGCCGAGATGAAGTGTGGCAAGTAAACATACCTCACACTCATCTTGCTCATGAGAAGTCTGATCAGAACTGGATGGTTGTCAAAGGTGACAAGATCGTATTTCCTGGAGGGGGCACTCATTTTCATCATGGAGCTGACAAATACATAGCTGCACTTGCCAACGTAAGTCTGATTTGGTTGTAGGCATACAATGGAACTTTTTAAAAATATGGCTTTTGCAACATACCTTTTCCTATGATACTTGAATGTTGGCTTTGAGTCCAGAGACTAAGAACAAGATCATTTCTATTCTGGATTACAGATGCTTAACTTCACAAACAATAATTTAAATAACGAAGGAAGGATCCGCACTGTTTTTGATGTTGGCTGTGGTGTCGCCAGCTTTGGAGGTTATCTTCTTTCATCTGATATTATAGCAATGTCATTGGCTCCCAATGATGTTCATCAAAACCAAATTCAGTTTGCTCTTGAGAGGGGAATTCCTGCTTACCTTGGTGTGTTGGGGACAAAGAGGCTGCCCTACCCCAGCAGATCTTTTGAACTTGCGCATTGCTCTCGTTGTAGAATTGATTGGCTCCAAAGGGATGGGATTCTCCTGCTTGAATTAGATAGGCTGCTCCGTCCAGGAGGCTATTTTGCATACTCATCTCCAGAAGCATATGCTCAGGACGAAGAAGATCTCAGAATATGGAAGGAGATGAGCACTCTTGTTGAGCGGATGTGTTGGAAGATCGCTGCTAAAAGAAATCAAACTGTTATATGGGTTAAACCTCTTACAAATGACTGCTACATGAATAGAGAGCCTGGTACACGGCCTCCTCTGTGCAGATCAGATGATGATCCAGATGCTGCTTGGGGAGTGCCAATGGAAGCTTGTATCACCCCTTATTCTGAACGTGAGTCCACTACCTTTAAATGTCTATTTGCATAGTGTGGTTCCTTGTTTATTTGCAAATTCAATTCGGTCGGCCCTAAGCATCTATTGTGTTTTTAGGTAGTGTGGTTTCCTTTTCTTTCTCACAACAACATTCAATATCATGGTTAAATAAGTCAAATGTCTTTTCCAAGAACTCGAATACTTTCTTACGGATTTCGAGCCAAGCGCAACAATGCCATCTTTGGAAATATCAGTCTATATTAAAGTTGTTTACAGCATGAGCACAAAGTTAGTCTTTGTTCTAACGTTAGACTGATATATGAGAATATTCCTCTTATAAAGGAAATCAATGTTAGAGAGTAAGAAAACTTCGTTTTGGAGGGTCTTTTTCTCGTATGTTTAATGAAGCTGCTTTTGGTTTTGCCATTCTTCTTTGTGGACTTATTGTGCCATTATCAGTCTCTTAATATTATTTTATGGTAACAAAGAACTTTTCCAATTTTGACAGAAAACCAGAGAGATAAGGGGAGTGGATTGGCTCCTTGGCCTTCTCGATTGACTACCCCTCCTCCACGACTTGCTGATTTTGATATCTCCAACGAATTATTTGAAAAAGATATGGTAATAGAACAGCCTATATTTGTTCTTTCAGTCACTCTTTCTGCTGAAGCTGCTGCAGTATTCAACAGGGATATCAAACAAAGCAAGAATATGGCATCTCTGAAGGAAATTCTATTTTTTGTTATTTTGTTGTGATGCAGGAAATATGGCAACAGAGGGTCGATAGCTATTGGAGCATATTGAGTCCAAAAATACAACAGAATACTCTGAGAAACGTGATGGACATGAAGGCAAACATGGGATCATTTGCAGCTGCTCTCAGAGACAAAGATGTTTGGGTTATGAATGTTGTGCCAGAGGAAGGACCGAACACACTTAAGATAGTTTTTGATAGAGGCTTAATAGGGACTGTCCATGACTGGTAAATTATCACCACCTTTCTGAACTTTAGTGTACCTACTTTACAGAACAATAATTCCTCCGCATGATTTTGATGATCTAACATTCTGACCTTGACAAGGTGTGAGGCATTCTCAACATACCCTCGAACATATGATCTCCTCCATGCTTGGACAGTCTTCTCTGACATTGAGAAGAAAGGGTGCAGCGTAGAGGACCTGCTTCTTGAGATGGACCGCATACTCAGGCCAACCGGTTTCATAATAATCCGAGACAAGAGGCCAGTAATCGAATTCGTTAAGAAGTATTTATCGGCTCTGCAATGGGAAAGTATATCACTTGTGGATGCTGAAACCAACACGGATTCAGAAGAAGGCGATATGGTTTTTGTGATCCAGAAGAAGATTTGGAATGAAAGCCTCAAAGATTCAGAATAAATACTTGGGTTATCCTTTGCTTCCGCGGTCTGGCCAGTGAAGAATGACTCGAAGTGCCAAGAGATTAATTCGACCAGAGTGGTCTGTCCAGAGACACTTTTCTTTCTTTATTTCGTTCTAACTATGTTCTTCTTTCTTTCTTGTTCATTCTTGTTCTTTAGGCAGTTTTCAGTTTTGTTTGCCACGAATATTTAATTCAGATGGGTTAATAAAAAGCTTCTAAGAACTTTGCTTGCTAAAAATTGCCGTCTATTAATTTGTAACTGAGACAGACATCGGTTTATTATAGATTATACCTTTCTCTTATCTTTATATTCCTGGTCGCAAATTATGTATATGCATGGAACTGAAGCTTTTGCTCGGCAATTTTTCTGTGAACTGTCAATTGCGACTTCAACTACTATCGACTCTTTCATACGATATGCTCATTTTTCTTCAAATACGCGGGTAATCAAGTTCCTATGCCACCTCTAACTCAAACGAAAGCTTTAACCTCAGATTACAAGACCACCTCAATAACCAAAAACTTTACATAAAATTATAAATATACTCGGAACTTCTTTTAGTGCTTCGTACGAGCAAAACACTTCATGCAAACAGCTCGAGCATATTCAGGAAGACAGATCAGCTTTCAAATTCCATACATTCCCCCCACAGGAACTACAGGTGCATAATGATGGACATACATACAGTTTAGATCTCCAAAAGCTCTAACTGTAAAAATAACACAGAAAAATCCTGCCTCTCAATCTCTCTCTAGAGCTAAATTTAGAAGAAAAAGGGTAAAAGAAAGCAGGCTACGGTTGGAGAAAGGAAAGTGAACCATCATACATATGCCAAGAGCAACTATAATGTCTTCTTGTCCACCATGCAACTTGATACAATTTGAAATGAGCTCGGTTGATCCAATTCCTTCTCGACCTGTATAGATTGAAATGGGTTCGATCAATTGACAACTAAATACAGTTCGAGTAAGTAATTAGTTGAAAACTGCACAACATGGTTACGTCCAAAAGTAGTTGTCAACATAATGGTCAAGATATTTCTTGGCTCTGCAGCCTTTGTATAGAACATCATACACACTCCAACTTTCACAGCATGCATATATATCTCCTCCAAGAAGAACGGGTACGTGCTCATATAGGGAGTTGGCATGCGTTGCAACCCATAGTCACAGATGCATCTTATGGCATAATCTTCTCATCAGTTCTGATTGGGACATTCCTTTTAGTGCATCTTTCCAAATATCAGATGTCCGTAAAAGTTCTGACCAATATTTTCAAATAAAAAAGGCAAACAATTTGTCCACTCACGAGGCAGAAAATGCCAAATTGTATATGCAACTATAGGAGAGAAAATATAGGAACCATCAGACGTTTGAAGGAAATAAAAAGCAACTTACCAGGGGCCGTCATGTGAATATGATCCTTGAAGCTCTCACTTATGCAGAATACTTTTCTTTTGCAGTTTGGGTTTCTTCTGAATGTGGTTCTGAACATAGCACACAATTATAAACATATGCATAAATACCAAGCAGACACTAACAACGAGTAGCAAAAGGATATTAATACCTTTTGCCTTTCCAAAGCCTCAACATCTGTTCGCTCCTTCCAATTGCTCTTGCGCAGCTTGATAGGACGGTTTCCAACATACTTGCCTACAATATATGCGTTTAGAAGAGGGTTACATGGCGCGCTGTCGATGAATTAGTCACAAGGCTCTGTATATGAATAATCAATGTGCCAAAACAGAAAAAATACTTACCATTCATCTCTTTGACTGCTGCTGCGAGGTCTGAAGGATTTGAAAAACTAACAAATCCGTAACCTCTGGTTTTTCCGGTCCTCTTGTCTCTGACGACCTGAATGAAACATTATGAGGTAAGTCGATGCCTTTATAAAAACATTGAGAAATCTTAAATGTACGTACTTCAAGAACACTTATGGCAGCCTTATTATAGATAGATTAATCATGTCAAACTCGAATGCTTCCACAAACAGTAACACTTTAACCTTTTACAATACAGAAAACCTAAAAACTACAAATTGACCTGATCTGTTAGTTCCGGAAAGATCCGGCCACGACACTACACCCAACCATTTTTCAAGAGTGGAAATTAAGTCAGCTATACTTGACAATCACATTATGTTGCAAGAAATTGACCTTTCAGAGAAAAAAGAAAATTCACTTACATAAGCCAAATACTAACTGGACAAAAGAAAGTAACAATGAGGGAGAGACCAGACCTATAATGAAAACAATCATAAAGTGGAACATGAGATCCAAATACTAACTAGACAAAAGATAGTAAAACATAAGCCTAGTCAAGATTTCACTGTACCTTAATTGCGGTAATTATAAAGATCATCTACCATAATTCAGATAGATACTTACTCTTGCCATATTAAAAGTAGGGAATCTTGAAAATGCCTTTGAAAGAACGTCATCATTTACTTCGTTACCCAGATCTCCGCAGAACAAACGGAAGTCATCTGCAATCATTTATCATTGAGCTATTTGGGAATAGGTACAAAACCAAACGAAACTTCATATGAAAGATTCAAGTTCAAAGCTAATTTAAAGAAGAAATAACAATTGCACTGGTGGCCTAAAAGATAAAACTTACAATAAAGCCCATCTCATTACTAATACCCCAGGACATTGCTACTAGAGGGGAAAAAAAATCAATAAAAATTTGCATGCACGTAAAAGGTGGTAGCAACCCATCAGAAGGCCCTTCAGTTAAACGAGAAAAACGACTCTAGATTTAGGAATTTAACTTCCCTTGAAACATAAAAATTAAGCCATCTGAGATAAATTATATAAATTCACCAAAGAATCCAGCTATATTTATAACGTACTCTCTGGCCACTCGGCCAACGTAGGATCCTCCCAACTCTGTCCAGCCGCTTTACGAGGAACAGCCTTCTTCTTCGTCTCCGTTTTATGCTCAACTTCGCTACTCGCAAGTGCGGCTTTCACACTTTCTAGAGCCTCAGGCGTAATAGTCTGCGCATCCCTTTGGAACAATTGCTGTGCCTATCGACACAAATTAAGTAGTATAATCTATCAAAACCCTCCAAAAAAAAAAAACGCAATTGCGCCTTACAACATCAAAAGATCGCGATTTTCGTAAATTTGGGAGGTAGGAATCGCACCTGCTGATATTGGGGAAGCGTGTAGACACCAGTGGCGACCGGAGCGGCGGCGGGAGGGTACGACGAAGGAAACGGTTGCGGCATCTTAATAGGCGGAGGGATTTGGGGCGAAGGGAGATAGGATTGCGACGCAGTGGGATCGGAGTTTTGGAGATGGAACGGGAGAGGGAAGTAAGGGGCGCCGCTCGAGCCGTATCCATACTGCGACGAGGAGGAGGAGGAGGAGGAGGAGGAGGGATTTAAATTCGACCCCGACTCCGACGCCATTAGGAAACCCTAGAATTGGAGAAGCAACAGCAGAAGCGGTAGGATTGCGACGACGAGAGATTTTTGGTGAGGGCTTGGAGACGCAGAGGATCCGATAAGGATTTGGATCTCTACGACCAAATCGGATTAATATTCGTTAATCCCCATCGTTAATCCCCAAGTCCGATCCGCATCGCTTGATCGGATTATATAACGATGACGATTTCAATGAAAAGCATCGCCGACTTCAACGAATTCATTATATGTTAAAAAGGATTTTTATATAATTGTTTTGATTTCACTTCTACATTCTTCAAAATTGTAATTGCCACCTATTATACACTCTCAAAAATGTCATCCATTATTAAGATTTAACTAATCATGATTAAAACCATACTTAGATTTTTAATCCAATATCTTGATGTAAGGAAAAATATATTCTTCTATGCAAAATAAAAAATTATTGATAAATATTTTACACTTTAAACTTTAACAAAAATGAGTAATTTAGTTATCTAGATTATTTGTTAACCTTCAGAAATGAGTAACTAACTATAATGATAATCATGATATTTGGAAAGTTCAATTATGTGAAAAATCCTAATATGAAATTTGATATATAGTAATATGGCCAAAAAAATTACTAAGGAGAGAGTATTATTTCTATAAATAAATAGTATTGTCATCATTAATTGCGTAAGGCATTGCTGGGCATCGAGAGATCACTCCTGTGAGCTGATTCAAAATCTCGTGAGCCGTGCAACTTGATTCTAATCCTTGTCCTCACCTTAATTAAATGACTAATCTTGAGTTAGCTGATTCATTTCTATCTCATTAATTAAGATTCAAGTACCTTCTTAACTATAGAGAATATAAACTCCTTGTCTCATCCTCTTCACCCAGATCTAAAGCCTTAATATTCTGGATTTCATACAGCTTCTGAAGCATTAAATCTGACGTTTGTCGTTAAGATCTTTAAACTTGTTTCTTTCTTCTTTGCTTGCAAATTATTTATATATATATATATATAACGGATCGATTAACCCGTGATATCGACATTATCCAAGCTCATGATCAGGAGATATTAAGGTTATTATGCACTTAATCTGTCTCAGGTAATTGTCGTCGGTGTTAATTGTGTTACTATAACTATGTTTCCCTTTCAAGAATCTGGTCACTATCTACACAAAACGATACTTGTAGACAACCATTTCCCCACCCTCATAAGCCATCAAACAAACCCTAGCTCTGTGGTAGTACAAAATATATAAAACCGTAATTAGCTCAAGGAAGCATGATGCATCAGCATCTGATGTTGTCATCTGCTCGATTGGAATATTTTTTCAGATATGACAAAGCTTTTTATTAATTTTCTTTCTAGGATAGTGATAGGGTTTTTATCAAATATTATCGTAGCTTGAATTAGCAAAGAGAGTTTGTGTTAATTAACTTCGTTTCTTGTTCTTTAATATATGATCTTTACATGAATATAAAGAATGAAGATCGAGTTTTATTCCTTATTGTATGAGAATCTTTAATTAATTAGATTTTAATACCGAGCAAAAAATCGTGGTTAGCTGGGCTAGCTTATCAACTTATCATGCATTGATTAATATATTCTAATAAATAATTGAGACCTTTTTAGTACACAAGACATTCCAATTCTGTTGGGCCATCTAAATTGCTCCTTGTTTATGTTGAATGGATGAGGATGAATAATGATAGCTATATTCTTTAATTAATTAAGATGGACAGACAGATAGATAGATAGACAGACAGTACTAACCAAGGGAGTTCACAGTCCAAATTGTTTGTCCAATCTGATGAACTTTATAAATTTAATAGGACCTAATTATAAGCTGTTTATCTTGAGAAAAATCTCATGAAGACACACTAACTGTTCAAATTGTTCTTTAATTTGACAACTTTTGCTTCCTGTATTAGTAGGATAAAAAGATTATTCTGAGTTTGATCTTTAAGTAGATGAGAAAGGGACCATTTTGAAACTAATTAAGCAATTATCACATTTCACTTTCTAATAGTATTTAACATGTGGATTAATTTGATAATGTATATAAAATTATGTGACATGGCTACGTGCAGTCATGGAATTTCTTTAGAGAATAAAGCCGTTACTCTTCCTACAATAACATAGCCAAAGACTACTCATCTCAAAGGCTTTGAGTATTTATTTATTTTATTTATTTTTTCTGATCCCAATCATGGAGATTATGGATAATCTTTAAACTGATAGATGATAGCCCTGATGTGCTACATCTACCTAACAATGCTATTTTCCCAAGTAATTTTGTGTTTAAGATGCGAGATCCTTTTCAACAAAACAAATAAGCTAGTTAAGATAAATTTAGTTTAAAAAGGTACTTTATGAATGGAAAAGCTATTTAACTATATATTTATTCACAAATGTGATAGTCTTAACACTAGTCACCCTTTTTTTTTTTAGAATTTATAATTCGAAAATTGCTTACAATTTTAATTAGTAGAAATGCCACAATTAACTTAATTTTATATCCACTCTAAGTGTTTTCTGCATGGTTGGAAATTAACCTACATGATATAGATCGGATATACTTAATTAGGAACCACACTAGCTAAGTCTAACGATCATGACTATGGTAGCATATATACCAAGACCAGTATGTAAGTATAATGCCATATTTGACATTCATTTATATTCACGATCCGAAGGCTTGTCTCCTCTATTATTTTGATACATATATATATATATATATTTGTCTCTATCTAGGACAACATTGGTTTATTCATTATTTAGGTATTATTTATATATAGTTTTCATGCACATCGATCGTCACAACTCTATTGATAGCCTACACATATCCTCTCTAGGTTAGCTCTTACTTAGGCTAAAAGAAAGCACAATATGACTTCATGAATAGCGAGAAAAATTGATTATATTCTTCTGCACGTAGAAAATAAAGAAGTAATAATTTAAAAATGGCAATACGTTCAAGATGACACGCTTTAGTGTACTTACACCGGTTGTTGTATGACTTCAATCTTTAATGAGTTTTGATATGAATTATACTCGCAAAGTAACTGTACTTATGATATCACATGAATTGTTTGATAACAACCTAAAGTCGTGAATTAATTATATTTTAATTACTGGTATATGTTTTAGATGAGACATGATTTAAAGTGGATCTCTGCCAATCCGTGCATGAGAAGATTTCTTGTAACCATGGTGTTCTGCCAATTAAGTTGTTGATGCACAAGCATTAATTAGACCTAAGAATCTTCCGGGAGATAATGACTGCCACGCACGCTTCCTCCCTCGCCCGAGATGACAGCGATAATGATTTTTAATAGCAAGGGTAGCTTTCATGGCCTGTATGATTAGCTCATCGCTGATGGATTTTTCTGGTGATCTCTTTCTCTCTCTTTCTTTCTCTTTCTCTCTCTTTCTCTCTCTCTTCCAGTATGTATATATACATATGTACTCCATACCTCAACTGCAGGAGCAAAGCTTTACCAAGTTATCCTTCGATCTCTAGCTTTAGAAATTAAAGACAGATGGACCTGAGAGATATCAACGGCACTCTCCTACCAGGGTTTAGATTCTATCCGAGTGATGAAGAGTTGGTATGCTACTATCTACGGAAGAAGGTGGCAAATGAGAGAGCCCACGGAGCTACCATGGTGGAGGTGGATTTGCACACACGCGAGCCATGGGAGCTACCTGGTGAGCTATATATATATATATATATATCCTCCTAGCTAGATCTTTATCTTTCATTCAGCTAGTTATATAAAGTTCTACAGTAGTTGAGATAGATAAAATTATCTTTTGCTGCTCAAATTTAACAAACCATTAAGGGGAAACGTAATCTACAGTAGAAGTGCTTATCCATGTAAATTAATGATGCAACGTACATATTTCTCGCATATATGCTCTGACAAACTTAGCCTGATGGCCTGTTATAAAGAATGAAAGAGGTATGATTTGTATTTACTAAGCTATACAATTTATTAGGGCATTTCTTGTCTCTTGCCAAGCAATAAACTATTCATATAGACAGATAATTAAGCCGTAGCCGCGTGATTTTTGTCAATTAGCACTGCTGAAATTTAATTAGCATGCATCATGGAGTAATCTATATATCTGTTCATTGGAGTGCTGAGTACTCCAAACTTTGTCTTATTTCCTTTAATGAGCCAGTTTCCTTCTATCCATTAGGAGTGGCATTAACTATAATACACTATTATATATAATTATTATCAACTAAGTAGGTTTTAACTTATTAGTAATTAAAGCTAGATCTAGATTCACATGAAGCCTATCGATTAACAATTTCTAAGCGTGAACTTGACCTGCATGGCCTCAGATGTAGCTAAGCTCAGCGCAAACGAATGGTACTTCTTTAGCTTTCGAGATCGCAAATATGCGACTGGTTTACGCACCAATCGGGCAACTAAATCTGGATACTGGAAAGCCACCGGGAAGGATCGTATAATCCATGATCCTTCAAGCCGTATGGTCACCGGAATGAGGAAGACACTCGTGTTCTACCGCGGAAGAGCTCCTAATGGAATAAAGAGCAGTTGGGTGATGCACGAGTTCCGACTCGAGAATCCACACACTCCCCCTAAGGTATATATAAGTATATGTATGTATGTATATTAGTCCTTCAATCAGAACTTGTTTACTTTGTGATTAAATATTTGCAAAGTATATATGTTTTAATTGCTCGCTGTTCGTTTGGAATTGTATGTATGCAATACAGGAGGATTGGGTGTTATGTAGAGTTTTCCAAAAGAAGAGAGGGGAATCGATGAACAATAATTATAACATGGAGATCTATGAGCCCGAGAGCAACGCCATCGGCTGTTCCTCGTCACATCTAGACTCATCCACTTTCCCAAATGACCAGCCAATGTCTGAGCAATTGGATTCATCATTTTCGACAGCTCCACATCAGGAGAGTAACAGCTCAAATAGCGACTTTTTCTTCAACTTGCCATTATTGCACCAAAATTTCCTTGATTTCCCACAGGATGTGGATGGCGCAGCCATGTCAGGAAATGGAGATGATTACGGAATTTTGCTCTCAGATATGAGAGACTTCACAAGGTTTCAAGGCGGAAAGGATCAGGTCTTCTTCTAGTCATTTTCCAGTCTCGACATACTGTTTATTTGATTGATTTAAGAGAGTGATTCTAGTGGGCATGTATAAATTCTAAGTCCGTGATCATAAGGTTCTTTTATTTTTCTATTTTCTCTTTTGCAATCAATTAATTTGTACATAATATACTTGGTTGTGGGTCTAATTTTTCCTAGTACGTGCATTGCATGCATTGCCAAAAAAGATAAAAAAGGAAATAGATTAATTCATTGATTCTTTCTACCAATCTAAACCCCTCAAAATGTATATATATATATATATATAGAAGAAACTTAGAGAAAAGCTTTCAATTAATGAATATATTAGTTGCCCTTCTTTTAATTATTTCGGCAAGAAATAAGTAATATAAGCTGATGTATAAAGCCAAAAAAATCAGCACCGTCCTCAGGACCACTGCAATCGTGATGCATTCGTTTCCTCAACATACAACAACTAAAATTATTTGATTCCTTCATAAATAATATATGAATCAAAATTTAAATACTTCATAAATAATATATATATATACTCTTCTTTTACCACCAACAATGCTTTTACTGCTAGCTCCATCTATCCATCCATCCATCCATCCATCCATACATCAACATGTAGAATCCATTAATTGTTTATCAAAAGCAAAATGGAGCACATTAATGACATGCCACAACAAAGTAACTCACGAGCATTGAACCTTTCATGCAAATACAAACACAATTAATGCAACTATGCCTCGATCGTTTGAAACCCGGAGTGCAGGAATTTCATGCAGCCTTTTTTTTTTTTCTTATATGTTTGGTCTCTGAAAGAAATCAAATAATTTTGCTTATAATTTATTGGTATCAAACTCGTAATTATATTCTGTTTATTTCAGCCTATTTGAGTCCAAGTTGAAACTCTTGTATTCTTTCTGTCAAATTAGAATTCTGATTCAATAGTCATGTAAATCTTCGGCCAAACTAGTTCAATTTTATTGGAATATAATTGTGAGATATTTTATTTTTTTTTATTACTCTTTGGCTTTCTCTTTACTATACCTTGGATCTGGTATCCATAAGAAGGATCAGATTAGAGAAGAGCTTCGTTCTAATAGTGATCGGCGAATCAACAGTATTGAGGTTTTGCATCCCAGGAGGCTATACTCCGATCAAGTTACCCTAATGCGTCGTCTAATGGAACAAAGCATACCATCAAACCGTACATATCTTGTTGTCACATCAGGAGAAGAGAAAAATTTAATTGGGAGATTATGATATATGCAGGGTGTAAACTGTAATAATAAACACAAGTAATAAATCAGGTGCAGAATGAAAAATAATAATAATAATTTGTAAAAATTAGTACGTGGGTGCAGCATTATCTCCGAATTGGGTGATCGTTCGTATCACGACTATCTTTCCAATAGTCTCCAGATGAAGTCTCAAACCAGCCACACAATCCGCCGCAGACTCTTACCATCTCGCGTACGTAACCCAACCAAAACCGTTACCGACTTCGGTATCCGAAGTCTTTACCATCTATTATCACGTAGCAGATGAGCATCAGACGGCGGCCATATATGGATAGCTTATCCGTGAAAATTGATCTATATGTATATAAGTGTGATACGGATAAGAGCAGGCCCAGACCCAGTCCAAGTTTGGTCGTGTTAGGTTGGTTGACAGTTGACGCCTCTACTGTACTGACATATTCTATATTTAAATCCAAAGAAAGATTAGAAGAAAACATAGTTAAAATACAATAATATTTGTATAAAGGTTAAAGTAATTGCTGGATGAAATAGATATTCTTTTTTTCTGGGGAGGTTGGGGGGTGGGGGGGCCAATTGGCCAAAGAGCCAAAGAGGCATAGAGGCAAAGAGCCGAGTTCTTTTAACGCTATTATAATAAATTACAAGGTTGTGGTCTTTGGACTTCGGGAGAAAAAAGAAGAGTGGTTTTGGGTTACCACACATTGGTTTGTTGGGCAGCCCGCAAAACCACTTTTCTCGGTCTTAGGCTGTTTTGCTGGGTGCGCTATCTTCTTGGGTCTCTGATTAGGGTTAGGATTTTTGGGGTTGGTTAGATCATCAATCCTTGCAAGAACTGGTAAAATTACATTATTATTAGTATTATTATTATTATTATTCGTTATTTTCCCACCACATGGATTATTCTATGGCCTCTGTGTCTTCCCTTCCTTTTGTTTCCTCCCCCTTTTTTTTTTTTCTGTTTTGTAATTTTTTGGACAATTAATTGATTTGGCTAACTAAAGAGATGAGATCCTCTGGAAATTGTGAGGTAATGATCTGATAGTAGGATCATCCATGTGGTTTGATTTGATTCTGTTGGGTCCTTCAGTTTTGATGCATCTGTCGTTGGGGAAATTGTGATCTATTTTGTTGGGAGTGCTGGGAACCATAGCACCTGTGAGGAAATCATGTTGTTGGTTGTATTAATTGCTCAGATCTTCATAATTTGTCCGATCTAGAGAAAAACAGGATGGTATCTAGGGATTTTCGTAGGCGAGATCTATATGACATCAAGTATATGTTTTGGGGATAGCTAACCTGTAGATCGATCTGATCCGATTCTGTATATTTATTTATTCTTTTCTGGTATTCGCATTGGATTTGGGGGAGGGGTCTTAAAGATTTTCATAAGAACATAGAACAGTATGTAAATGAGGATTATAATGATTTTCATTACATGGACTCCCAGATCTTGATTCGTGTAAAATGGAAGTTAGAAATACAAGGTAGGATGCTATTTTATCTGAGCGATCTTGGATATTGTTAAAGTTCTTTTAGGAATCTGACAGGCTCTGAAAAGAATTTCACAGCATAACCTCCATGTCGCAGTTTAATGACTTGACTAGATTTCTTCCATGAAACTCTGTTTTGGATGTAAAAAAATTCGCATCTGTGTAAGATAAAAAATTAGGTAATGTGGGATAAGAAAGTAGTAGTTTGTACTGAACTTTTAAGAGGTAATTTAGGATATAAATTGATCTTTACAATAGTGTGCATGCTGAGATGTTTCTGTTGATCGACTTTTTTAGGCCAGAGTGTTCTTAGAATGTGATGATTCTTACTCTACTTTATATCTTCTAGTAAATCATGGCATTCATCTAGGTGTTCTCAGCATGGTATGTGTGATGATCTTTTCATGCATCTTCTTGCAGTATTGATGGGAACGGAATGCATGACAACCCATCTTAAAGATGAATCTGATGGGATGCCTTCAGTTCCACCAGGCTTTGCATCACTTACATCATTCACATTGCAGAGGGTCCAAGATGATGTTAAAATTCCTGTGTGTTCTTCTAATCCAATAAAGACTACCACAGATAGCGATTGCAGCATCACTGGTAACGATAAGTTCAGAAAGTCACTTCGGCATAGACCTTGGGTAAACTATAGTAAGTTTGATAATAGTTCAGAAGAGGAAGAGTCTGACCCCGAATTGTTTGAGCAGGTAGTAGTTCCTCGAAGTCATGTATTTACTGACATATCATCTTACTTATAAGCAATCATATCTATCATGCTTCATCTGAAGTAGTAACATCCATGATTAGATATATTTTAATGTCCTCTTTCTAAGTTGACCTTTTATTCTATTTACTTCCTTGAGGTCCTTTTATAGTTTATATTCATATTTTTGTGATAATTTTTCTTCTAAGTTATCCTATATTTTTCTCCCGTTAATTTTAACTATTAACTGTTGTCGTGCAGAATGTGCCTTCAATTCGGTGCCTACCAAAAGGCGTACTTCGCGGATGTGCTGAATGCAGAAACTGTCAGAAGGTTGTTATTTGCATGCTAGCTTGTTTCTTTAGTCTCTTTTCTCTCTCCTGTTAGATTTTCAAGTTTTGTTCGTATAGTGGTAATCCAAATATCTAACAGGTCATTGCGAGATGGAATGCAGATGGAGCATGCAGGCCTGTCCTTGATGAAGCTCCTATCTTTTATCCGAATGAAGAGGTTATTCATTATGATATCGTTTAAAGTTTACCCTAATGCTAAACCCTTTTTCAATGCCCAAGTTTCTAATCTTGGGATGAACCATTGTTGACATTAGGAATTCAGAGATACAATTAAGTACATCGAGAGCATACGACCAAGTGCAGAACCCTATGGAATTTGTCGCATAGTTCCACCTCCTTCCTGGAAACCCCCATGTCTTCTCAAAGAGGAGAGCATCTGGAAAAATTCAAAATTTGATACACGAGTCCAGCAGATTGATAAGCTCCAAAACCGTGAGTCCCTGAAAAAGATATCCAGGAACCAAAGTATTATGAGGAGGAAAAGGAGAAAGCTTTTGAAAATGGGGGGTAGTGAAATGCTTGACGCTGATCAAGTTGGGCAACATCAAAATGCCGACAGATTTGGGTTTGAACCTGGTCCAGAGTTCACTCCCGAATCATTTCAAAAATATGCAGATGACTTCAAGGAGCAGTACTTCCGGGCTGATATGAACATGAGCTCTGATGTAAGGTCTAGACTACATGAATTATCTTTGGATGATATTGAAGGTGAATATTGGCGGATTGTTGAAAAGCCTACCGAAGAGATCGAGGTACGGCAAAAAGACTTGCATAAGGAGAATTCTGTTCTCCATTTCTCTTATGTATTTCTGTATGCCAAAGCTTACCAATGCAGATGCATGTGATTCTTGAATTTAATTATACATGCTCTAGGACTACAGGATTTGTTTTCCCATACATTGTTTCCATTTACCATTTATCTGCTATTAAGAGAATAGAATTGAGTGCCCGCATCTGCATAATAAGAGTCCTTCTTTTCAGTCTGTCTTTGCATCATTATACCTGGAAATGATACCAAAAAGCTCAGACCAACAGAATTTCATATACTTCTCATCAATAAATGAGATCTTAATTCTAGAGATTGTGCAATAATACATGCCCCTTTTGAGTTACTATACAAAGGTGCTTTTATAGGTGCTTTATGGTGCTGATTTGGATACGGGAGCTTTTGGCAGTGGTTTTTCCAAAGCTTCTTCCTCCACAACTTCTGAACCCGATGATCATTATGTGAGATCTGGTTGGAACTTAAACAACTTCCCTAGGCTTCCAGGTTCTGTACTTTGCTTTGAAAGTGGGGACATATCTGGTGTTCTTGTGCCATGGCTGTACATAGGGATGTGCTTTTCATCGTTCTGTTGGGTAAGATATTTGTAGCCTTTGACAATGATTTTGAACTACGTGCACTTCCTTTAAGTTCTATGGATGCTCCATTTGATTCTTCTTTGATGATATTTAGATTGTTTTCTCAAACAGCATGTTGAAGACCACCATCTATACTCATTGAATTACTTGCACTTGGGTGCTCCTAAAATGTGGTATGGAGTGCCAGGAAAAGATGCCTTAAAGTTGGAGGCTGCTATGAAGAAGCATTTACCAGATCTATTTGAAGAGCAACCAGATTTGCTTCACAATCTTGTGGGTATTCGGAATTCCCATATAAAAGATTGTACATTTCCCTTTTTGTTTATTTTGGCAATATTACAATGTTTTTGAGAAAACAACTGCTAGATGCAGTAGTTTCTTCTATATGCTCAATCTGACACACATTCCATTGATTTCATTAATGCAATTTGTTAATTTCTTTAGCAAATATTTATGTTTTCTGTACACATTTGCAGGTGACTCAATTTTCTCCATCATTGTTGAAGCGTGAGGGAGTACCTGTTTATCGCTGTGTTCAGCATGAAGGAGAGTTTGTTCTTACTTTTCCACGAGCATATCATTCAGGTTTCAATTGCGGGTTCAATTGTGCAGAGGCTGTAAATGTGGCTCCTGTTGACTGGTTGCCTCATGGGCAGACTGCTGTAGAGCTCTACCGTGAGCAAAGCCGCAAGATAACAATATCCCATGACAAGTTATTACTAGGAGCTGCAATGGAAGCAGTAAGAGCTCAGTGGAATATCTTATTCCTGAGGAAGAATACAGCGGATAATGTAAGGTGGAAAAATGTCTGTGGATTGGATGGCATCTTAACAAGAGCAGTTAAGGTAAACTTTACACAGCCACTGCTTGATGTGCTAGTTTGTCATTCACTTGTGAACTAATTATGTTTTTCAATAGGCACGAGTTGAGCTGGAACATGCACGTAGAGAAAATCTATGCTGTTCATCTCAGTCTAGGAAGATGGATGATAATTTTGATGCTAGTGACAGGGAATGTGTGGTATGCCACTATGATTTGCATCTTGCTGCAGTCAGTTGCCCTTGTTATTCAGATAGGTTTGCTTGCCTGATTCATGCAAAGCAGCTGTGCTCATGTGCTTGGAGCACAAGGTCTTTTTGGTTCCGCTACGAAATCAGTGAATTGAATGTCCTAGTTGACGCTTTAGGTGGCAAGCTAAGTGCAGTTCACAGATGGGGTATTTCGTATCTTGGTCTGAATTTGAGTTCCTATGTGAACAAAGATAAAGCACAAGAATCCAAACCTGTCATAAAGATTACCAAGGAAGGGAAAAAACAAGATGACAAAGGACAAATTAATCCTGGCAGTTTAAATGATACTGCTGCGAAGGGGTATGGTTCACCTCAAGAATCTAAGGCATCTGTGCTGCAGTCATCCTTCCCAGAAGTACGGAAAGTTAGAGAAAAGGTCACACCTGTTGCAGCTTCACATAAAAATGCGCATTGCCCTTCTATACAGCGAACCGAATCTACATCCTTGTCTGTTTCAAAGGAGCCAATCATAAGGGGGGTGTTCTTGCCCAAAATAGTGGAAGACTCGAGCACACAGTCTGTGGAAGGTTGTAGAAGCTTAGGGTCAAGTTCATCATACTCTTCTGCTAATTTGCCTTCTTCTGAGGGTACGACAAGCACTAGTAGCAGTTCAAGTGAAGCAACCAATGATAGACATTTCAGCAAATCTAGTTTAAAAGTGATAAAACCCGACAAAATATTATTATCTGGAACGAGGGATGTTATACCATCAAATGATGGCAATCACAAAGGGTCAGACAAAACATTGTTCGATAAATCAAATCAAGAGCCTTTGCTAGAAAGCTCAAAATCCTCTGAGAGATGGACTGATTGTGATGTTAAGGTGACTTTCAGCAACTCTCATAAGGATACAATCCTTTTAACCCCAGAGACTAATACATCCACAATGAATGAAAAAGATAGCAATATGCTTGAGAAGTCTTGTAATTTATCAGATTTGCCATTTGTTGATGACAGACACCAAGGAGGAGGTACTTGTTTAAAGAATTTCTCTAGCCCTCTAAATCAACAGGTTGTGAGATTGTCTCCTCAAGATATATCTCTATGTACAAATTCTTCCAGTGCCGCCATTTCAAAACCAATCGCAAAGTTTTTGGGTGTAAAAGAAGCATGTGATAGCAGCAGGGCAGATATCAGTGGTCATCTTCAAGCCCATCGTGATAGTGGAACACCAAATGAAGAGAGCATGCGAGGGAAAACTGAGTTGTTTTCTGATCACGATATGGTGGATAGAGGGAATTTAGTTGCTACAAGCCCCCATCTTGTTCGGAAAATAGTCTTGATAGGTGTAACCGTCTGCAAAAGGGCCCTCGCATGGCTAAGGTGGTGAGAAGAATTAACTCCACTGTTGAGCCTCTAGAATATGGTATTTTATTGTCTGGGAAGCTGTGGTCAACGAGCCAGGCAATATTCCCTAAAGGTATGTTTGCAGGTGATGACATGGTTAACATGTTGATTACCAGTTGATGAATCTTGGGATATTTGAGTTAATTTCTAGCCAAAGCTTAATGACTTTACTTTCTTCAGTTTCAGTATATTGTTACTAGTTGACTTTTTCTCTGCAAAAGTGGATTGGTGAATGCAGTATTTATTTGCTTTCAACTTTCTTCAAGTTCTTATATCTGTTCTTAATGCAGGATATAGAAGTCGAGTTAGATACTGGAGCATTCTAGATCCAATGGAAATGTGCTACTACATATCTGAAATTCTGGACGCAGGACTGCTAGGGCCTCTTTTTATGGTGATTAATATTCTCCATTACATATTTTTGACAACCCTTTTTGGAATTTGCACATATTACTACCTCATTTGGCCAGTGCAACTGTATATAGAAATGATGAAAAGTCATCTCGATTTGACCAGCTATTACATCGTTTTTTTTTTTGTGGTTGGTTTATCCCAAGTATAGTGGCATTTGATTAAGTTCAAATATATAAAATTACATGATTTTATTTTGTTAAACAAATTGAGGCCTATGCAGCAATGTAGCGCTTAGCTATCTTTTGGTCCATATCTTTGTTCTGCTTGATTTTTAAGTAGTATGTGCCTAAATATTAGCCTGGATCAATACATGATACAGACAACTTTCTTGACATGCAGGTCACACTAGAACAACGACCAAGTGAAGTATTTATCCATGTCTCCGCTACCCGATGCTGGGACATGGTCAGAGAGAGGGTGAACCAGGAAATTAGGAGGCAGCATAGTATGGGAAGAATGAATCTTCCCGCATTGCAGCTGCCAGGATGCCTTGATGGACTTGAAATGTTTGGTTTATCCTCACCCGCAATTATCCAGGTGAGGAAAGGGTCAAAGTCATGAAGGCCTATATTTGTATACTTCAAAGTATTTTGTGTGTTAAATGTATGGAGACATATCAGATATCTTATATACACACATGCATGTGTTAACATATACTCACACATGCACACACGCACGCACATACAGGCATATTGTCTCCTAATTAGTTCACCAGACGGACAGCACTTTTGTCGCATCCTGCGTTTGTATCTTGTTAGAGCAAAATTTTGCATTTTCATTTCATCTCATCTGTTAGGAACTCATTTCCCTTTTTAAACTTACATTTCTGTTATCCCTAACAGGCCATCGAGGCACTTGATCGTGATCATATCTGTACGGAGTACTGGAGATCTAGGCCACTTCCACAGTCAATGCCGAGTATGGCTGCTTCGAACAAAGATCAGGGGCCAAGTTATGTTAAGGAGAGAGGAAGTCAGGATTGGTATTTGCCTCCTGGCTCTAGTACTGCTCTCAGAGGTCTCCTCAAGAAGGCCAACCCAGAAGAGCTTCTCGCTTTGCGAAATATTCTACACAATGACGCATCAAATACCTCCAGGCAGGATGTTATCATGCTCATCAATGAACAGATTGAGAACCGTCATTGTTGACAAAATTTACCATTCTTCCATGACACAGTTTTTCTTCAGCAAATTATCTCTGTAACTTACAGCAATTGTCGCCGTGGCTATTCTTGGTTCGTCTGTCTGTCTGTCTGTCGGAAGACATTTAACATTCATTGTTTCTACAAAGTTGAAGTTGTCACACATGCAAGATAGTGCCTCGTGGACAGATATGCTGTATTTGTCGACAATCATTCTTTTCTTTTTTCTTTTTTCTTTTTTTACAATAAAATTCTGTAGAGTTTTCTTTTTTCCTCGTAGATTTACTGACTGACTGACTGACTGACTGACTGACTACTGGTTACGCAAATCTCCCATTTTGCTACTTGGAAGTGGTAGTAACGAGCTCAACAAAATCTTGATGCAAGTTTCTTGGTAATTCGTCAGGTCAAAGGAAGCAATTATTCGTCGCCGACTTGCAGACCCAATTTGCTCCCCGTCCCGTAACTCTGTGTTGTGAAGCATATGGGGGGCGTGAGAATATCGATTCCACGTGAGAAGCAGACGTCTGAAAAAGGCATCATATATTAAATTAATAATAACATTATTATATTATAAACAGCGTACGTCACCACCCGCGGTCCCGAGGTAAGTGACGCCAACGCAGACCGCCACTTTTGTTCCGTACGCCGTGATAAGCCATGAAGTCGCTGGCACGTGGCAGTGTCCGACGCGGCCTTCCCGCCCCCTTCGCCGACACAAGGACGGGGGGCCACGTGGTAGGCGACTGCCTGGGCTGCTAGTTGGACCCCACGTGTCTCTCCCCACTAGTCCATGGCCGTGGGTCTTGGCGTGGATGTCACCGTGAGGTCGCATCACCAAAAAAAATAATTTGTTTGATTCTAACCAAAATTAAATTAAATTTTATTTATATAAAAAATAATAATAATACCCTCCTAAAGTCTCTTATTTACATGCATAACCTCAAATCATAGTTTTTCCGCGTATAAGTAAAAAGTGTTTATGCTCGCCTAGAATGATAATTTCTGGTAAATTAATTAGTACGTTAAACTATATATATGCAGCTGGAAACAAAGGGCTCTTCTTCTTTATTTGACTCTATTAGTTCCTTTTCGGGAGTCGACTCGACTCGAAAGACCTAATTATGGACTGGAATAATTAATAATAAACACTAGTCAGCAAGAGCAAAGATTTGCACATAAAAGGAACCTTATTGGCTATATGTCTCTTATCGTAGTTCGAGACACTAGTCTCATTATCTTATACCATATTTCACATGCATATACCACCATCTCGATAGGACACCAAAACCGATCAACGTACGAACTGCTTCAATATATTTAATACTTATATATGCCATAGTATTATTAGCACTTCAAAGTTAGGCTGCATCTTAACTTTCAAAACATTTTCTATCGAAAATTACTCCAGTTTAAAAAGATGAGACATTGAGACAAAAGGAAAAGAATGAGCATTACGTTTCTTTTATTGGAAATGGTGGAGTGTGAAATTAGAGACAACTTAAGCATTAACCTAGTCCCATTCATTGGGGAGTAGTTGTCCTTGGAGATGCTTTGCCTCGATCAAGAGTAATGTAAATATTGTTTCCCACTCTAATTCTTTGCGCGTTCTTAGTAGACAATAGGTTCTATCCGATTCTAATGTTCCACAGCTGTATAGCAAATGGAGCTTAAACAATCTTATTACAGGTCAACAATTTAGTACTAGTATTATGGTTGTGTCGATGAGATTAATTATATATATTTACCTACACGTTCGTGTATATATTGCTAGCACTCCTCTCAATTCAATCAAACTTGTATGAAAACCTCAAAAGTTGAAGGATATTCAAAGTTCACATCATGCAAGGACAAACCGTCTCTATGGTATATATAGTTGACGAAAAAGTTTTAATAAGTTATTATTGCATTAAATTCTTCCAAGATAGGAATAAGCTCGATGATTTCTTTTTCGATAATATGCATGAAATCAAGTAAGAATATACCATGTATGATCTTTATACGCAATTGCATTCCCAAACAAATACATATATGTCGAGAGATTATACTTGTATTGAAATTGAAGAATTGAGGAAATAGAAACTAAATTTATATCATAACAAATGCTCTAGAGGGTTTTAAAGGATTGTCTATGAAAGCGATGACACTAAAAATTTTACTGAAAATGCAACACGCTGTATCAAAATCAGAAGATCATATTGTCCCTAAAAACTAATATGTTGAACATCGCCGAAACTGAAACCCATTATACTGTCAAAGAACGCTTAGATCCTCACTAATAATAAATAAAAAAAATAGAAAAAAAAAACTATCAAAGAATAGTATAGTAGCATTTTTCTAGTAATAAACTAAAATTATATAATGAAGTAGTCGCTATACATTAAACATACAGAAAGCTAAATGAAGATAGTCGCTATACATTAAACATGACAGGACCTCGAGGGTGTAAAGATGGGATTGAGCATTATTTAGTCTCAATGCGTGGTAAAATAAAATTCTTAGAAAGTTTATAGCAATATGTATAGCATAAGATTTCTTAGACGTAGGCATATTAAAAGAGTGAAGTTCATTGAATCTCACAGTCGCAAGGTCAAAATTTTACACAATTTGCCTAAATCAACCATCCGGAAAAAGAATATCTACTATGCTGAACGACTATTCTACCATAATTATTTATGCGCACATCAGTAAAAGGTACGAGGAAAAGTACCATAATTGCGCTTTCTTGAAGAAAATTAAACTGATCTTGAATAAATAATAATAATAATAATTAACATCTATGTTACCCATATGAGGTAATAAATTCTTGGTTAGTGATCACAAATTCATTGGTTTAAGAGCATTACTCATATTGTAGAACTAAAGACAAGCAATGTAGGTCATATATACAGATAATAGTTACTAAGGCATACATAATTCTATCTTACTCCTAATATATATTATTTTTCTAGGAACTGGATAGGATTGCGTGCCTTTGTTTATTTCCTGAAAGCGTCTTAATAGTTACAGTCATGCTCATAAATTCTCAAATTTAATCTTCTAACTGCTTAACATCTAGGAGTATGAATATTGTCTGAATTAGATAGAGCTCATAATCATAGAAAGTTCAGAAGAAAAGGACTGGTGATAAAAGAACTGAAAACAGCAGCCCTCTTGTTACTCCTAAGGAAATTAGGGAATTTGAATGCTTCCATGGTGCACCAATGCAACCTCTACCATCATCCTCATATAAATGCTAGAGGACCCTGACAAGTCTCACTAGTTGTAGACAGGACTTCACTTTAAGAGGCTCAGACCTCTTCATCTCCATAGCAATTAAAGTAAACCAAAGAAACGCAAAGCTCCAAAAAAGTCATGGATGACTCAGATTTGAAAAGTGAGCAAAACAATGGAAACAGACAACAAGAAAGATATATAGCTTCAAAGGCCTACCTTCCCAATTGATGCAGGCAATGACTCCAGATGTGGAAGAGGCAACTCCTCACAAGTCCTTACACTGCCTCTCATGTATATATAGGTCTCACTCACAGCTATCCCTCCACTACTACTTTTAATACCATAAAAAGAAAACAGTCAGAAAGCAGCAATAATGACATATGATGTCCAAATCCAATCTCTGCCACACTTGAGATCCCAAGTACATTCATGGAAGCCATGAACTATCAGTTTTAAAAAAAAAAAAAAAACCACACTTCTCTCTCCAGTTCTCCACTTGCTAATACTACCACCATGTAGTTACTACTACTACTACTACTAATATGTCAATCATAAAGTAATAGCGAAGATCAAATAAGAAGACAGTAGTAATCTTAACAATTATACCATAGATAGTAATTTACTAAATTGCACCGGTTTCCGGCCAGGGGTTACGGCTACTGTCCGTCGCCGATGTCCCTGCGCTGCCGTTAGTAGGCAGGGGCGGGGGCGGGGGCGGCTTCTTCCTCCTCTTCTTCTCGTAGCTAATGCCCCGGGCCTTGGCCTGCATCTCGCGGACTTCACGGAGGTAAAGCCGCACGGCCCGCGCGCCGAAAGGGTTGGCCTCCGGCTTCCCGCCGTTTTCCTCGTAGGCCGCGCGGAGACGGCCGATGAGCGCGTCGAGGGACCCCCACGCCTGCCGGAGAGGGCACGGGCACGGTGAGGGGGGGTTCGGGTGGCCGAAGTAGGGGCACGCCGGGATGTGGACCTTCGTCTTGCCGAATTGGTCAAGGTAGCGAAGGAATTCCAGCACGTGCGCGCCGCCGCATCGCTGTATCGAAAGCGGCGGCCGGTGGTTTTTCAGGTATTGGCCGAAGGTGTTCCAGTCGCGGCGCTTCTGCGACTCGTAGCGGCTAGGCGACGGCGATTGGGACGGCGATGCCGATGAAGACGACGCAACTGTGACGGCCAGTGAGGGAGGGCTTTGCGGTGGGTTTGGTGGCGCTGCTGCTTCCATTGTGGTAGGCAACGACTAACTGTGAAGATCACAAGTGTAAGTAAGCAAGAGTAGTAACTGGGTACTACGTAGTTGGAAATATCTTGGCTTAGATTTTGTGATTTTGATGGTATTGATGGTGGTATGATGGTGATCATGATTATGATGGCGATGATAGATTTGTTTTGGGGTTTGGTAATCTTTTGCCATTTCTTGAAGGTATTAAGAGTGAGAAAAAGAAGCATAGAGAGAGAGAGAGAGAGAGGAAACCAGATTTAGAAAATTTCAGTTAACAGTAGAAAATTTCATAGCTACTGAGTTGTAGAAGACTCCTCCTCTAAGCTGCTGCAGCTCAAGTGGTTGGATCTTCTTTCTGAGGGATTATTTAAGAAAACAAGTTAGAATCCGAGAAGATGATCGAACAGCTAGCTCGTTGTTGGAGAAGGGTTTTATGCGTCCAAACAAGATTTAGAAACTTGCAGTTAGACACAGTAGTGGCCATATCTTACTCTAATTTGGTGGAGGAGGGAGGGGGAGATTCTGCCGCTGCTACTAGTAAGAAATGGTGGATTTCATGCTTTCTTTGTACTGAACAAAGGAGTAGAAGAAGAAGAAGGAGGAGGAGGTGGAGAAGGAGGTGGTGGTGGTGGTGATGGATAGTAGTAGGTTTGGCCTAAAAAAGTGAGACTCAAGAAATTCTCCAACTTTATTATGTTAGAGAGAGAGAGAGAGAGGCTGACAAGGGTTTGAAAGGTGAAGAAGGTGGCAGGGGAAAACGTGTGAAGAGGGGCAAAAACATCAGTGGAATAGCCATTAGATACATTGAATGCTGAAAATTCTGCCTAAAATGACCAAAGTACCTATTGCCTAATTGTACCTGTTTCATACTTTACGAAACACTGTGCAATATTCTCTTGGGAGGCAGGCTTTTCACAAATTTACCACCTCTTTTGTAGCTTATTACCGAAAACTAACTTATAGTTTGGAATGAGATGATTCTTCCAAATTATTGGCTTATCATTTAATCCCTTTAAACTGTTACCCAAGCTTGATTGGCTCTGCCTACTTGGATTCAAATCTATGGTAGCCTGGTAGGTACCTCACACTATATATATATTTATATATATATTTGTATAATTTATACTAACCAAACAGTGATTAAGAACACTATAACATATTAATATAATTGGTAGGGTTGGGGGTTTAGTGAGAGAAAGATTCTTTCAAATTTAATTTCGTACGGGCACAGTCAAAATTTTAGGAGGGGCCCCATCTCCCTCCCATCCAGCCGTCGATTGAGGTTTGGTAGGAAGAGCATACATTCGAATCAAAGCTAAAGCTGACAATACCATTGCTGTACTTCGTACCCACAAAATTTATCCTACAGTAGATCACCTGCAGCCACAGATGTAGGAAATTAATGCTACCACCGTAACCTTGAAGCAATATGGTTGCCAAGTTCCCCTGATGTTAGACGATTCCTACAGTTCAACCTTGCAGAGAATCTGCTTCCTTGAGCTTTCGTCCATGAGCATAATACTTGGTGAGGACAAACTTAGTCATGCTATACTGATAACATTGCCAGAAGCTCTCTGAACATTTTGACTGAATGCTCATCAAAGAGGAAAGGGGGAAACAAAAGCTATATATTGCTGCAATGAACAAATGCGAGCTGACTACTTTATGATCATTTGAGATGAGAAAAAAAAGAAAAAAAAAGAGAAAAAAACCATGGCCAGCATCGGAAAGCTGATAGTCCTGACAAGCTAATCCAACTTTGAACTCATTTCATGTTACTACAAATGGTAACATCACACCTTTTATCCTCAAGCGGAAAAAAGAACCAAGATTCATAGACTTGTTAAATACAATATAAAACTATATCCATTAATGTGCTGTGCGTGCTGCTACCAATATGGATAAGAAGATGCTTCACAAGTATTTTCAAAAGAAAGCCGTCTGGAAAACATGGTAATATCACATCCATTTATCATTTCAATAGTAAAGTCAAGGACGTATTAAAATTCGGTGCATTCAATCCGATTCAGACATCCAAACAGCCCCTAAGAGGCTACCACACATTGATGAAGAAGATACAGCAGCAAATACAGCGCTATTTTCAGTAAACTTGCACAAGGAGGGTAAAACCCTCGGTACTAATTGTTGGCAAGCAAATATCAGCATTTTGCCAAGCAGAAAACGACTTCCAGAATCACTAAATAATTTAATTAATTTGACAACGATGAAAAGCATTGTGACCAGAGCATCTATTTACCACCTACAATTCGAACAACTCATGAAAACCTAGCACCTTTTCTTACTTCTCAGAAAGAGTCAACACACAATTACAAGTGGAATGACAGATCCAGAAAGAAATTCTGATTAGGAACTGCAAACATAATTGTCACTTTCTCACAAATAAGAAGTAAATCTTAAAAGTTCCAACAAAGGCAGACTTGAAAATAAGCTATTTGCCTTGAAAATAAGCTACTCGTCGTATTACAACATCTGATCTGCCAGTTACAAATCACAGGAGAATGGACCATCTCTGGTGTGACTAACATGCATGTAAGAAGCGGAAAGAGCAGAACGGTCTCCGTGCCGGTGTCTAGTAATCTACATTTGGTGCCGGCAGCAGAAAACTGATCTCATTAATTTGTGCCAAATCCACCAGGATGAAGTGTACCAAGTAATTTCAACCTTTTTGACTATGTTAGCCACCACGTCTTCTGAGGATTTGGGCTAAAGAGCGCCAATCTTGCTAGTGACTGCTGTCATTAATATCAGGAAGAAGCTCTTAACCATTTAGGCCATTCTGATCAGCAACTGGTAAAGAAGCATCAGCAGAGTTGCCATAGTTTTCTCCCTTACTTTCTTCAGTTAAGCTGGAAGCAACACTTGAATCATCCACTCCCTGCTCATCTGTCCTGGCATCAGAATTTCCAGATTTGACAGGATAACCTTCTTCCTTAGGCACATCTGACTGCTTATGCGTCTCAGCATCCATCATTTGAATGTCAGAAGCTACATTGCTGTCTAAACCCACTATATGTGGATCAGCTTTCTGGTTGTTTGAAGCACCAACAATAAGAACACTCGAGTCAGATCCGTCTACTGGTTGCAGGGAACCTTCAGGTGGAACATCCAACAATAAAACATCACCATGTGGGTTATCCACAAACCCAGCTACAACTTTTGATCCATGTGCCTGAGAGTCAAAGGCAGGAGGAATATGCTCCTTAAGATCATTGATACCCTCTGGAATCATATCAGTCGTATGAGTAATTTGAGCTTGAACAGCATCTTCATTTTCAATTAGTACTGGCTGAATACGTTCTGAATCACAAGTACTGATTTCGTCAAAGTGCTGTTTCATAACTGCTGATTGTCCATCCAAATTATTGCTTTCAGCAGTTATTTGCCCATCATTGGCAAGATTTTTTGCTGTGACTTCTTCCTCCATAGAACTCTTAGCTGCTATTTCTTCCTCAATAGCATGATTTTTAGCAGCAACTTCCTCAGTAGCGCGATTTTTCGCTGCAATTTCTTCCTGTATTTTCAATTGTCTTTTATGCTCCTCCAGCAGCACTTGGATTCTCTCATAATCAGCCAGAAGATCTCCATAGCGGTGCTGGAGACTTTTTTCTAAAGCTTTTTGTTTATCAACTTCTTCAACCAAATTATTGACTCTATATGCAGCAGCCAATATTTCCTGCTTTTGTAGAAGCTGAAAGCATTCAAGTTCTGTTGCAGCAGTGTCCATTTGCTTAAATGTGGCCTCAATCTGTGACCATAATTTTCCAGCCCTTGTCTGCTCATTCAAATTTAAAATGATCATATTATGATAATTTCACTTTTAGAATGAGATGAAAAGAAATATAGAAAAAAGTAGGCCAGAAATGATCTGCAAGAGAGGAAGGAGAATAACTAGCACTCTAGCAGTAACCAAAACAGTTGTATTACAAGAGAAAGCTAATTAGCAAAACCTTCTATTACCAAATATGACTAAATCAGTATATATCGACCAACATATCTTGGGTGAGGCTCCATAACCAATATGGCAATATCTAGGCCAAAAGATTTATGTAAAACATGTAGGACAAAGACTATACATATATGTATGTGTGTGTGTATAACATATAAACAACTAGTAATCATTATCATCAACATACTTGATATCCGTGTGTGAGGACTTTGATCTTCTGTTCAAGTCGTGTAGCCTTCTTTGCTTCATCATCCATTCTCTTTCTCACATTCTCGAATTCATTTTGTAGAGCCACAAGTTTATCAGTATTTACAGCAACACTAGCAAGACCATAACTATTATTAGTTGGGAAAAACATGAGGTCATCCTGGCATGCATCGCGCGCTTTCACAAAATCTTCAAGAGATTCTTGTTCATGACCCATCGCCACACGAAGGAACTGAATCTCTTCCTTAATCATAGAATCAGCCTGCCAAAAGAAAAGTGAACATACATTAATAATTTCCCACAATGACAAGACTGCCAAATATTTGCATGAAGGCTAGCCATAAATGGATCGTTAATGTGTCTACTACATACCTCTCAATTGCCAGTCTTTTTTGAGAGTAGTCCAGAGATATTAAAGAATACTTCTCAAAACAAATGTGTTACACTATGGTCAGCTTAAATGTTCAAAACATAATTTTATTGCTAGTTCATCAACTGTTCTAGTAGGTTAATACAACAGACCATGAAAAAAAGTGAATAATCAGTCCAAGTGATATTACTACATGAATTTAGACATCAATAAAGGAAATCGATGGAAGGAGAGCCTAAGGAAATTCATGAGAGATTATCAACAGTTTATGTTGTATCCTTGCCAACATGCAGTAATTCCCTAGGGGCGTAAAGCCACAGACTGCCCATTTTGAGTATTTGGCCATATAGCAATAGGAAGCTAAAAGAACTAACAATTTGGAATGATAAAGAACAAGTGATAGTTCACTCCATGAATGACAATTAGAGAGGAAAAAATATTCTAGATACATGAATCTCGACAAACTTTGATTGTCCATAATAAAAGCCATCAGATAAGAACACAAGATATATGATCCTAACAACTCAATGATTGAGAAACCTACAGTTGGGGCATTTCGCAACTATCTTACAGTACAAATGAAAGAATAATACTTCCATCGATTATGTCTTGTAACCGATTCCAGATACTGTTATAGTAAGCTAGAAAATAGATATGAAGCATAGAAATTAATCATGTCTTAAAAACAAAACAAAACAAAAAAATCTGAAAGAGCCAATGAGATTCTGCAGTAACATGTGAAAGAGTAAAAGAAAGAAAGAAACAAGACAACATACCTCTTTCAGTTCATCCTCCTCAAAATCTTCAATTTCAGGTACAGAAACAGAAGATTTCCCATTTGCCATACGCTTGATTCCTTTCTTTTTCTCCTTCTCTGTTTTCTCATCAAGCGGGTATTTAGCATTATCATGCTCCAGCAGTGCAAGAAACTCCTTGTTTATCATTTCATCAGCCTGCTCAAACAAGGTAGGGGGGACAAAAGAACTTCTTCCTTCACCACCCTTGATGAGGGAATTCCTTATAAGCTCTATAGAAGTAGCAGGAGGTCTAGGAAGGTCTCTCTGCAGCACTTTGGATCTCTTTCTAAGCAAGGCTTCCTGCCTTGCTTGTTCCTCAGCCCTCTCCCTTGCTATCAAGTCTGACATATCTTCTTCAATCTTCTCCTCAGCTTCTTCGTGCTCCTCAGGAATTGGGTGTATAACTATTTGATAATCGTTTTTAGGCTGTGGGAGTTTTGTTAATCCAGAATGCAAGTTCCTTCTCAGTTCAGCCTGTCTGCGAAGTTCAAGCTTGGCATTATCCTGCATATCCATCTCCTCATTTATGTGAAGCTCATCACGAAATGGAGTCGCTCTGGGGGTTGCACCAAAAGAAGGCCCATCTACTGAGGGAGTCATCCCAATCCTAGGGGTGAGACCCATAGGTCCAGGACTTGCCATAGGAGTTGCCATCGGATTGGGAGTTTGTATCTCCCTTTTCCTTGGGGTAACACCTGAGAAATCTGATGGATGAAGATCAGGGTTTTCCCCTCCTAGAAGAGGGGTCTGTGACTCTCTCAGACGTGCAAGGTTCTCAGCCTCCATCATAATAGCATCACCTTTGCCAGACGGAGTTCTCTGTGGGGTGCGCAAAGGTGTCATGCCTAGTCTTGGTGTCTGAGAATAGTTAGCAAGAAGAGTCCGAGTGGCACCACTTCCTTCAGCAAGTTCCTCTGCGGACAGAACAAGATCACTTGCATAACCCATCTTTGCTATCTTCTCCAACTCATGATCTGAAATCTGGGGCGCTGGAAGCATTAATTTTGACCTCTTCCTCACTGCCTCTGGGTCATTAAGCTTGTTTGCCTGCAATATCGCAGAAGGAGCATCCTGTCGTTGTGCAATTTTATTCCTACCAATGTCTTGCTTCCTTAATTGGGCTTCTACATCAACCCTCCTTTTTCCTTCTAGTTCCTCAATAGTGGTGGGGAACTTCGGCTGTTCTGTGGGTCGATCCTCACCTGTCACGTCGTAGAATCCTGGAGGCGGTCTCTTTTCAAATGGTATTTCTGCATTATAATCAATTCCTCTTCTTTTCCTCTTCCGGTGCCTTGTGTTTATACCGGCAGCCTTCAATTCTCTTCTCTTTTGCAAAGATGCAAGCCGCCTTGCCTCTTCAAGCTGCTTCTCTCTTGCTTTGCGTTTGGCCTTCTTTCCCCTAGTGTTAGCTAATCGAGCTCTTGCTTCTGAGAGCATTTCCTTTTCATCTTCATCCATATCGACAGGATCAGGACGTGCAGGCTTGGACTCAGGGTTTGGGTCAATCTCTCCCGGGCGCAACTTCCTCGGGTCATCACTAGGCTCATAATTCTCATCTTTCGCACAAGCAGCATCAAGTAGTTTCTCATAGCGTTCAAGGCACTGAGAAGGTGTTCGGCCTACAATTGGTGCAATTGTTCTCCACTGTGTAGGCATAAGTTTAGCAAGATGCAGTAACTTTTCATCTTCTTCCCTAGTCCACTCGGTCTGAAAAAGACCAGATCAGAATAACTTTAAGCAGTTAAAACAATGAAGTTAGACCACAAACAGTGAACTTTGCACTGACCCAAACATAAAGGATTACAAGAGAAAATAACTATGATCTTAAATTCAGAATATTTAATGGCAGTATAACATTGAGGAACAAAACGTAGGGAACCATTCGTCACAATGGGATCCCATATCTTTCTTCCGCAATAAAGAACAGTTCAAATGAGACATATACAAATGTAAAACATTGTAAAATATTCGGACAAACCATTTAAAGTACTAAAAAATAAAGACTACTCATAAGTTCTTAATCGGAAAAAAGCTACACCTTATTTTAACTTCTGAAAGCAGAGAAGGACTAATGTGTACTGCCACAAAGCAAACATTCTGTATAAACAAAATCGTTTCTATTTTCTATTGAGAGAACCATATTCATTGGTGTTTCAATCATGAAAGCCACAAATTCATCACTCGTGAACAGGCAAGACAGTAAAACCTACGAATCGTTAAATATTATTAGCAAATAAGAACCAGTTGCATCTTATAAATACTATAAACCCAAACATATAATCACAGACGACAATGATTTTATCTTCTTCTACCCTAACATCTTCATGATTCCGCTCCACTATAACAAACCCCCCAAAAAATATTCTCAGAGTTTTAAGGAGTAAAAGAAACACTAAATAAAAACAGCCAAATGCCAGAAGAAGATTGGGATGAGTACCTTCTTGATGGAAGGATCGAGCCACTCGTACCAACGAGCCTTGCACTGTTTGGCGGACTTACGAACTAGTAGCGAAGAGATCCGAGCCCACTGATTCTTGCCATACTTCATCACCGCCGCCTTGAGGATCTCATCCTCCGTGTTCTTCCACACACCTCCCTTTATCATAATCCTCATCTTGCCCGCCTTTTCTTCTTCCTTCCCTTCTTCTTCTTCCTTCTCTAAGCTCGCGGGTGATACCTAGGGCTCTTCGAACTCCGATTAGGGCTCCGAATCGGCGGCTGAGATAGGAACTCCTCTTCTTCCTCTAGGGTTTCCGGGAGGGATTCGATACAAGTCGCATAAAGATCTAGAAATGGGCCTTAGGGTTTAGATCGCAAGCCCTCTCTCTTTCTCTCTGAGACTATCCAGGCGAGAGAGATTTCTTTTTTAGATGAGGTGAATCGCTTTCGGGGTTGAGGAGGACGTTGTTTTTTAACCGGGCGAGCCGACTTAAACCGGAGACAACGGTACAGATTTTTCCGGTTCAAAATTTTAAACCGGTTAATCGCAACGAACCGGTTTGTCCTACAAACCGGACCGGAAACAAAATAATATTTTCTTTTTTAATAAAATTATCCATGTGATAAAAGGTTTTCATTTCATATTCTTTATATATACATCATGGTCAAATCTTTGTATTTGCCTAAGCATTTATTTATTTATTTATTTATAGAGTTCAATTTTCCTCTATAATTTGGCATTATATTCTTCAAAAGAAGTGCATTATATTTTCAGCATAATGATCGCTGCAATTAAAACATATCTCAAAATAGTAGAAGTATCTTAAAGGAAGCTTCTTGAAGTGCATATCTCCACATTACAGTAGGTGCTGCTGCTAGTCTGCTATCAATATCACACTTGTTTTTTAAAAATAAATATCATACTTCATTGGAGCATTCATTTAAATACCAAGCTAAGTCTGCTGGATATCTACATCCACCTCTTCCTCATCTGCAAAACATATATAATATCATTTTGAAACAACTCAAAACCACTCAAACTAAGGGCAAGAGCCGAATCCCACCAAAGAGCAGGGAAAAAAAACAAAGATCCCAAAAGGTAAAAAAGAACTATGATGGCAAACTTTATCACACTGACATGTACATATTCACATCACCATAACTGAGAAAATACATTTGTTGTGTGTCTCAAGACATAACATTCTGTTCAAATTGAGCTTCTCTCATGCTTGTACCTGAGCTCCATCTTGCCACAGAGAATCGTTAACTGCAAGTCTCTGGTCATCAGCAAGTATACCAACTTCATGAGTTCCGCACTTAGCCTCATAATTATCTTGCACTAGAACAGGTCGCCGCTAAACTTTCTGAATTCATCCATATTCATTAGTGTATTACGTAATACATAGAAGATATCATGGCTTTGCCTTGCGCACTATCCCCTCACGCTGACTTCGGAAATGACTGAGAATTTGTTGTGCCTGCACGAGTATAGGAGTGCCTAAGCATCAGGTTTGATCTTCTCCATGACCAATCAAAGGATCATATATGTAACTTAAGTATAGGAGATTCAGAGACAGTGGAGATGTTTGTACTTGATTACTGAATGGAATATGATGCTCTGAGGGAGCTTTACCATAACAAAAACATTAAACTGCATGACATATATAGATGCAAAAAAGAAATTATCACATACCTTTTCCTTTGCTCTCGGTGTTCCAAATTGTGACAAGGCAATGAGAGGTGGCACGGCTCCTTCTTGCAGGACAAAGCTACAGAACTTGTTGCTATGAAGACACAATTGCAGCAAAGCTGATGCTGCATTCTCTTTTCCCCTCTGAGAACCCGTCTCAACAATCTCAACAAGCAAGGGAATGCCACCTTCCTGGGTGATAGCTATACGACCTTCAGGTATTGTTGACAGATTCGCCAAGAGGGCCACAGATTTATCAACCATGCCTGTGCTTTGGTCCATCAGCTCAACGAGGTGCTTAACTGCACCAGCTCGGACTATCCGCACCTTGTTCTCATGAAAGATCGACAGATTGAATAGAGCAGTAGCAGCATCCTTTTTTCCTCTAAGGCTTCCAGATCCTAATAGATTGACTAATGCCTTAACTGCACCAGAACGTCCAATTCTAGCTTTATACTCTTCCAAGACAGAGAGGCTGAACAAAGTCGCTGCTGAGTTCTCTTTACCCTCTGTGCTACCACATTCCAGGACATGAATAAGTGGTTCTACAGCTCCTGCTTCTGCTATAAGAATTTTATTACTCTCATTGATGGACAAGTTCAATAGAGCAGTAACAGCATTTTCCTGAACCATTTTTACCTCGGAATGAAGTAATGAGATCAATGGAGGGATAGCTCCTAATCTTGCAATCACAACGCGATTTTCCATATTGTGCTTCGCAAGATGCCTCAACTCCATTGCAGCCGCTGTTTGTGTTTCAGGAATTTGACTCTTTAGGTCCTGGACTAAGTTCTGAACATGGGAAGAGGTGGCAAGATCATCTAATCCTGAAGTGGGTAGTGAAGATTGATTCCTGATGTTATTATCGTGCCCTGTATTAATGCTGGAAAACTGGTTTGGAGAAAAAGATGGTGAAAACCTCAGGTCTTTATTGAGAGGAGAAAATGAATGATACGAGACTTCCCCAAGTAAAGTAACTTTCTCATCAAACTTGCACGATATTTCACTAGAAATGACACTTGTGATGGATTCACTTCGACTATGGAAACTCTTTTGATCAAACGAATTACTGCACTGCATGTTATTCCTATCTGGTATTATCTCGTCTTGGCTTACATGGCAAGGCTCCTCTCCACTGCATCCAGATGAAATCTCATGCCCTTGTCGCTCTGCAAGATTAAGACACACAACAGAAGATCTGGAGGCCGAATCTCTATGCAGTGAACCTTGAAAACTGTTCTGAGGCCTGATGTCTTCCAAGAGATTGGTTAAGAAAGGATTAGTCATCCGGTCAAGTTGAACATAGCTGCATAGCTTTATGTCGTTTTCTTCACACCAATTTGTGATCAATGCCTTGACTGTATAATTTAGTATGAGATCTGTATGAACAAGAGTCTGACGAGTCGAGGGACAAATTCTTAACCCATTGTCTAGCCACTTCTGTATGAAAGATCTTTCATATGTTTGCCCTGAGGCAAGAATTACAGGATCCAGCATAATTTGCAAAGAAAGAGGACATCGGAAATGTGAAGGAATTGGGATCCCGTTTATGAAACCAAACTGCTCCAGTTTTGCAACACAATAACGAATGTGAGTTATAAGAGCAATTATCTGACCCACGAGATTTGCATCTTCAGTCTTCTCTTTAAGTCCAAGCTTTAACCTTTCTTTTTCCAGAGCTATACTTTCCATCAAGATTTCCAAGTTTGATGCCAAACCAAGAGTGTCAACAATCTTTATGATATCTTCTAGGCTAGGGATGACATTTTCCCTTAAATCTTTCAGTGCATTCTCAATGAGTACCGATGTCGGATCCTGCTCCGAACATTGAAGTTCCTGCATGCACAGCTAGAAAAGCAATTACAAATGTTAGCCTTCAATAACTGAACTAGCTTAAGAACAGCATCAGTAAATGGGGAGGAATGAATTAAGAACTAGTCAATATTTCAGAAGTCTTCAACAGAACAACTAATCCTTGTTCACTTTATCAATTACCTGGATGCTAGCCAAAAGTGAAGTAAATGAAGATGGTGGTAGCAATTTACTCAAAATTTGGCATATATTCATTGATGACTTCTGTACTTTCAGCACCATTGGGTCACTTTGTAGAACCTGAAAGCAAATATGAATGAAGATAAGCTACATATCAACACATACCATGACATCCATATGATGTAGGAATATTTGTGTGAGCCATCCTGACACATCTGCATTTGAGATTGCACCAAGAAACTACGCAAACAGGAGACTGCTGAGCAACTTGGTTCCAATGACTAATAACTTTACACCAAACAAACAAGAACTTTTCTTGCAAAATGCAGAAGTACATAAATTGTTACTGTTAAATTATATGTTAAGAAACAATACAATAAAAAGGTTTAGCATAAGACCAAAGAACAATTTCTTCTTTTGACGGATAGGTTCACATTGTTTAGAAGAAAGAAAGTACATAGAAAGATAGCACTCACGCTGTACATTTTGCTCATCCTCTGTGGCCATTTCTCCATAAATTCTCTGGCCTCATTAACGGCTGTATCAAGCTCCTCAAATGCCTTAACAAGTTGTCTGTCTGAAGGAATTGGAGAACCAAAGGCTTCATCAAGTATTGGCTTGAAGAGCTTCAGTATTCCAACAATATTTCTGAAGTTTTTCAGAACTGTAGCTTTATTTGTCTGGCAAGCAACTAGATGAATAAGTCGAGAAATACTGTTAATCAGGCCTCCAATAAGCTTTCTGTCCATAATCCCTTAACAAAACAAAACAAAAGGAGGACACCAGATCATCGTGATGAAACTCAGATATGATGACATAGTAAACAATAAGTTTAGCGATAAAAGACAGATAGTTACGCAACAACTATATCCTATTTACAAATGGGCCAGAACTAATTGAATAGGTTAGATATCTCTAAAGGAGATCACATAGTCGACCAGCATAAAGCCATAAGTTCATTCAAGTAAAAAAGATGCCTTGAGAAGAAGATGTTGAAAATTAATTATACTGACTTATAAAGGTATGATATCACTTCATTTGACCAGGAACCTTGCAATAAATGGAGTTATATAGAGGGAAAGGACTTTTACAGGCAAACCAAAAGAGTTAGGACTAAACGCATAACGAGGACAGAAGTTATAAATAGTATATTTTGCTACTCGTGGAAGCCCATCTGCAAACCGATTAGCTCCTTTATAATATCTGCTAATTTTTTTAGTGCTCTCAAAGAAAGATACGAAAATGAGAAGTCCTCGAGGGGAATTGCACATTACCAATGGAATAGAGAAGACAATCTTGGATCTGTGATTAGTTCTCACATGATTCATACATCAAAAGCAATAACTCAGATCTACATTTCTCTGGTGTCACATTAAAAACGAAAATAACAAAAAGGCGAATAGTAGAACTCAGTATCCAAGCAAAGTAACATAGCAACAATAGCATCAATTTACCACCAAAGCAAATGGAAAATTTCCATCAAGAATACCAACATTCCGGCCAAGGCTCATTGGAATAATTAGTTCGATTCTCAGATTCTCAAGCAGAGCCAACTAGATCAAGAAATCAGGCTTTTTGGTCAAATTACAGCAGTCGATCTCATACCCATGATTCTAAATACACGAAGACGACTTAAAAATCGCATCTTTAGCAGGACATGAAAAGACGAGAGAAAATCCAACTCCTGCACATCGGCCAAAAGTACATTAAAGATCCAAAAACCCTCAAAACCCATCAGCTGTTGAAATCCATGAGTGGAATAATGGATCGCATTGACCGAAAAGGAAGATAACAAGACAGTCTTACCTCTCTCCATATCGAAGCAAACACCAATGGATGCTTGAAAAAATCAAAGTCCCTTCTTTCCCAATACCTGGCCAGTTGCTGGATTCTTCTACATCAATACTGGCCTTTCCTAAACCCTTCCTGAAAACCCTAAGCTTTTCTGTGCCTCAAGCAGAGAGAGAGAGAGAGAGAGAGAGAGAGAGAGAGAGAGAGAGAGAAGGAGAGAGAGAGAGATGCAGAAGAAGGGAACAAGGTGGCAAAGGACCCACATCTGTTTATTATATTGCCTGCTCTTTTCTAAAACTATGGCATCATTGAGCTTGTAGTGAAAAGAAAGTTAAACTATCCAGGTAAAAGGAACAAAAGGAAAAGAAAGAAATAAAAAAAAAATAGATGAGATAGATATTTGAGAATATTGATCGAATAGTGAGGTAATTTAGCAATCCCTTTCCCTGCAGAGCACACACAAATCACACCCCAGATGGAAAAGCATCATCTTCTTACATGATAATGACAGTGTCAAATAGGCTGTGAATACAATAATTATCTGTGAAAAACATGTGGGTATGTTCATTAATCACTCACAACTGTCCTTATTAATGCCTCATTTAGAACACATCTTTGTATTACTGGAGCTGCCTTATCCTTCAACTGAATTTTTTTTTTTAAAAAAAAAAGGAAACTTGTGATAAACTACTATACATATTAGATAGAGTTACCTACTTAAATGTCCTATGACTACCAAACCCATGTTCTCAATATGGTTCTAACAGTATGCATGTATGATGCCCATGTCTTTGTTCTATTGCTTTTAAATTCTAATGGGACCTCATGCTTCAATTTCACCTTGTCAAATTTTCTGCAGCAGTGCATATCCAGGATGAATCATCCAAGTCCTATCTATAAATGTAATAGATTCTTACCCCGTGAGCATCACACTCCTCCCTCCCCATCCGGCCATCCCAAGATGATTAAAAAGCAACCTCTTTGGGTTGTTGGGAGGTGGCCCAATGACAGCTTACAATTTTGCATATTGTGGTGCAGGTGGCAACCCTCTTCCAAGGGAATTATATCGCTAAGGACAGCAGTCATGCACCGAAGATATATCTTGCAGCTCGATGGCCAACCATTTTCAAATTATAAGCCAAATGGACTCTTCCGATTGTTATTAGAAGAATATGACAGCAACTGAGCTGGTTGTTGCTTAAAGGCAAAGCTGTATGGAATTAGTATTGAGCTTGTGGGTCTTAGTTAGTTGAGTTGACCATGGGTTCAGATCTCCAACAACTGTCTCTGAATCATGTAGCTATGCCTCGATTGGTTGCTATGTAGGAAAAGTGAACTCAAATGGAAGCAGAAATATGCCAGGCATCACACTTTTCTCTGTCGGCAGTTGGAGTTGAGCTTCAAAATCATGTCGAGCACCACTTTGCAAGGCATTAAAAATAATATGGGGACCAAATAATATCGTCACCCAACTCCTATTGATCTGATAATGCAAAATATGTTGGCATTAATTTGAAGGTGGTGTCATTTCAAAGAGACTTCCCCTGACTTCTTCCCCCAAACTCCATGGAAAGGAAATGGTGGATGTTCTTTGCTGAGCCAACCTTTTCCCACTTCCAATATATCAGATTCTTCCGTTAATTAGAGCATTTTTGTTTCCTATTAGATGCCGCTTGCCACCCGTGTCGTATCCTTCTAACGTGGAGGGGTCGTCGTGGCGTCGGTGTGGTTTTGTTTGCTGCTTAAAGGTATAGCTTTGCCTGCGTTGGATTTTATGAACAAGCTGCCTTTGGTGATCATGCCCAATCCCCAAGAAATGGGGTCATCGATACGGGAAATTATGTAACTTTATCAATATCATATTTTACAATTACTAAAGTAATCTTCCCAAGTTGAAATTTACTGCAAGCAGTGATGCTTAGCAATATGAAATATGCTAAGTATTTCAGATCAAGTAGAAATTTTTATTAGTTTATGCTGATATATTATGAAATATGATATAAGAGTCATCCGATCAAAATGCAAAAGGTCAGTCATGGATTGTAACCATCAAACAAGCATCTGTCTGTAGTTGTTAGATAGCTTCTGATAATGGATTACATAGAGGTTTTCTCCACGACTAAAATCCTTTACCAATTATAATTTACGAATGATCCAACATTAGAGCACTTCAAGAACAGAACAATAGTACATCAAAATTTTGCATGCCAAAAAAAAAAATTGAACCACAATTTCTTGATTTACATATTATGAAGCCAGTTAGTACAGGAAAAAAAAATAAAAACAGATTCAGGAACATTTATGGATAAAGCAAATAATGAAAGAGAGCTTAATCCAAGACAAAATTGAATGTGTTATGTGGTGATCAAGCAGCATTCCCTCTCAATAATTCAGACTTTGCAAGTTCTCTCTTAATTCCGAGAGTTTCAAAGACTGTAAATTAAGGCTTCTCACAGAAGATGGTTCTATAATTTTCTCAGTATCAGAAGTATGATCATCATCTTTGCCCCATAGCTTCTGTAGCCTGACACCTGGATTGCTTGTCAAAGGAAATGGAAGCCCATCTTTAGATGACATTAGTTCCATTTCTTCAATGTTTTCTGAGTAATCTCGCTCTGGGTAATGTCTGCTTTTTCCCTCTGGAGGAACCTTTTTCTTGTCTCGAGAAATCCGAGTTTCTCCCAAAAACTTACCCCCCTTGGGCTGTAAATTTCCGCATTTCTTCGAGCGATCACCACCCGAGAAGAATCCTTTTCCATGGAAAAATGGCACGGTTGTTATTCCAGAGATTCCTAGAGGATAAGGGAACAATAAAATGAATGAGCTCTCACGAGTGAACTGAGTTCTTGAACAAGATACCTTCCCCTTTTATCCCAATGTACGTTCCAAGATATATAAGAAAAACAAAATTCACAAGTTGGATGAATTTGCCGTCGTCTCCGAAATTGTAGTTTAGCGTATACTATACATTGCTCTAAATTAATTATAGCAATGAATTGAAGCATCAGAATGATATAAGGTGACTCGTGATCACTTTATTTTGACTTTTCAATCCAAATGGCAATTAATTGAGGATATACCATATTATTGTTTACAAATCAAGTACAACATTTTCAATCAAATATCACAAAAGAAATTAATATGCATCTTAAAAACCCAAAATAGCACAAATTAAGAGGAACAACAATGGGATCTTATGATCTATCTTCCACCATCTATATCCAGCGCCAATCTATTCCCTACGCTGTTGTACGCGGTCGTATCTGTTGAAGTAGTAGCATATGCTGAAATCTCGTGACCAAGCAAGCTCTCTGTCTCTTGATCAAGTTTCTTTTGGGGCCATGGATGGTGCTTGAACCTTGCCAATATTTGTAGGCCCTCTGCGACTTCCTTCATGGTGGGCCTCTCTTCTCTCTTCACGCTTACACAACGCAACGCGAGCTCTGCGACATCTTGGAGCAGCTCCATCGCCCCTCCGTCTACAACAATCTGATCGTCCAAGATATCGCGGAGCTTGTTTTGGTTCATCACTGAAACAAAGCTCGAAGCAAGATTTCTGGTTTCATTAGAGGCATCAGTATAAATTGCCGGCTTCCTGGTGATTAGCTCCAAGAGCACAACACCAAAGCTATAGACATCGCTCTTCTCCGTCAGCTGCCGCGTGCTGATGCATTCCGGATCTAAGTAGCCGATAGTCCCTTGGACAAGCTCAACTAACTGCTCTTTATCGAGGGGAACTAGGGTTGATGCTCCGAGGTCGGACACTTTGGCCTTGTAATTGGCGCCTAGGAGTATGTTGAGAGACTTAACATCGCCATGAATAATAGAGTGAGCGGTTGAGGAATGCAGATAGGCAAGAGCATCAGCACAGTCGACAGCAATCTCTAGGCGGATATCCAACGGTATCGCTGATATGTTTCTGTGAAGGAAATCGAAAAGTGTCCCGTTGGGGACGAACTCATAGACTAGCATTGGAACAGGCACCTCCAAGCAACATCCCAATAGCCTAACTACGCTCCTATGATTGATCTGAGAAAGAATGATTATTTCGTTGGCGAACTCTTCCTCTTGATTTTCGTCGACTCCTTTGGACTTCTTAATGGCAACTTCTCTGCCGTCCTCCAACTTCCCTTTGTAAACATCGCCGCGGCCTCCCGTGCCGAGGATCCTCTTTTCGTCGAAGTTGTTTGTCACCATCTGTAATTCCTCCTCCGTGAACACTCGAACTGTATCGACTTTCGTCGACCTCATTTTTTCATATAAGATGAGGCCTCCGTTTTGCCTGACGTACTCTGCTTTCTCTCTGAGGTACTTCCTCTTTTGTAATTTTACAAGTAGTAAAGAAAAAAGAGCCACCAGAACGACGATCCCGGCGCTAATACCTGCACGAACACCAAAGCAAAGCATCATAAATTTACCATTACTGGCCACCTAACTAACACATGCGAAAAAAAGGAACTGATTGGTAGTTTCTCTTGGCTGAATTAACGGCAAAACTTTTCTTCTGTTAGTGACCTGCTTGGATCACTTGGAAGCCAATTAAGGCATTATTAGCTGAAAAGAAGACTCACCTACAGATATCTTTGCTGCCAAGGGGAACTTGTCTGCAACTTTAGTGCAGCTTCCGGGTATTGTGGCGTTGCCTTTAGTGCCCGGTGGACATGCGCAGTCAAAACTCCCTTGTTTGTTTGTGCAAATCCCATGGCAAAGATACAGTTTTGGATCATCGCACTCATTTATATCTGTCACACCACACGGTTTATAAATTAGTACAAGCAAGCAAGCGCGCACAAACACACACACACACACACACACACACACACACACACACACACACATATATATATGAGAGAGATAAGAGAGAGAGAGACCTTTGCATCCATTGTCGAGGTAGGGATTGCCCTGGTAGCCCTGCGAGCAATTACATAGATACCCGGGGCCATTGGTCGAGCTGTAGCAGTCGCTGTTGTTGCTGCGGCATGCAAAATCTGGGCTAGCCTTTGCCTCTTGGCATGTAGCGTTTCGAACTGCCCAGTCCAGCACCAGTTGCACCCTATTCTCATCCTTGTTGTAAAACTGATGACCAGGGAGATCAGATGTGCTAAAGCTGTACCACTCCGCATCGACTAACATGGCATAGCTACAGGGGACAGATTCCCACCGGGTGTTATTTTTGAAACCCCACTGCACCTCATAGTAGTCGAGATCTTTTGGTATACTGGTCTGGCAGCAGCCTATCCCGGTGCACGAGCCATTAGTTCCGCTCTCCGGGCTGCTGCAGAATGACGCGCACCCGGTGGCGAAGTCTTTCACCTTCGAGCCGACAATGTAGGCAAGGGTGTAGCAGCCGATAGCGGTGAACTTGTTGCGCGTGTTCGACAATCGGTACGCTGACCCCCCGGTCAGGTCGATCGCACCAGAATAAGTGTACTGCACCTCGTTGGACTGGTTGAAGCAGTTGTATGCTATGTGCTTGTAGATACGCATTTCTCCCAGGATCAGGGATATGTCGATGATCTCAATGTTGCCGATAAAAGGCTTCGGGGGATTGGAGCTGGAGTTGCAGGTGATGTCGAAGCCAGGCAGGGAACACTCTGTTCCGATGCCGAAAGGGTAAGGTATGCTTACCTCGCCGCATTTATCAGCGCATCTTTCCCGCAAAGCCAATGAAGTGGTTGCTGCTGTTGCTATGGCGAGAAGCAGCAGCACCCACAACTCCAGCCATCTCTTACTGCCCATTTCTGCTGATACTAATTCTTGATACATGCCTGAACAGCTAGCCACGAGAATTAAAGAAGAAAGGCGCATCGGCGGCAGTGACGACTCAGGCAGACTTTTTTGGCGACGACTCAGGCAGACTTTTTTGGCGACGACTTACAGTCAATTACTCTTTTTATAAATAAATAAATATAAAATATAAAGAGTGGAAGGATAAATATTCACATGGAAGACTCGGTCGTGGGAATAGAGTTATGGCAACTAACAATCTAATAACAACCTCGCATCTGCCGAAGCATCAGCATTCGTCCACGTCGTATATTTAATGTTTTCAACATATGAATATTTATCCTTTTCTAGAAAGGAGTGAGAAATATAATTCCCCTAAGCAGTTATATATAAATTAAAAACAACAAGTTATATATAAATATTACATATGCACCCTATATTTTTAGTATTTATTAGCGTCTGGAGAAGCAACAGCCACAAGTCTCCCATTTCTGATGATGATATTAATTATTGAGCATGTGCTAAGAAGCCTCCATGATTTAATAAGAAGGCGCATCGTACTTGCCACGAAGATGCATAACGTTGACCCGACTGCGCTTGACACCACACAACTTATAGGCCACGACTTTCCGATAAGATTAACCTTTAAGACAAATACTACAATGTTCCATTAAAATTTATAACCCTAATTTAACAGTTATAATAATAATTTTTCATATCCAGTACCAATTTTTTTTTCGTACCAAATCTACCACCACATTGCTTATTAATAAAAAGATAGATTGCTTATGCCTTCTTAAAATTTCTCTTTTAGCTATAATTACGATAGATATAATTAGGTCGAGAGATATCACTTAACAATCAAATATCACAAAAGAAATTAATATGCATCTTAAAAACCCAAAATAGCACAAATTAAGAGGAACAACAATGGGATCTTATGATCTATCTTCCACCATCTATATTCAGCGCCAATCTATTCCCTACGCTGTTGTACGCGGTCGTATCTGTACAAGAAGTAGTAGCATATGCTGAAATCTCGTGACCAAGCAAGCTCTCTGTCTCTTGATCAAGTTTCTTTTGGGGCCATGGATGGTGCTTGAACCTTGCCAATATTTGTAGGCCCTCTGCGACTTCCTTCATGGTGGGCCTCTCTTCTCTCTTCACGCTTACACAACGCAACGCGAGCTCTGCGACATCTTGGAGCAGCTCCATCGCCCCTCCGTCTACAACAATCTGATCGTCCAAGATATCGCGGAGCTTGTTTTGGTTCATCACTGAAACAAAGCTCGAAGCAAGATTTCTGGTTTCATTAGAGGCATCAGTATAAATTGCCGGCTTCCTGGTGATTAGCTCCAAGAGCACAACACCAAAGCTATAGACATCGCTCTTCTCCGTCAGCTGCCGCGTGCTGATGCATTCCGGATCTAAGTAGCCGATAGTCCCTTGGACAAGCTCAACTAACTGCTCTTTATCGAGGGGAACTAGGGTTGATGCTCCGAGGTCGGACACTTTGGCCTTGTAATTGGCGCCTAGGAGTATGTTGAGAGACTTAACATCGCCATGAATAATAGAGTGAGCGGTTGAGGAATGCAGATAGGCAAGAGCATCAGCAGAGTCGACAGCAATCTCTAGGCGGATATCCAACGGTATCGCTGATATGTTTCTGTGAAGGAAATCGAAAAGTGTCCCGTTGGGGACGAACTCATAGACTAGCATTGGAACAGGCACCTCCAAGCAACATCCCAATAGCCTAACTACGCTCCTATGATTGATCTGAGAAAGAATGATTATTTCGTTGGCGAACTCTTCCTCTTGATTTTCGTCGACTCCTTTGGACTTCTTAATGGCAACTTCTCTGCCGTCCTCCAACTTCCCTTTGTAAACATTGCCGTGGCCTCCCGTGCCGAGGATCCTCTTTTCGTCGAAGTTGTTTGTCACCATCTGTAATTCCTCCTCCGTGAACACTCGAACTGTATCGACTTTCGTCGACCTCATTTTTTCATATAAGATGAGGCCTCCGTTTTGCCTGACGTACTCTGCTCTCTCTCTGAGGTACTTCCTCTTTTGTAATTTTACAAGTAGTAAAGACAAAAGAGCCAGCAGAACGACTATCCCGGCGCTAATACCTGCATGTACACCAAGGCAAAGCATGATAAATTTACCAATTACTGGCCACCTAGCTTTACACGCAAAAAAGAAAAAGAATAAAAGGGGCATTTATTGTAGTTCCTCTGTTAATGGCTTTCTACTCGATCACTTGGGAGCCAGTTAAGGTACTATTAGTTGGAAAAAAGACTGACCTACAGTTATTTTTGCTGCCAAGGGGAACTTGTCTGCAACTTTGGTGCAGCTTCCGGATATTGTGGCGTTGCCTTTAGTGCCCGGTGGACATGTGCAGTCGTAACTCCCTTGTTTGTTTGTGCAAATCCCATGGCAAGGATACAGTTTTGGATCATTGCACTCATTTATATCTGTCACACCCACGGTTATAAATTAGTACAAGCAAGACACACACCTATATGAGAGAGAGAGAGAGAGAGAGAGAGAGAGAGAGAGAGAGAGAGAGAGAGAATAAAACCTATGCAGCCATGTTCAAGATAAGGATTGCCCTCGTAGCCCTGCAAACAGCTACATAGATACCCAGGGCCATTGATCGAGCTATAGCAGTCGCTGTTGTTGCTGCGGCAGACAAAATCCGGGGTACCCTTCGCCTCCTGACATGTGTCGTTTCGAAATGCCCAATCTAGCACCAGTGGCACCGTCTCATTCCTTTTGTAAAATTCGAAGCCGGAGAGATCAGTTGTGCTAAAGTTGTACGACTCTGCATCGACCAACATAGCATAGCTACACGGGACAGAGTCCCACCGTGTGTTATTATGGAACCCCCAACTCACATCATAGTAGTGGAGATCTTTTGGTATACTGGTCTGGCAGCAGCCTATCCCGGTGCACGAGCCATTAGTTCCGCTCTCCGGGCCGCTGCAGAAAGACGCACACCCGGTGGCGAAGTCGTCGGATCCCTGGCCGTTTATGTACGCAAGGGTGTCGCACCCGAGAGCGGTGAACTTGTTGCGCGTGTCCGAGAATCGGTACTCCGACGACAAGTTGATCCAAGGATTATTAGTGGCGTTCACGGTAGAAGACTGGTTGAAGCAGTTGTAAGCTGTGTACATGTAGATGCGCATTTGTGCCGGGTTTAAAGATATGTCGATGATCTCAATGTTGCCGGTGAAAGGCTTCGGGGGACTGTAGCTGGAGTTGCAGGTGATGTTGAAGCCAGGCAGGGAACACTCGGTTCCAATGCCGAAAGGGTAAGGTATGCTCACGTCGCCGCACTTATCATCGCATCCTGGTAAAGCCACCGGCCACGAAGTGGTTGCGGCTCCTCTTGCTACGCCGACGAGGACTATTATTAGCGTCTGGAGAAGCAGCATCCACAACTCGCCCATTATTTCTGGTGATATTAATCCTTAATTGGTGCATATGCTACTACATGTTAGCCTCCATGATTTAATACGAAGATGCATGGACCTGGTATTTGCCACGAGGATGCATAATTTTGACCACTCATATATATGTCTTGTATATGATAATTATTAAGATAATATATTATCAAAAAAAATATTTAAGATAATATATTTTAAAAATAAATAATTACTTATTGAAGTAGTAATAGTTTTTTTTTAGCATTCCTATTATACCATTAAGAATCTTAACTATCTAGATAATTGATAAATATTTATTTCTATGGCACCGAAGAAGCACTTATGTATGTATATATATTATGTACCAAATGTGGATAAATGTATACAAATGGCTAATAAACAATAATTCTTATATTTATTATTATTAAAATTAAGTTTTTATTTTCAAATTATCTATTAATGTTCACTTGTATTTTAAGATAAAAGTATAATAATTATTTTTAATATTAATAAAACTTATTAAAAAAATGAGAGAAAAATATGTAGCTTGTTAGAAAAAGAAAGAAGAAAAGAAAAGAAAAGAAAAGAAAACCGTTGTGGATCCTAACAAAACCGTGTGTAAAAATATAAATAAATAAATAAATAGAACCGGAGCACATGCGTAGACTTTGTTGACTTCCGTCAAATCCGCACACCAACATTGAACCCATGCGGGGAATCGCGTGGCATTTGGACTTCTTCGTATTATATTTTTGGGTCCAACCCCTTTCGGCTTCTAGCCTTCTAATATTATCAATTTTTGGGTCCAACCCCTTTCGGCATTTGAACCAATTTCAATTAAGCCTATCGAGAATTCGTAATGTTATCCTTAGTAACAAAAATATATATAAAAAAAAAGAATAGACTGTATGAATTAATTTACAAGCCTGATCAGATGTAATAAGTGAAATTGCATCCATCTTTTTTTCCAAAGTCATCCAGGTGAATAAAGGGAACTTATATTTATTTGCTAAATATAAATTTCCTCTCTATGCAAGATCCAGATTTATGTAACGCCGAATACCACTCGTTAGATCAATCAAATATTTGCATTATGCCCCTTGGGGTGACTAAGCCCAGTTCCTCTTAATATACTCAGTTATTGATCAGCTCCTACTTGATTTATGTTTCTATGTTTAATAATATTTGAATCTAACCCTGGATGATTCTGTAAAATATCTCATGAGGTGAGAAAAATGATGACGACTGATGGTCTCTTTATATTTACCTTTTGAAATCGAAATTGGAAATTTATTAGGGATATTACTTCTTGTCGGGAGAAAGATGATAGAAGGACGAATATTATATCTTCCATTCATAAACTAAATATTAGTTGGTTATATAGAGCAATATTACATTAACCACACTGCAATAGAATCAAAACAGAAATATGCATCTTCGAAAACCAATATAGCACAAATAGGATCACCCATAAAATCTAATACATATATCATCTCCCATCATCTATATTCAGCACTAATCTGTTTACCATGCTATTGTATGCTGTAGAATCTGATGCAGTCGTATGTGTTGACATCTCACCAAGCAAGCTCTCTGTCTCTTCAGGATTCTTCTGGCTCCATGGGTGATGCTTGGACCTTGTTAACACGTGTAGTCCATCTGCGACCTCCTTCATGGTGGGCCTCTCCTCTCTCTTGACGCTAAGACAACGCACGGCGAGCTCGGCGACTTCTTGGAGCAGCTCCATCACCCCTTCGTCTGCAATCTGATCGTCCAAGATATCGCGAAGCCTTCCTTGATCCATCATGGAAACAAAGCTAAAGGCAAGACATTTCGTTTCATTAGAGCCATCAGTATAAATTGCTTGCTTCCTGGTGATCAGCTCCGTGAGAACGACACCGAAGCTATAAACATCGCTTTTCTCTGTTAGCTGTTGGGTAGTTAAACATTCTGGGTCTAAGTAGCCTCGAGTTCCCTGGACAAGCATAACGAACTGATCTTTATCAAGGGGAACTAGCGTTGATGCTCCGAAGTCAGAAACTTTTGCCTTGTAATTAGCGTCAAGGAGTATGTTGAGAGACTTGACATCACCATGAATGATAGAGCGTTCCGTTGAGGAATGCAGATAGGAAAGAGCATTCGCAGAGTCAGTGGCAATCTCTAGGCGGATATCCAACGGTATTGCCGATGTGCGATTCTTTCCATGAAGAAAGTCGAAGAGTGTCCCATTGGGAACAAACTCGTAGATTAGCACCGGAACTTCCACCTCTAAACAACAACCCAGTAGCTTAACGATGCTCCTGTGGTTGATCTGAGAAAGAATAATTATTTCGTTGACGAATTCATCTTTCTGGCTTTCGTCTACTTCTTTGGACCTCTTTATGGCAACTTCTCTACTGTTCTCGAGGATCCCCTTGTAAACTGTGCCACGGCCTCCAGCGCCGAGGATTCTCTCATTTGCGAAGTTGTTTGTGACCTTCTCTAGTTCTTTCTCTGTGAACACACGAACTGTTTCCACTTGTCTCGCCCTCAGTCGTTCATATAATATGAGACCTCCGTTTTGCTTGAAGTAGTCATCTTTCTCTCGGAGGTACTTTCGCTTTTGCAGCTTTATAATGAGCAAGCAAGAAAGAGACAGCATAATGATAACACCGGCGCTAATACCTGCATACAGAAAAGAAACTCTTTTATCTTGGTTGGTATAAGCTTTTATCAATTAAGTATTCGGATCAAATTGGGAAGCCAAGACACTTATGCGCAACAATAAAATTAAGGAGTCTTACCTACGCTCAACTTGGCCGCTAAGGGGAACTTTTCTGGAATTTTGGAGCAGCGTTCGTACGTAGCGTTGCCTTGAGTGCCTGGTGGGCATTTGCAGTCGTAGCCCCCTGGTTTGTTGGTACAATTTCCGAAGCAGGGGTACAGGTCTGGATCCCGGCACTCATCAATATCTGTCGACATACCCATCACCAGATGTTAATAGATAAATGATGCAAGCAGCACATAATCGAAATGGCCATTGGATATAGGAAAATAACATATTAGGGATTATTGAAAACCTGTGCATCCATGTTCGAGATATGGATTTCCCTCGTAGCCCCCCGAACATTTGCAGAGATAACCCGGACCGTTGGTGGAGTCATAGCAATCGCTCTTCTCGCTCCGGCATGCGTAGCCCGTCTGAAGCTTCGCCTCGGAGCACGACATGTCGCGAATGGCCCAATCGAGCACAACAGGAAACCCAGTGATGTTGTTCTTATGATAGAAATCGAAGCCTGAGAGATCGGAGGCAGTGAAATTATACCAGTCCTGCTCGACTAACAAGCCGTAGCTGCAGGGGCTAAACTCCCAAACGTCACTGTGGTTGTAGCCGCCGAAAGACACATTGAAGTAGAAGAGATCCTTGGGGATGGAGGTCTGGCAGCAGCCCATCCCTGAGCACGAGCCATTGGTGGCGCTCCCCGGAGTGTTGCAGAACGACAAGCACCCGCTCGTATATCCATTTACACGGCCACCGTTACCGAAGATGTAGGCCAGGGTGGCACAGCCGATGGCGGTGAACTTGTTGCGCGTGTCCGAGAACCGGAACGCTGGAACCTGCGTTAGGTTAAACCATGCGGTCGAGGCGTTGGTCCAGTCGGTTTCATCGTAGCATTGGTATGATATGTACCAGTAGTGAGCGCGAACATGGTCGGGGAGTATTTCGTCGACCTGGGTATTGCCATTGGTGAAAGCCTTAGGGGTGGGGTAGCTGTCGTCGCATATGATTTCAAAGCCGGCGTCAAGATAACAGCCGGCGCCGACGCCGAATGGGTAAGGGATGCTAACGTTGCCGCACTTGTCCTGGCAGCCCGGCAGTGATATGTTCGCCGCCGAGGCTGTGCCAAGGAGCAAGAGTATGAATACTTGAAGTATCATCATGACATAGACTTGGTGTTGCATTTACCTCAAGGCCGGTATGCAGTATTAATAAGATTGAAAAGTGGTTCCTAGTTTAGTTACGGATGATAGAAGAATTAAGGTGCAAAAGTAGTGGACAAAGTCTTTTGCCAAGAAATCATGCATGATTGGTTGTAAACCTGTCCCAGAAGCAGATCGATTCGATGACTTTTATTTTTTATTTTTTTAGAAAAAGAAAAAAAAAACTTGGCTTGGGAGTATCCAAATCCAATTAAGAATGGTCTCTCAACTTATTTAATTAATCGCTATTGACTCGGGACTTATAATAGTCGGTCCACAAGACAGAGGGCATTCAAAAGAAGTAACCAGCCGAGTTGGATGGCATGCCGACTCGGAACTTAAGTGTCATGGTATATACGTGGCATTGGACGTCCGTAGTTGGGTCATCCCATTAGGTTAGATCGGGTTGCAATTTTGTTGCCTCGCCCGTTCCAGTTGGGCCGTAGGCGACGGCAACGTCAGATCTGCCTGCAGATCTTTAGCTTCATCTTCTTATGGAAATTGGAAATCCATCAACGTCAGCATTAAATTAATGATTGCAGCTCCTCGCCTACTCCCCATTAATAAATTAATATATAATTGCTATCAGTAGAATATAACGTCCTAGTTTACAAATAGATCTAACGAAAATGGGCCCACTCATTACGTAAGGAGATTTTTCTTTGTGTTAAGAAAACGTCAAGTCTTTTAAGTCTCCGTCAACGCCGACAACAACTAGTTGATGTGGGTTCTATAATAAATTGTAGGTTCCATTAATTGGCTCGTACATTCAAAGTTGTGGGTGCAATTTAATCTATGTTAAAATTATCCTATTATGTAAATTAATCTAAAATCAATAATTAATGCCGTATTTTTTCTTTAATAGGAATTTCGTTCCGTGGCTATATTACACTACTAGTCACCAACGAAATTAACGTTTAAGAATTAGGATCACAATAAGTACATTTATAGAGCTTTACTAACTATTTCACTAACCGTTAAGTAAGATTAGAATCACCACAGACGAAAATCCAAAAATATTTTCTTTAATCCTGCCAAGGTCAAGTGGTAGCACTAATCTCTACTACGTCTTACATCTTTTTACATAATCTCCTTCTAATACTCCTTATTTTTATGGTTGTATTTCGTAATTAGTTTACAAATTTTACAATTAAATATATGAATTTTATAATTAATTTATAAATTTTACAACTATATTTATGAATTTATTAAGTTACTATTTAATGAACTACTAATTATCATAAATAAGTTTGAAAGAAATAAACTTGACTTATAAGTAAAAATAAAATTGGGCATGAGTCAGAAAATTGAAAATGAAATGTGTAATTTGTGCAAATTTTCAAAAAAAAAAAGGCTTTTCAGAGAGTTACAAAATTATGAACAAATGAAAATAGAGCAATTGAGTTTGATAGGCTTTTGATAATACAAACTTAGGTGCAAAAGTTGTTTTGACAAAACAATCTCTAAGTCCTTCGCTAAGACATGATGTTTTTATCTCATTTACTAGTTCAAAGATTAAATATGAGTTAGATAAAAAGCTAATTTTTTATAGATGTAAAAACACGTAGAGCTAACCAAGCTTTAGCTAACATAGTAAGCTGTTTAGTGTAGACTTCAAGTTGTGTGCATTGTTGAACAATTACTCTGAACTAAATGTCGTTAAGACTTTACTGTCGCGCTGTCGAATTGCTTGATAAGACAACATAATTTTAATAATTCTTTTTTATAAATATGTTCCAAAAGCAGATTACTTATATATATATATATATATATATATATATTACTTTGGTCATTGTATCTAACTGTTATATTTGAATATTACGTCATATGAATATGATATAGACTAGAGAGACATGTTAATTGGGAGTATCCAATTAACAATGCCCTCTCAACTTGTCAAGGGGATCGGATTTGATTATTTGCTATTGACTTAGACTTATTATACTCGGTCTACAAAAAAGTGGACATTTAACAAAAAAAACAAACTGATATTGCTGGAGCAAATATCACTGTCCGTAGAGCAAATTGTTTAAGTTACTATCGAGAAAAATGTGAGATATTACTTGAAAATCTGGAATGCAATCGACATAATATCCATGAAAAATAGATTAGAGAATTAAGTATAAAGGTAGAAAATCAGTCTTTCTTATTGTTATCTTCATAATATTTTAACTATATAAAAATACGAATATTATTTCGGACACTATTATTCAACTCATATTTATAACCGTGTAAATTATTCAGATATTAAGACAGGTAAAAACATCTGATCTCATATTCAACAAAACTCAAATATAAAAATTGGTCAGATTAAGAATTTTTTAGCTCATTCCATAATTTTCCTAGTAGTTATGGTAGCGTAAACTCAATCATGCAAATAGATGGCCCAAATTCCCAAGATGTGACTTGAGACAGTGTATCGAGCAAATTCCTTTCGGTATGCAGGCATTAGTACGTGTACTATCAATTCATCTTTCATTCTGGTTGCAGGCACACTTTCTTGTTTGAGACGAGAGAACGATGGCTCTCAGAATCAAAATCCCAATAAAACTCTCTTCCTTCTCACTCTTTTTCTTTCTTGCAACTCCGCAATTGGGGGGAAATTTCCTCAGTCAGACTGAATTCCGTGTTCTACTTGCAATTGCCGACTTCGTCAAAGCTATTTTAGGCTCTCAATCTCATGGGCGGGACTGGAACGAGTTTGGGCCAGGGCCTAGCCCACCCCAAATGGGAAGGTCTTTCAGATCCGATGGTCAGGCTTACGTAGAATTGGATTTCCAAGCGGGTAGAAAGCTTGGGATTTGAGGTTTACCAGTTTGCGCCTCTGCTTTTATGCGGTTGCATGCTGCCTGTCGAATCGCCGCCGGTTCCTCCACAAACGTCGTCGCATTCCGCCGAGGACCAGGAAGGAGAGAGGAGGTAGATGGGAAAGAAGGAGGTTCCAATCTAGTTCACTTGAACAAGAGAGAGAGAGAGAGAGTAATACAAACTCGAGACACTTTATAATTAATAGCAAACAATTGATGCAGCAGAATGACACAATGACGATTGATGATCAATTTATTTACTTTTCTAAAACCAAAAGGAAATTTATTAGGGACATGATTCTTTATTATAAATAAAGCAATATTACATCAACCACGTCGTAATAGAAAGCATAACAGAAGTTTGCATCTTAGACAACCAAAATAGCACAAAGAAGATCGCCAATAAAATCTCATCATCTCCCATCATCTGTGTTCAACATAAATCGGTTCCCCACACTGTTGTATGCTGTAGAATCTGATGCATGTGTTGGCATCTCACCAAGCAAGCTCTCTGTCTCTTCTGGATTCTTCTGGTCCCATTGGTGATGCTTGAACCTTGACAATATATGCATTCTCTCTGCAACTTCCTTCATGGTGGGCCTTTCTTTCCTCTTAATGCTTAGACAATGCACGGCGAGCTCTGAGACCTCTTGGAGCAACTCCATCCCTCCTTCCTCTACAATCTGATCATCCAAGATATCACGAAACCTATCTTGATCCATCAATGAGACAAAACTCGCAGCAAGACTTTTTGTTTCATTCGAGTCATCAGTGTAAATTGCCTGCTTCCTAGTGATTAGCTCCAAGAGTACGACACCGAAGCTATAAACATCGCTCTTCTCTGTTAGCTGTTGGGTAGGTAAGCATTCTGGGTCTAAGTAGCCTCGAGTTCCTTGGACAAACATAACAAACTCATCTTTATCAAGAGGAACTAGCATTGATGCACCAAAGTCGGAAACTTTTGCCTTGTAATTGGCGTCTATGAGTATATTGAGAGACTTGACATCGCCGTGGAGGATAGAGCGAGAGGCTGAGGAATGAAGATAGGCAAGGGCTTCTGCAGAATCCACAGCAACCTCTAGGCGGGTATCCAACGGTATATGTGATGCCCGATTCTTGCCGTGAAGGAAGTCGAAGAGCGTCCCGTTAGGGATGAACTCATAGACCAGCATAGGAATATCCACCTCTAAGCAACAACCAAGTAGCCTAACCACACTCTTATGATTGATCTGAGAAAGAATGATTATTTCGTTGACGAACTCATCCCTTTGGCTTTCGTCGACGACTTTGGACCTCTTTATGGCAACTTCTTTGTTGTTATCTAGGATTCCCTTGTATACCATGCCACGACCTCCGGTGCCGAGTATTCTCCCATTGTCGAAGTTGTCTGTCGCTTTCTCCAATTCCTTCTCTGTGAACACGCGAACTGTATCGACTTGTCTGGACCTCATTTCTTCGTATAGTCTTTGGCCTCCATTTTGCTTGAAATACTCATCTTTTTCTCTAATGTACTTTCTCTTTTGCAATTCTATAACTATCAAACAGGAAAAAGCCAGCAGAATGATGATACCAGCACTAATACCTGCAGACAGCAAAAAGAAAGCATGATCGATCCAACATAATTTCTTGTTTGTGAGCCATCTTAATTAACCACGTCACGAGTAGTTTTCTGAAACTTTAAAGCGCAGCTACCATGGTTTTTAATTGTACAGAAGACTCACCAACGGTTATCTTTGCAGGTAAGGGGAATTTGTCTGGAATTCTGGTGCAGCTTCCGATTGTAGCGTTGCCTTGAGTACCTTTGGGACATGTGCAATTATAACCCCCTGGTTCGTTTGTGCACGTCCCACTGCAAGGATACCGCTTTGGATCATCGCACTCATTTACATCTGTCACGCAAACACAGTGCTATAAACTGATACAAACCTGTGCATTGTACACATGTATATAGAAATAGAGAGTGAACGTCAAGCGATAAGAAGGAAATCAGAATCAAACCTGTGCATCCGTTGTCGAGATAAGGATTACCCTCGTAGCCTTGGGAGCAGTTGCAAAGATAGCCGTTGCCATTGGCCGAGTTGTAGCAGTAGCTGTTGCTGCTGCGGCATGCATAATTCGAGCTATTCTTGGCCGCCTCAAGGCATGCATCGGTTCGAACCGCCCAGTCCAGCACCAGAGGCACCCTCTTCTCATTCATTTTGAAAAATTCGAAGCCGGAGAGATCAGATGTGCTAAAGCTGTACCACTCCGCATCGACCAACATGGCATAGCTACAGGGGACAGATTCCCACCGGGTGTTATCTTTGAAACCCCACTGCACCTCATAGTAGTAGAGATCTTTTGGTATACTGGTCTGGCAGCAGCCTATCCCGGTGCACGAGCCAGTAGTTCCGCTCTCCAGGCCGCTGCAGAAAGACGCACACCCGGTGGCGAACTGGTCGGATCCCTGGCCGTTTATGTACGCAAGGGTGTGGCACCCGAGAACAGTGAACTTGTTGCGCGTGTCCGAGAATCGGTACGGCAATCCTTTGGTCAGGTCGATCCAAGGATTATTAGTGGCGTTCACGGTAGAAGACTGGTTGAAGCAGTTGTAAGCTATGTACATGTAGATGCGCATGTGTGCCGGGCTTAGCGAGATGTTGCTTATCTCAATGTTGCCGATAAAAGGCTTCGGGGGACTGTAGCTGGAGTTGCAGATGATGTTGAAGCCAGGCAGGGAACACTCGGTTCCGATGCCGAATGGGTAAGGTATGCTTACCTCGCCGCATTTATCTGCTCATCTTTCCCGCAAAGCCAATGAAGTGTAGTTTGCTTCTTTTGCTACGGCGTTGAGGGCTATTAGCGTTTGGAGAAGCAGCAGCCACAACTCGAGCGATCCCCTAATGGCCATTTGCAGATGGATGATATTCTTCGCTGCATATGCTGTTGGCGTCGGCCCATTACCGATGATTAAATAAAGAAAAAGAGAAGATGCATATATTGACCTGGTATATGACACATTGGCACTAACATCAGTTGACCTGAGAGCTCCAATGCAGTGAGAGGAGAATATTTAACATGGTGGTTCGGCATAATATCCGGCCCGGTGACGGCTTTCGATCAATTATTTTTCATTTCTCATACAAGAAAGCGCAAGTTTTACTTTGCAATGCAATGTCTCAACTCCTTTAACCAGCTCTATACTGAAACCAAACACCTCTCCAGAAGAGGAGGGGAAGAAAATCCAAAGCAAAAGCGAAAAAAAAAAAAAAAAAAAGCCTTATCGACCACCAATATATAAGCAAGGTTCTGGCCTGTATTTTCTCAAATCCGTTGACTTTACTTTTATATTCGAAAACAAATAGCACTGCGCTGCGCCCAATCGCCCATAGAGTCTAATTGACCACCGCCGAGCACATACTGTTCCCCAATTACTTAAGTTACTTACAAATTTGAAAGGATTTGTTCTCTCCCCCGTTTGATTTTTGAGATAAGAATTTTTCAAAGAGGTGAAGGGTTCCCTTCCATGTCAAGACCACCTCCTCTTAATTAGAAATCAATGAGACTCGATCGGTCACCCCAACGAACAGTATTTATTATGCATGACAACTCGTGCATAGTTCGTAGCAATGTATGGACTAACACTTAAATATACCACCTACCTTATTTTATATGAGACTCCAACATGGCAAACTCGTGTCTGTTCTCGAATCAACAAAAGTTGAAATTGATTATTTTTCCTTTCAAGAATGAAGTAAAATTCAAGTGGCAATTAGACCTTATTCTTCTTGCTACTTACACGACATTTATTTCAACTATCTACTAATTTTGGTTCCATTCTTACGGTGACGCCATCAATGTGATGTTCGATATCAGATCCTTGTGACGTATTGGCGAGTTGACATATAACCAAACCATCATCTATGACTAATTATCCAATCAACTCATGCCTGCATGATGGGTGCTGCCATGGCTATTTCATCTTCTTAACTTTACGAATTTATGACCACTTGCAATATGTGTCAACGACCTCTTCTTCTTCTTTTAATAATTCTACACCTCATATCCAATAATAGATTAACAAATAACAATTTGCTGTTAGTTAGGTGGAAAAATTAATGGATCAGATACAGTTAGACAGTGGGAAAATCATGTCCATATCTTTTTCTTCTTCTTTTTTATCTTATATAAACACTGAATTGATAATAAATTTATTAATTATATTGGCTAGTCCAGCCGGTAGGAAAAAAAAGTATGAAAAAAGATATCATATATGACTTATTTACAAGCCTTTTTTCCTTTTAAAAAGACAGGTAAACGAATGAAATTGCTATTTTGTTCAAAGTCACCTAGCTAAATAAGGGAAATTTATATTAATTAGCTAGATATACAACTCCTTATGTACAGGATCCATACTTGTGTAACACCCATCTACTAAATATAGGTAGAGAAGGTACCTAAGTAATCAAAGTGGCCTCTCAAGTAGGTCAATTTAATTTAAGCTTCTACTTGTCCAATTAATTAAACATTTGCGTTATAAATTAAGGAAACGTACGTTAACCGCTGGATTATGCCCCTTGGGGTGCCTAAGCCCAGTTCCTCACTGCCGACCATGTGGGCCAGGCCAAAGTTTGGAAACCGGATAATTATTTCGTTGACGAATTCATCCTTTTATTTTTAAATGCTTTAAAAATACTTTGGCATTGGTTTTCTCACCGGTCACTTACAATATAGATGCAAAAATGATCTTAATACCATTGAGTTAAAAATACTGAAGGAGAATTATATAGCCAAATAAAAGATATTCTCAAATTTTTGTTAATTTATTTATAGGTTAAAATTAAATTAAATTAAATTATTCTTGAGGAATTAAAAGCAAAATGAGGATGTCGAATGGCAGTTAGACTTTATTCTTGTGATATTTATTCGTGCCAACCGTTGGTTGACGCCACGAATGTGATGTTCGATATCAGATCACAAGTCACAACAACGTAATTAGTAACTATATATGTGATGTCATGCTTTTGCGTTTAATTAAATTTTAATTTCGATACCTTTAATTAGTTCAACAGCTAGCACATTAACCGAGTGATCTCGCTTATCCAACTGTCTCATTTACCAAGTCTAGGTTGAAAATTTGGTTTATCGTACATAATATTGGCTAAAGCCTAAAGCACAGGGGGTTTAACGTACATCGACTGTGCATACATGCATGATCCAGATTATATAACGCCAGTCAGCTAAAATATACATGTATAACGTACCTATCATCAAAGTCAGACACCCAAGCTAGTCAACTAGGCCGCTTATATTTGTTATCTTAAAATAGTCAATTATTCAGCTCCTACTTATTCATTTATTTGTTAATTAATTCGTCAATAATTTATCTAACGGTATCTCCTAATCAAAAGTAAAGACACAGTCCATACGCTTCACCTTCATTTTTTTTTTTTTTTTGTTGTCATTTTTCTATTTTCGCTTATAATAAGATTTGAAAATTTCATTTTGTTCTCTCGTGCAAGCATATGATTCCCTTTTCCAAACTCCAAATTCTAATATAAGGTTGTTGCATTTCAACGGTGCGTAGTATAAACTAAAGTTTCTCTAGCAAGCTGTGTGCATTGACCACTTGTTTATGATGTAAGATCGATCGATCCACAACGGCGAGAGCAACGCGGGGCTAGCTTTATAACCGAAGTACCTATCTAACCAGTTTCTAATAGCTAGACCATAGTACTCTTGATCAAGAGATCTAGCACCATGCAAGTTATGCGGGTACAAGTATGGATACTTTTGCTGCTTGGCATTGCCTCGGCTGCAGACGTATTACGGCCAGGGTGCCAAGACAAGTGCGGCGAAGTGAGCATACCTTACCCTTTCGGCATAGGTAATGGCTGCCATCTCGAGGGCTTCGACGTCACCTGCAACGACACTGATTCCACCCCTAAAGCTTTCATTCATGGTATCGACATTCCGGTCGTTAACATATCCCTGACACCGCCCTATGTGCGCATTAGCTACAACTATACCGGATTTGAATGCTACAACGAAACAAGCAGTACTCAAACGTTTAACATGGACATCGACATCTCTAGTACGCCGGCGTTCCTGTTTTCCGACAAGCACAACATGTTCACAGCCATCGGTTGTCATACACTTGCATACATCTTGGGCTGGAACGACACTAGTCAAAGTTATATTTATGCGAGCTCGTGCCTAGCGATGTGCCACTCGAAAGATAGTGCGGTGAATGGCTCATGCTCGGGGATGGGCTGCTGCCAGACCTCCATCTCCAAGGATCTCAACTACTTCTACGTGCAGTGGGCAGGTTTCAACCACAGCGACGTTTGGAATTACAGCCCATGCAGCTACGCCATGCTAGCTGAGAAGGATTGGTACAATTTCAGTACCCTGGATCTGCCGGGTATTGACTTCTGGAATAACAAAGTTAAGAAAGGGTATCCGATAATGCTCGACTGGGCCATCCGCAACGCTAACTCGTGCCAGGAGGCAGAACATCGACAGGACTACGCTTGCCGCAGCAACAATAGCGTCTGCCAAAACTCGACCAACGGTCCTGGGTATACTTGCAATTGTTCACTGGGTTATCTAGGCAATCCATACCTTGTCGATGGATGTCAAGGTTACTTCTTCTCTTTTATTCTTCCTTAATCCGAATACATTTGTCGTGAGGTACTTCAATATCCTTATCCTAATTTCTACCGTTAGTCCCATGGATAATATAGCCGGTTTTTATTTTCAATGTCCTGTACCGGTTTCTTTATAATCCTAGCTTTAATGACATATTTATAAGAATTAGAAATTCATTGAAAACTAGTTGTGCGTGCATGTTATCTTATTTGACTCAAAAATAATAGGAAGCTACTTCAAATCTCTCACTCTAATTCTTATGAATTCAAATCTTTTTAAAATTACATTTTTTTAGTCGCTCTCTCTAAATGGCTTCTGAGGTAGTTAGTACGAAACCTCCTTCCAGTTTACACACTTTGTTCCATTAACGCTTAAATTTGTATTTCATACTAAAGACCGACCTTGATAGGAGGGTATAGAAGAATTAATTATATTTATTGATAATTAAATGGAATGGCAGATATTAATGAGTGTGAGGAGATGGGAGAACACGGTACTTGCTTTGGGGAGTGCACAAACCTACCAGGGAACTACAGCTGTACTTGTCCGGCAGGAACTAAGGGGAATGCTAATGTGAAAGACGGTTGCCTTAAAGATGACAAAATGGCTTTTCTCAAACCGGTTATAGGTAATTATTTTAATCCTCTCCAATTTACATAGGTAGCATCAGGATTCAGACGGTATATTTTTGCTCTCCGTATCTCCCTACGTGCTATTTGTGCATGAACAGGTAGCTGCGTTGGCCTCTTCCTCTTAGTCGCTATTTGTTTTACGGCATATGTGGGGTTTGAAAAGAGAAAACTTATTAGAACGAGAAGGAAGTTCTTTGAACAGAATGGTGGTCTTCTTTTGCAACAAGAGATCAACTCACAGAAGTGTACAACTTTCAAAATATATACCAAAGAAGAACTTATGAAGGCTACCAACAATTTTGACAAAAGCTCTATCATCGGACGCGGTGGCCATGGCATCGTTTATAAAGGTGTTTTAGAAGGCCAAAGAACAGTGGCTGTTAAGAAGTCCAGGATCATGGATGAGGGCCAACTGAAGGAGTACACAAAAGAAACTTTCATACTTTCCCAGATCAACCATAGGAATATTGTTAAACTCTTGGGTTGTTGCTTAGAGGTCGAGGTTCCTATGCTGGTCTATGAGTTTGTATCAAACGGCACCCTCTTCCACCATCTTCATGGCATAAATGTAAGCTGTCAAATGCATTTGACTATGCGTCTAAAGATCGCCGTAGAATCGGCAGAAGCATTAGCCTATCTTCACTCATGGGCTTCCCCACCTATCCTGCATGGAGATGTCAAGTCCTCAAACATACTACTGGACGAGCAATTTACCGCAAAAGTGTCAGACTTTGGGGCGTCAAAGCTTGCTCCCATGGATGAAGCCCAATTAGCCACATTAGTGCAAGGGACATGTGGTTACTTAGACCCAGAGTACATGCAGACGTGCCAATTGACGGATAAAAGCGATGTCTACAGCTTTGCGGTAGTTCTATTGGAGCTTATCACAGGAAAAAGAGCACTTTACTTTGAAGGATCAGAGGAAGAGAGAAGCCTTGTGTCTTGTTTCTATTCCGCAATGAAGGAGGGTAAGTTCTTTGAGATTTTGGACGATCAAGTTAAACGAGAAGGAGGGGAGGAGTTGTTTCAAGAGTTTGCAAATCTTATCGATCAGTGTTTGAGCTTGAAAGGTGTGGAAAGGCCGACCATGAAGGAAGTCGCCGAAGTACTTGAAAGGCTGCGAAAGTACGACCAGAGCTTATTGCTGCAGCACAATTTGGAGGAGATAGAGTGCTTACTCGGTGAACCATCAAGCTTTCCTGCTGAAGATACCACTTCCTATGGCACTGTGGAGCACAGTGCCATGAAAAATATAGGAGCAGGGCGTTGATATATCTCTCAAATTAAACCTATATATACCTTTTATTTAATAAGCTTCCTTTTGTGCTCGTATGCTTCTTCTTTTTTTTTTTTTTTTTTTCTTTACTTTGATAAATAATCTATGGTGTTTATAAGTTGCTGTCAACACTATGATATGGTTGTAATACATATTGATCTGTTAAAATTATGTGATTTTCGAATTATGAATGGAAAAAATAATATATATATATATATATATATATATATATATATATCTACTACTGATTTTATTTGATGAATGTTTTCCCATTATATTCGATTTTCCAGCTGTCTGTTAAAGAGATATCAACAGCTTAATGCCAAATGAAGGCTCTAATACCATCGTGCAAAAGCAAAGACTTATTAAAATTATTAGTATTAACTCATCAAAAAACTCAATAATTTTAACAATTAGTGCCCATAGATATATCATATGAAATAGTGACATTTTGGAAATATCCATGGTCCATAATACAAAGGGCATTTAAAATGAAGCAAAGTGATATTACTGGAGCAACTATCACTCTCCGTGGAACAATCGTAAGCTACATTAATTGACTTCGTTATGATCTTTTATTTCTTTTGGCATTGACTTTGTTATAGATAAATAAATATGATAGTTTTCTTTTGTTGTTGCGATGAACTCGTATTCCAATTGTAATATGACCAAATGAATTAAATGGAGTAGTGGCAGTATGAGCTTAAGCCACAGCGGTGATATGAAAAAAATAAAAATAAATAAAACTCTCTAATACAAGGATTGTATTATAGTATATCCCTCAAAGTGCCATATTTATTTATCTATATACTCTTTTAAGTTTAGTAATTTGCATATATAACCCTCAAAATCCATTATTTTTTTTTTTTTGACTTGCTGACAATTATAAGCGAGAATATATATATAAAAATTTTATTTTGCTATTAAGTATATCAAATTTTAGATATGGGCATTGGATAAAGGCCGGGCTTTATGTCGGGCCGAACGAGCGCTCCAAAATATATTCATGCTGACTACTGAATTAGTGAACGACGGATTCGTGCTCGCAAATCCTCCCTCTTGCTCGTCTCTCCTATTTCCTCTTCCCTCCCATTTCATATCATCCAATTCTCTGTTCTCATCCCCTTCTTCTCCTCCTTCCCCACTCCACTCTTCCACTTCTAACCCCAAACCCTAGATCCTCGATTCCTTCATTAAACCTCGTTTTCCATGGAAGAACTACGCCAACCCTAGGTCTTCAATCTCCGAACCCTAAGCAAGATGCCGTCGCTAATCTCCTCGGGTAAGATCCACCGCCTCGAGCTCGAGAACTTCAAATCGTACAAAGGATTCCAAACCATCGGCCCCTTCTACGACTTCACTGCTATCATCGGTCCTAATGGCGCCGGGAAATCCAACCTCATGGACGCCATCAGCTTTGTTCTCGGCGTTCGGTCCGGTCACCTTCGGGGTGCGCAGCTGAAGGATTTGATCTACGCGTTTGATGACAGGGAGAAGGAGCAGAAGGGGAGGAGGGCATTCGTCCGCCTCGTCTACGTGATGGGGAACGAGTCCGAGCTCCAGTTCACGCGGACCATCACGGGGGCCGGTGGAAGTGAGTACCGCATCGATGGGAGAGTCGTGACATGGGATGAGTACAATGCTAAGCTCAAGTCTCTCGGAATTCTTGTAAAGGCACGCAATTTCTTAGTTTTCCAGGTAAGTATCTCTGCTTTTCCTTGCAATCTCCTAGTTTTCCTGAATTGAAGTAAGCCTTGAAATAGCTGCCAATTTTAGAATTGGCTGTTGTAATTCGTTTACAATGATTTTTAATTAATTTTTGATGTAAGTTGCCAAAGAAACTAAGACATAAGTTTTCATCTTTACTCGGTTGCTTGATTCATTTGCTTAATACTGTGATTTTTGGATCCAAGTTTCAACCACCCAATAAATGGTAAATAGTAATCTTAGGTAAACAGAGACAACCAGCTTTGTACCAAATGTGCTGAAAAGAGGTCTTTCACATTGTAACAGGTGTTTCCTGTCTAAAATGCATAAATTATTCTAAGAATCCGCTACTTGGATGCCTTTCAAATTTTTAATAGATCCTGTGGAAGCTACTGCAACATGTCTGAAACTTTATTTAACACGTTGTTTGTCAAATTAGCTGTACATAAAGTATTGGACCAATAGTATATTGTACCCTGTTTCAGGGATTTATCCACTGTTGTGCTTTGTATCTCATGAAATATAAACACATGCACTAGGGTGATGTGGAATCAATTGCCTCAAAGAACCCTAAGGAGCTTACTGCTCTTCTTGAGCAAATCTCTGGATCTGATGAGCTTAAAAAAGACTACGAGGAGCTTGAGGAACAGAAGGCCAGAGCCGAGGAAAAATCTGCACTTGTTTATCAGGAAAAGAGAACCATTGTTATGGAGAGAAAGCAAAAGAAGGCACAAAAGGAAGAGGCAGAGAAGCATCTCCGGCTCCAAGATCAACTGGTACAGTAAATTTAGTGTATCTCTCTTATCTTCGCATGCTACAGTCAGTGACAAGATCATCTGAAAAGGATCACACACAAACATACTTCCAGCATGAAATTATCTGCCTACAATTGTAGTATATGTCCACACTTTTTTTTCTCTCAGGTAGCATGTAACCACCTGTCTATTTTATGTGTTGCCACTACTACCGAGTCACTCTTGGAATTTCGCTGTGGGTCCACACATTTTTTTTCTCTCATGGAAATTGTCCATTTCCAGTTCTTTGACTTCCATGTTCTCTGGACAGATCAAGTTCTTAATAGATTTCTCTTGATAATTTTTCATATTAGATTCCTTATTTGAGTTCTTATATGATGTCTTTGCAGAAATCACTGAAGCAAGAACACTTTTTGTGGCAACTTTATAATATTGAGAAGGATATGGGAAAGATAGATGCTGAACTTGAAGGTGATAGAAAAAACCTGGAAGAAGTTCGAGAAGCAAATAAAGAAAGTGACCTCGAAGTAACAACAAAAACTAAAGAGCAAAGTGGGTATCTAAAGAAGATGACTTTATGTGAAAAGAGTATTGCGAAGAAAAAGCTTGAACTTGATAAGAAGGTGAGACATCTTCCATTTGCTGCTTTGAATTTACTGGCAATTCACCACCATTCCGAGTTGAAGTAATGTGTTCCTCAGAGAATCTTGTTTCAGTATGCCTGCTGCTAGTTGCTTAATTAAGATCTTTTATTTTCCTGTTGCATTCTCATTTTGAGTGTTGTATGATGCCCGCCCTTGTGTCTGTGTGGGATGTGGATCTGTTAGATTTCTGTCCTTACAGTTATATGACACCTTCATCACAAACATGAATAATAACACTTACTACTTTTTCTCCAGCAACCTGAGCTTCTAAAACTGAAGGAACAAATATCTCGCATTAGATCAAAAATTAAAAGTAGCAATAAGGAGCTTGAAAAAAAGAAAGAAGATCAGAGGAAGCATGGAGAAGAAATAAAAAGGTTACAAAAGGACTTGCTTGATGTCACTGAAGCTATCCGGGAGTTGAATGAGCAGGGCCAGGACAATATTGGGAAACTCCAGTTAGCTGATGATCAGCTTAGAGAATACCACAGGATGTAAGTTTTCGTTCAAGCTATTTACCCTTTGTCACATACAAAATTACATACTAAATCTTTATTTAGCAGGTCTTGGTAATATTACATCATGGTGGCTGGAAAACAATATCAATATAAATCACCTTCAAAATCACAAGTCTTTTTTCCCTCCGACTATGTCTATTAGATTGATATGACTTCCCAAAACAATGTGGGTTTTAATATATATATATATTTTTTCTATTTGGATAGGAAAAGCTTGTCTGATTGGCTGGGTATTGGCTGCAGTGTGATGGGCATGTTGTTTGTACAAAGGATAGGAATAGTGAAAAGACAAAGCTCATATGAGTTTATATAAGACACTGCTTTTCTGAAACTCGTCTGAAAGCATCAATCTTTGGGTTTGTTTGTTAGTTAGACTGTAGTGATATCTTGTGTTTCTCTTTTGTTCATTTCTTGGGCGTGAGGTAAATATACAGCTAGTAAAAACTAAAAGGTCATTCTTGACACTCAGCTATGTTCTTATCTACTGCTTTTCTCTACTCAATCCAGCTGAAATGAACATCTAGTAAGTTTTTCTCTGCGAGTGCAATGATTGAAGCAGCCAGTAGTCAAATGGCAGCCTAATGGCTGTCTGCTGGACCATCATAGAGTAACCATATTTAAGGACAAACATTTATCTGCAAGAACATATGTGGGAACCAGATTTTCCATTAGAGCATGGGTGGCAGAAACAGAAGAACCTGTATAATGTTCAAGTATTTGGAGTTGGATGGTTCTTTATCAGAATCTGCTGGTTACATTTATACTTAATGGCATATAGTTGTTAGGGTGGAACATTATGATGATTGGCATGATCTATCCTTGATTTGTTCTGGTCATTGCACTCTAAGAGTTTCAGAGTTTCCTGATAATTCAATTTTATTTGATGTTGCAGTAAGGAGGATGCTGGTATGAAAACTGCAAAATTGAGAGATGAGAAAGAGGTCTATGATAGGCAACTGCATGCTGATATGGAGGCTCAAAAGAATTTGGAGGAGAATCTTCAGCAGTTACTTAATCGTCAAGAGGAGATATCATCACAGGAGAATGAAATCCAAACAAAATTAAAGAAGGTTGTTGATTCAATCCCGAAACATGAAGTTGAGCTTGCACGGATCAAAGAGGAACTTAGTAAGATTGCAAAAGAACGTCAATCATCTGGGTTAGTTGAATATTATACTAGCTTTTATTTCTATGCAAATTATTCCCTTTTTGGAGTTATCTCTTAATGTTGTGCAAGTATTTATTTATTCCACTTTTGTATTTCAAAGCTTCCAACTTTTTACTGGATAATTTATATCTCTGCCAATTGTTAATTTTGATCCATGTCCAGAGCGAAGTACCAGAAATTAAAGCAAAGGGTTGATGAAATAGATATACAATTGCGTGAGCTGAAAGCTGACAAGCATGAAAGTGAGCGAGATGCTCGGCTTTCTGAAACAGTTCAGAGTTTGAAAAGACTTTTCCCTGGAGTCCATGGTCGCATGACTGAGCTATGCAGGCCCTCGCAGAAGAAGTATAACCTTTCTGTGACTGTTGCTATGGGTAAATTTATGGATGCAGTAGTGGTGGAAGATGAGAATACAGGAAAAGAATGTATTAAGGTACTTCTAACAAGCATGCTATCTTAATATCTTAATGTATTGATCATGCTACTACTTTTAGTGCAATATTGTGCCTTCCTACAGGAAAATCATGATCATGAAGAGCCAAATTGGGGGAAGCTCATTTTTTCACATTTTTTAAAAGTCAACATTTTTGCTGAAGCTTTTCTACTCTTCTATCATTTCCTTAACAAGTTCTTCTCTTTTCTCATCATTTAAAATAATTGATATTCAACATAGTTGAAGTTTTGTCCGAAACAGAGGTGTTTTGCTGGAATGTTTTGCGTTTCAATCCTATTTGATTCGAAACTGCCCCCGAAATTAGCATCTAAACTGAAACAACCCTAATAAGAATTTTTTTAATGTATGTTTTAAATTCTAAGCTGGATTTAACCAACTTGTACTTAATCAATATCAGTCTCATTGCTTAAATGCTATTAGATTTTGTGTGATACATTGAAAAAATAAGATAAAAGACTCTTTATCTAAAGAAGTCTGGAACCCATACAACGAAACTAGAGTCGAAACCGGCCGAAACTGACTAAAAAGCTTCATTTTTTAACCAAGCCAAAACTATAACTGAATCCAAAACTTTGAACTTTGATATTCAGAAATTAAAACAGGAGGGAGGTCCCTCATGTATCCTGAAAGGTCCTATAATTTTGTGTGATAGGTTACCATCGATCAACTTTTTTTTTTCTATTAAATGTTCTCATTTATAAAGTCAAATTTTTATGGTTATTCAAACTTAAGTAGCTAGTTGATATTGGTTACACCTTTATGGTCAGGAAGGCTTAATGCAAGAATTAAACGGATTCTTACTTTTTATGGCTACAAGTTATTTTGCTATGTATAATTGTTAATAATCTCATGTAACCATTGTCGTACTCTTGCTTGCATGCTGAGTTACTTTAGTGATGAAGAGACATACTTTCTTTGCACTTAATGAGGTATAATACTAAGTGATAACTTGTATTCTGCTTACTGGTATTTGGCTGAAACATTGCAATATGTGGTAATATTGTTCTATTGCAGTCCAGAAAATAACTGTGCTATTTTTTTTTGTTTTAGTATTTAAAGGAACAACGCCTTCCTCCACAGACGTTCATCCCTCTGCAATCAATTCGTGTGAAGCCAATAACTGAGAGGTTACGTACTCTGGGAGGAACTGCACAGTTGGTCTTTGATGTTATACAATATCCTTAGCATTTAAATCATATGAAGTTATTGATGGATAAAGGAGACTTATAATGTGCATGCATCTTTCTGTTTATCTGCAAACAGTAACAGCTTCTCTTTATCATTTTATAGTAACCACTGAAACTAAGAATGCTGAAGTAAACGATTTCCTCTGGATTTTCTGCAACTTACCAATGTAGAACATATCGTGACCAGACAACAGATAATAAACATGCAGAGCATTGCACAATATAACTTTTATTGGCAGATAAATCTGCTTAGATTTATTTATCCTGCTTAAGCCTATTGATGCGTCATTTGAATGTCACAATTTCATATTACTAAGTTTTTTTTCTTACTTTTATTAAGAAAAGGATTTTTGCTTACTTAACAATGTCACATTTGATCGATCTTTGGAGAAGGCTGTTTTGTATGCTGTTGGTAATACACTAGTTTGTGATGGCCTTGAAGAAGCTAAAGTTCTAAGCTGGAGTGGGGATAGGCACAAGGGTAATAGAGCTTTATTGTCCTTTTGATCAATGCATCTATGTGATGGCTATTTTTATTACTATTTATTTGTATAAATTCTGGATGTAGTTGTGACTGTTGATGGGATTCTTCTGACTAAGTCTGGTACAATGACGGGAGGAATAAGCGGTGGAATGGAAGCTAGATCAAACAAGTGGGACAATAGTAGAATTGAATGTATGTGGTACTCCTCCACCCTTTGTTGGAGTTATGGAATGTCTGCAATTTAACTGGCTATCTTTTCGCCCATTGATGTTTTACAGCTCTTAAGAAGAAGAAAACTCAATTGGAATCAGAAATGGCAGAGCTTGGATCACCTAGGGAGTTACAGAAGAAGGAGCTTGGATTATCAGAAAAAATCACAGGACTTGAAAGGAAAATTCACTATTTGAATGTTGAGGAGGTAAGTTGTTTGAGCTACTTGTTGTACATACACATATAACTATTGTTTCAAATCCCGACATGGCATCCAAGAAAATTGAACCCTTGACATCATTTTGAGCTTGCAGGCGAAAGTTCATTTGTGTGTGTACACATAAATTTAAGTAATTTGTTCAAAATTGACAACAAGGATGAGGATCTATTTTCTTGTTAAAAGTGATACTGTGTTTTCATTCCTTAACTCTTCATATGTTCTTGTAGTTTCTTGAATCTTTCTTTAAATTTTATATGAAGAATAATGAGAAATTACCAAATTAGAAACAGAAAACACTACCACCAAAGAGGAGAATTTTTAGGAGAATTTTTTTAAGACTTTCTCAACCTCATCTCTTATTATATAAGGTTGCATTTGGATGTGGTATAAGTCCTAAATTAGTTTAGATATTCTCATTTCTTAAACTTAACGAAGATAATTTAAACCAGTTTAGGCTAATATGGTATTGGATGTAAATCAGTATTGTGGTGTAACAATTACACTTGATGTAACATGATAAAAATAATAAATCTGAGAGATACTTTAGCAAATGAGTATGATACTCTTTATAGTGGATGGATGAGGAGAAAAGAGGGGGGAAAGAGAGAGAGAGAGAGGGAGAGAGAGAGAATGGTTGAATTGGTATTAATTATAGTGATATCTTTTAGGGGGGAGAGAGAGAGAGAGAGAGAGAGAATGGTTGAATTGGTATTAATTATAGTGATATCTTTTAAGGGTAAAATGGTAATTAAATTTTGTTAGTAAATATAAAATATTGGATGGAAGAGGATAGAAGAGAGATGTACTATTAAATTAGTTTTGAGATAAACCATTGTCTCGATACTAAATCAGTATAACGCTCACTATATTAGAATGAAGTTATGCTTATTCCCTATCCAAATGCAGCCTAAATATCAGTTACTGGTGTTTGGTTACAGCTCAAATATTTGCTTTTATCAGGTCTTTTCAAATGCTATGTTTGTGGTTTTGTTGCTTATGTGGAAATGCTTGTCTGCAGAAAACTTTTAATGAAAAGCTAGCAAAATTGAAAGTAGAAAAAGTTACCATCAAAGAGGAGATTGGTCGTCTTAAGCCTGAACTGCAGAAGGTGATGAACTCTCAACATGTTTTGCTCTACTTTTGACATCAACACCTAAGAGGCTAATACTTTGAATCTAATGGTTGATTGTTGTTGTGCAGTTACAAAGTCTTATTTCAAGAAAAAGCGAGGACATCCAAAAGCTTGAGAAAAGGATAAATGAGATTGTTGATCGGATTTACAAGGATTTCAGTGCCTCTGTTGGAGTGAAAAACATCCGAGAGTATGAAGAAAGCCAGCTTAAGGCTGCTCAAGAGATGAATGAGAGAAAGCTAAGCTTGAGCAATCAAATGTCAAAATTGAAATATCAGTGAGTATTTGGTGATATCTGGTCCTCTTTGATATATAGAAACATTGGATTTCAATTGGATACTGGTGCAAATCCATCCAAACAAATTACTTTGCTAATTGTTCCCTATAGAAATAGAATTCCTGTTGCAGACAATGATATGTGAAAGAGGTGTTTCTGTAGATCTTCCTTTTGAAGTTGTGTGATTCATAATTGTTGTCTCATAGGCTGGAGTATGAACAGAAGCGAGACATGAAGACTCCGATTACAAAGCTGATTTCATCTCGCGATTCTTTAGACAAAGAGTTAAAAGATGCACAGGAAAAGGATTCTGATGCCAAGCTGGAAGCTGAGCAAATTGCAAATCAGATGGAGGAGCTGAAATCTGAGGCTGACGGTACTTATACAACTTATCTTATGAGCTTATGCTCCACTTGTAGATATTTAGATCAGATGATTGGTTGACCTTTCAATAAAATATTAAGGTTGTTTTTCTTTCTCTGATTACAGCATTGCTTCTGAATCAAATCTACTAGTTGGTCATAATTGGCAAACATAAGTTGCTCAAACGAAATTATGATTGTGTCTAATTGTAGATTTAATTACTTGTCTTTTCCTCTGTAGAGTGGAAATCCAGGTCAGATGAATGTGAAAAGGTCATCGATGAACTAAAGAAGCAGAATGCTAGTGTCACAGGAATGATAGGGAAACTGGAGCGCCAGATAAAATCAAAGGTTCATTGCTAGAACTCTTGGTCACTTTCAAGAATCACTGATTTAAGTTGTGCACTCTTCTCCTATTGTTTGTTATAATTGATAATACATTTAGTCTATTGAGACTGTCCAATCGTTGATAGCAAGTATATTTCTAGCTTTGAGGTTATCATCACAATAAATACATTCTCTGACATGACAGGATGCACAACTTGGGCAGCTTAAATCCCGCAAGCAAGAGATACATGAAAAGTGTGACCTTGAGCAATTGAAGCTTCCCACAATTGACGATCCAATGGATACTGGATCATCCGTGCAGGAACCAAACCTTGACTACAGTCAGCTGAGTAGAACCTATCTGCATGATATGAGACCCTCTGAGCGTGAGAAGCTTGAGGCAGATTTCAAACAAAAAATGGACACTTTAATAGCTGAAATCGAAAGGACAGCTCCAAACCTGAAGGCTCTGGACCAGTATGAGGCACTTCAAGGGAAGGAAAAGGAAGTTATTGAGAAATTTGAAGCAGTGAGGAAGGAGGAGAAAGAGATATCTGACAAATATAATTCCGTCAAGCAGAAGAGGTAATGCACTCATACTAATCGAATTTTGTATGAAAAGTCTACAAAGTATTGTCACAGTGTATGCTCAATTAAATTTTTTTAATCGATTTAAATATGATTTTCATTTTAGAGCTGCAAGTTAGAAAGTATTCAGAGTAGCATTCTATCTTAAAATGTAATTGCTGGCAAGTTCACTTATGTGAAATTCACGTTGTTTGCTTGATGATCATTGTTGACTTACGTATCCAGAGATTTAGCATAATGACATCTTTATTTAAAAGGAATAGTAGGTTAATCTCAAAAGCTGAAGTTTCTTTAGGTACAGTTTTGCTGATTGGCATTTTACTTCTTGATAACTATGTAGTAATCTACATTAAAGCTGCTCTTGGTTGTCCAGGTATGAGCTTTTCATGGAGGCGTTTGATCATATCTCTAAAAGTATTGACAGAATTTACAAGCAATTAACAAAGAGCCACACACATCCACTTGGGGGAACAGCATATTTGAATCTAGAAAATGAGGATGAGCCTTTCTTGCACGGCATCAAGTACACAGCAATGCCCCCTACAAAACGCTTTAGAGATATGGAACAATTATCTGGCGGGGAGAAGACTGTTGCAGCACTTGCATTGCTCTTCTCCATTCACAGGTATATTTTCTTTACACAAATCTGTTATTCATCTTTCTTTGTCAATTGTTGGTCTGTAAAAAGGAAGTCTGCGACTTGCTCCTTGAGCTTTTTTTTAAAAAAAAAAAACTTCCCTGAGCTGTCTATTTGAAAATTCATGATTCTACTGAAATGTGTATGGTGTCATGCTTGATGCCTGCATAGTGAGTGCTATATATGTCACCAGTGACAGTGTAAAACTACTTTGACTTGCAACGGCATGTACCATAATCCATTATGTTCAGATTTAACAGGACAATCAGAATAATGCTCCTTCCATTAAAAAAAAAGCTTTCGCATGATTCTGTCAATTTTCTGAGCTCGTTTGGTTTATTTGTATCACTCATGTGCTTACCTAATAGGAGCTTAAGCTTTGAAAGCTTTATTTGTACCTGCAGAAAAGCTATCTTAATATATGTGTTGAATGTTCTCTACCTTACTTTCTGCACAAAATTTTCAGTTACAGGCCATCTCCATTCTTCATATTGGATGAAGTTGATGCGGCTCTTGATAATCTGAATGTTTCAAAGGTTGCTGGCTTTATTAGGTCAAAATCATGTGATCGGTCTAGGGGTGAACAAGATGATGATGGAGGATTTGGGTTCCAAAGTATTGTGATATCGCTGAAGGACAGCTTCTACGACAAAGCTGAGGCATTAGTTGGGGTTTATAGAGACTCTGAAAGAAGGTAAGAATGCACCATTTCCTTTTTCTTATGCATAACCTCTCATCAGTTTCAGTCTTATCTATTTACTATCTGCAAGCATGTGACACTGTATATTATATGCAGCTGCTCGAGAACTTTAACATTCGACCTGACCAAATATAGGGAGTCATGAAGCTGTCTTAATTTGTGGTGGATCTGTGAGAGACTACCCACTGTAAAGTTTGACTTCAGTCGTATCAGACAACTGCTTTGTTGTTGTAAATATCTTTGTTAAATAGTACGAGCCAGAGAATTTCTGTTTAACTTTGGAATGACCGGAAGAGCATCTTAATTTAAACAGTTCGTAGCAAATGAAGTAGAATCCCCTTTTGAGTGAGATGCAATAAACAGAGCTCCAAGTATCTCAAATGATATTTTCTTTATAGGAGATGCACCATAGCCTTTGAACCCTTGCCGAGTATTAAAGTTTTTACAGTTGGGAATTCATCCTGTTGCCAGTTTGAAGAACTCCCGGTATTAACTGCGAGTATTTAAACTTGTAGTACTTTGTGAGATTTTGTTTCAAATAGCTTCTAAATTTATCAATTTATCTAAAATCATCTCATGCGGCGGCAAACTTGACGCACTGGTGATAAGAGTCCAAGGGTTGGATACAGCAGGAGGGAAAGGAGATTTACAATCAAGAAGTTAGTACATGATTTAGGTTGCCTAACAGGTTTCCCAAGCTTTTCCCTTGTCCATGGACAGCAAAATTCGGAACTTGTGCCATATAATATGATTGTCCAAACGAGAAGCACTAGCAACTTCGTTGAGTATGACATCTATCAGCAGTCTTGTTTAGCAAATTGTACACAGGAACAGTAGGCTTGCTCTTTGATCTGTAGAGTATCTTCTTCTTCTTGAAACTACGATTCTCTATAGTCAAGACCACCTTCCCAGGTTCACTAATATAAAAGGAATTCCGAAGCGGCTCATCTAGCTTCTTTTCCTCTCGAATCAACACTCTGTATGATCCTTCATCATCTGGAACAAATTCTTCCTTGTAGCTTACATCCCATCCAACTACTGCTACGTCCCAAACCATCGTCACCCCCGGCTGTTCCATTAACAAATGCAGTATAGTTCATAATATAGACCAACAAGTCATGCATATTTATCTACTCTATAATTGACTATTACCTGGACTGTTGGAATTACGATTTTTTCCACGGTCCCGCCTTTAATGACGATCTCCGATACTCGACCATTTTCCGGTGAAAATTCGTTGTCGTCCACCCTTTTAAAGCCACCATATTGTATCGGTAAATCCTCCGGGGCGATAAACCTTGTTGGAAGAAGAAGAAGAAAAGAATCAATCAAGGCCAGAGACGGCAATAAATTCCTCTATAAATTTTATAACCTTGTTTGTCTCTCTTACTTGAGAAGTGTTTCAGTAACTTTGCCAGGCCTGGCAAATATAAACTTGCTCCTGCTTCTTGCAGAGACGAAGTGAGAGAACAAGGAGTGGTAAGCATAGCTGCGGAATGACACATTCAGAAAAATCTGCATTGAAAAAAAAGAAAGAAAGCAACTGAATAATGAAATGTACATATACAGATATACTATACATTCATAATAACTCTCTACCGGAATCGAGAATAAAACTTTTATCCTTACATTCTTGGCGACGAATTCGGGGTAGTTATCCTGAAGAATAGACACGAGCTTCTTGGTGGTAGCACGTAGCTCCATGGAGTGGCTAAGCGAGTCCTTGAGATCAATGATCTGAAGCATCGATCCAACTCCCCCAGGCTTAAAACTCAACTCCTTTATCCCTTTCTCCATGAACTGCACCCTCCAACGCACGAACCTCTCGCGCCCCTCCTCGTTCCCGAAGCTCTCGCGATACAAATCCTTATCTTTGAACACCCCGTAGACGTTGTAACAAACGGGATGGCCGTCCTTGTCGACGCCATCCATGTACGCCGTGGAGTTGCTGAGTTCGGGAAATCCCACGTCCTCCTCCAAGATGCCATCGACGCGGTGCTCTCTCCGCCATCGGAGAGCCCTTTGGAGCATGTCGAGGGCGTCGGAGACCCTTAAATCCCTCGCTTGGAGGAATTTGAAGAGGATCACGTCGGTGCCCTCGTGCCCTAAGCTCGGAAGCAGAGGGATGCCCCACAAAGAAACGGCTTTTGGGTCGTCCTCGTTCGCGTCGCACTCCTCGGGATAACAAGCATTCGCGACGCGGGCCTTGCTCTTCTCGTGGTGATGTTGCGGGCGAAACAGTTGGTTGGTCAGGATGGATTCTTCCAATCTAGATCTGAATTCCAGGAGGGCTCTTCTCTCCCACGGTTTGAGGTCGTCGAGGATGGACGACGCCATCAGGACTAGGACAAGCCTGAGCCCTTTGGAGACGGGTGGATTGGATGGAAGGAGGAGGAGGAGGGGATAATTAACAAAGGGGGTAAAGGAGTTGGCTTCGGTTTTTGTGGAAGGCGGGGGTGCTAACTGTAAAATGCCAAACACGGCGTTCGGGATGGGAATATGCCGACGAGAACAGCTGGGCTCGGCTCGTTTGGATGGATGGCTGAGAGGAAGGGGTTGAATCGTTCAAAAAGCACAACTCCGGTGGAGACGATGGGTTGTCATCTAGAATTTTGGAGGAGTCCGGCTGATGTGCAACAAGTAATATCTTTTCCTATATTTAAGTTCCTGGTATATAGTTAGTTAAATGTTATCTATATTTTGAGCTCTCCATATATCCTTCCAATTCTTCTCTCGCAGAAATAATTTTTGGCAATGGGCTAATCTCTGTGAAAGTAGGTGTTGCCGTCTTAGGCCTAAGCTGAAATTGGTTTACTCTTGTAAATTATCTCGGTCAAACAAACAAACTTCCTGATTAAAGGCAAACAATTTCATTTTACACTATAAAACTAAACTTATTAGTTTAAGCAGAATGATATTATGCATCATCAAACCATCGTCTGTACTTTAAAAAAAAATGCATCCAAGCCATTGTCTGTATCCCATATATCTAGGTAGATAGGACATGTTCATGTTGGTGGCTTTAGTAACCTTCAGGTACATCAAATACTAATGTACTGATCCAAGGAAGTGGAGATAAAATAAATCACTGCAGCAGATGTTGCTATATTCAGTAGAAAGGAGAGGAAATGACAAACGATGTCCATCTCTAGACCTAATCTGATATATGTACAACATAAATGAAGCTCGGAGATACATCAACATCTGATAAAGGGAACTCATTCCTTTTTCCCAGAGTCTCTAGGAGGATGATCTGGTTCATTCTCCTTTTGGGTGTGCTGTTCATCAGCCTCTTTTTCTGAAAAATCACCTTTCGGGTCGCCCGAAGCACTGGATTCACTGATGGATTCGCCATTGTCTGCTAGATGGGTAAGCTTAAGCTCCTCATACTTGGCAAGGACTTGTTCGAGCTCATCGTGAAGATTCAGAGCCTCAATCAACATGGCCTCATCGTCAATAGTGCTCTGTATGATCCTCTGAACGACAGGTTGTGATTCCTTGCACTTCTCCACCATACTCAAAGCCAACTCATTCTGCATTGCCAGAGAAAAGGATATCTTTAGTGCCTAACATAAAGCTGATATGGTCAAGGTTAATATTATCCACCCATACCCAGAGCACAATACATCCACCACGATAAAATAAATTCAAGCAAGGAACTGGCAAGGAAAAAACCAGAATCTCAAGATAAACAGATTCTCCTTCTTGGAATCCATCAAAAGTGCCAGGATGAAACAAATTATCAGGAAAAGTTTAAAGCGTATAGAACATTAGATTATATCTTGAAATTGCCAATTTTGGTTTATAAGGATTCAAGCCATGATGAATATATCACAACTCTATGCTCATTAGTTATGCAAAGTGACATGTGGTCAAAGATTCCATTTTTCCGACAAAAGTAAGAAGTTAAAGTACTTGGATCACAGATTTATCCTGTACACTGACCAACTCACATTCTACTTTGCCAAAAGTTATGGTGCAATCATACAGATGATCACATGTGCACAAGATTAATGAACTTGAGGTTAAAATTAAAACACTTGAACCAGTGACATCAGTATTAAATGCCCAAATGAGACCAATGTTAAGGTAGAGTTTTATAGCCTGACTTGTTGAAAATTTATTGGGTGTTAAGCAAAAATAAATGTTTGTAGTAATTAAGGTAGAATAACACACCTCAATGGGTTTTTCTTTTACTTCTGAATTCAAGATTGAAGAAAGTATCTCTATGCTGTTTCGAGTGACTACGAGAATTTCCTTCTTCTGTTCCACTAGGTCCCTACTATGCTGGACCGAAGGACTTGAGCCAGTGTTCAGCTGATTCATGTCGGGATAGGGATACCTGTCAGGAGGAGCCACTGGATATGCAAAGCTTGGTTCATTAGAAGAAAGCAAGGAAGTGGAATTGACATCATCTTGTGCACTAGCTTGCATTTTTCGTGTCTTCAAACTCTGCATAGTTACAGTCACCCACTTCAGCAAATAAGGAATAATTGTATATTCAAATTCCTACTTTGCCACATGAAAGATCAGGACAAAAAAATATGAAACAGAAACATAGAATATCTACTAAGAAAGTGAGAATATTGGCATGTTACATAAATGCTAAAAGTTCACCTTTTGAGTAGTTTCATATATTCTGTTTAGCTTTCAGGCTAACCAGTAAACTTAATGGACCTCCTATTTATTCAATCACATGGAAATTATTTAAAATGATGACAAAAAGGGGCAAGCATAAGCTTCTCCATTATTAAAATATAACAATGGAAAACATGCCCTTAGCAGCTATCAAGTAGAAGGGCAGCTATCAAGTAGTTCAAGACTTGTGCATCTCACAGAAGTATATGAGTTTTAAGGTCAAGGTGTGCTTAAGGGATAGAAATTCAGCCATGTTTACCATGTAAGTCTGTTTGTAAATAGGTAGATAAGCAAGATCCTCCGATTCGCCCCATGCTTCAATCAGCTGCAAAGCTCTCTGCCTGTTCCCATAATTTGCTTGTGGATTATCAATCATCCTCACCATTTCCTCCAAGACTTTCTCCGAAGCTATCTCAGAGAAAATTTTATCACAATTCATAGCACAAGCCTCCAAAAGATCAAGACTCAGCCTCTGACTCACTGCATTCCGGCTAGCAATCTTCTTCTTTATTGCTCTTACTACTTCAGACCCATTGAACTCCTCGCTGTTTAGAAAACCACATATCCTCAAATTTAAGCCCCAGTTTGGCTCTTCCAGGGCATCTGACGTGGCCTCGTCGACAATTTTTGCCTCTTGTGACTGGCCTTGAAGAATCTCTTTCATTTTTCCACTAACCTTTCTACCTACTTCAACTCCCCCACTTTTCAAGCGTTCACTTCCACTCTTCAGGCGCTCTCCCAGAGCTGCTAACTTGAGCCTATCCATTTAATAATGAAATGCAGAATCTGAGAAAATACCCAAAGATAATGAAATCCTCGTGAGATCTCAACTTCCCAACCCAGCTACAAGTAATCTGCACCAAAAAGAAAACACCATGATTATAACTAAAAGAATTTTCTTTTCAAGCCCAAGGATCACAGAGATTGTGTGCAAAAAAAATTTCACCTTCCACAGCTCAATGGGTTAAAACTTCAATTCTGCCCTTTGGACTCTCTAATCAAACATATCTATTAATCTCAAAAACTTTAAAAGAAAGAATTGATGGAGAGGTGAACTGCAGATTAAAAATTATTTCACTTGCCACCAAATTTCCTAAAACCCGAAACAACACCACACCAGTTGCAAACCCTAACGGCAACCAATTGGTACCCAATCGAAGCAGCGAGTAATCCTCCCTCACAAAACCCTGGCCTTTTGGGAATCAAAAGGGAAAAGAACAAATAGAAAACCAAAAACAAAAGAAGATCTCGGTCTCTCCTTACCAGTGAACCTAACAAAGGGAGGTTGAAGGCAGGCAGGGTCGAAGGACGAGAGAGATCGAGCCGAAATCGAAGGATAGGTTCGCGACCACGGGGTTAAATTACGTGTTGGTAAGAGTGAGGGACGCTTTAGGAATATAATCTCAGTATTATGAGTACACGTGTGAAATTTTGGCTAAAACTTTTGACTAAGTTTTTCCAAATTCCCCACTCTCATCGCTAGCCATGTACTCATGTAACTATATTCAGGATTCAGGGTCTAATTTATAAAATACTCATTTTAATAGATCCCTCATCTCCCGTGTAGCTTTTCTAATAGTAAATTTTGAGAACGAGTGGGTTGACTAAGTCATAAAAGTCATGATTGATGACGTTTGACGTGAGTGAGGGAGTGAGAAAAGACGAAATAAGAAAAGATGAACTTAACTAATCCACATAACAACCCAGATGGACTAAGTAATATTTAAATAACACGACATATTATTATTTATTGCATATTAAAACGATACAGACACGCACCTCTCTAGCGGGCATTTATTTAACTACTAATCTACGTACTGCCCATAGCCTCTCTAATCGCAAGCAGCAAAGCCTGCAACCTACTCTTATTCATATGACTACCACCTCATCACTCTGGCTGAGGCTGAGACCTCGTCTCCGACCTGGGAGCAAAGATGACCATCTCATTTCCCCTGCTAAACTTGAGCCTCCTCGCTTCTTCCCTCGAGAGGCGGTAGGAGTTCGTCAGCACATCGACCGGCAAGCCACGGAGAGACGACGACTTCCCGCTGATCTGGCTCACCATGGCGTTGCTGTTGGTTTTGAAAGACACCCACTCGAACCTCTCTCTCTCCGCCCTCTTCAACACTGCGTAGTTCTGCGGGATGACCAAAACCTGGCCAGGCCGGAGCTCGCCGTCGAAGACTGTATTGCCCCTGCTTCCGACCACCTGGACTCGGCCGCATCCATGAGTCACGTACATGATGCTATGGGCGTTGATGTTCCAGTACGGGGTAATAATGGCATTCTGCATAAGAAAAGTTAATCGTTTTTAATGATTAGAGATCAAAGTAATATAGCTAATTGAGTAGTTGCATGCATGTTAAATTTTATACTCACCCTGTAGAGCACTACCCTCACGGCGCTCATCTGGACGAGGTTAAGGATGGGAAGCTTCTGGCTGTTGAGACGGGTGATGCGTCCGCCACGGGGAGTGTAGATATCAGCTTTTGATGGGTCGTTGATGTTTTCTCTACTCCTCAAGTTACAGAAGGTCTCATCCAATCCATTGGATTGTTGTTCTCTGCAGCCCTCTCTCTGTTCTTGTGGATATTGCCCTCCCACTTCTTCTTCTTCCTCTTCTTCTCGCTCTCGGCCTTCTCTTATGGTCGGCCTCAGGAGATGGAGCCCTTGTCGAACTCGGACTATCTCACCCCTTTGGTCGTTCTGGCTCTGCAACTTTTGCGCCACTTCCCGGCTCACGCCAAGAGACTCGGCGAGCAATTGGACATCGAACCCACTTAGCACGTTGTTCCCGGTTCGCTCTTCATACTCTCGTTGACCTTCAATTGACTGCTGCCCTCTTTGGTGCCTCCCAGCCAGTAGGAATTCCTATCATTTTAAAACAAATAGATGGTGATCATGATATATATATAATGCATTATATATATAGAGGTATCAACTAAATAATGCATTATTTTTTGCTTACCCTGTGACGAGGATCGAGCTGGTTAGCGTTGTTGCTGGTGTCGAAAACCGTGACGGCAATAACAGGTGAGTCGCCGTCGTTGTAGCACCAATTGACAACTCCGGCAGGTAAGGCGATGATGTCACCTTGCCTGAAGCGTTGGATCTTCTGGTGCTCATCCCTAAATCTCTCACTCTGCTCACTTCCGGTTTCATATTGGTGCTGGAACGATTGGTATGTCTCGGGACACCCAGGGAACACGCTCGCTGTTATACCTCTGCCTGCATATATGTACATATGCATGCATCTAATTACTAATGGTAAAGAAAAAAAAAAGTTGTTTTATAAGATATGGCGAGAATAATTAATAACAAGCCTTGAAGGATGTAGACAAGGCGAGGGGCGTTGGAGTAGGAAGGCAGGAGAAGGCCTCTCGGCTCGATAATACGGCGACGGATGAACACGCCGGCGCAGCGAAACTGCTCGTGGTTCTCGTCGAAGTGTTCGGTCACGCCAGCTTCGGATTGCACGCGACGTAAAGGCTCGAGGGCATCCAGCCTTTCGAACCTGCATTGGCCTCTTTGGCCACCGAAGCGGCGCTGGCTTTGCCATGGGGTTCTCGCTTGTCCCCAAAGCTGCGCTAGGGAGCCATGGCAGAGGAGAAGGAAGCAAAGGGAGAAGGAGAGCAAAGAGGAGTAAGTAGCCATAGCTATGATATAAGGAGAACTATTGCTGCCTGTGTGAGGAGTGAGTGAAGTACTTGGGGGGGTATTTATAGGAGGGAAAAGGGACGTCCGTTTGGATGTACGTGGAATGTTTGTTGAGATCCGAAGGCGAGTACTTCGTGACTCTCGTCGTCGTGTCGCCGCGCTTCTTTTTTTAGGAGGCACGTGGCTGGCTGTTCTTTTAACACGGACAAGCGCAGGCGGTTCTTAGCACGGGAGGATTTGGTATCTTGGCACTAAACATCAAGAACTGGTGGTGGATCTTCTTCTTTTTTTTCTTTTTTTTTTTGCACGTAATGGTATAAGATGACTGGATGAGAATTACGTTACACAGATAAAAGTAGCTATCTCTGTCGTGGAGCTAACAACCAAAATGTTTTGAAATTATCATCTGATGGGATTTAGATAAGAGCGGGCTCTAAACATCAAGAATTGGTGGGTTACGTTACCTTCTACTTTTCTTGCACGAAATGGGATTTAGATGACTAAAGTTTGTAACGGATGCCACAGTGATACAAGCTGCGAACCTCTGGCCTTGTGGTGAGCAGTATAAGTACTGTACATAATGTTTTGGCCGAGGGTTCCAATCAGATGGAATCACCGAGATCGGGCAGTGTCGTGATAATAAAAACAAGAACACAATTTATTTATTGGAAGGGTTAAAATATTTAAAAATTGATACGAACGAGTTAAAATGGATCATAAATAGATTATTGGGCATCACTGATTATTCAAATTTATTTAAAATTTTCAAATTATTAAAAGATTTTTTGAGTTATAAATATTTTTCTTTCATATTATAAAGGGTTAGTTGGGTAGACGTAATCATCGGGCGGGCTGAGCCGAGTTCAAACTATGCTAGAATAGTCTAGCTCGCTATTGCCCATGACAGATCGGGCTGATCGGGCCGTGCCAGGCTCCACCTCAATATTGGAAAGGGATTTGGGGGCTAGAGGCATGCGATGGTGGTGGCAGCGTTGTCCTAGGCGGAGAAGATGTTACGGCTACACCAACGGACCTCGGCGCCTAGGGTGGTGAGGGTCTCAATGAGGACGGCAATTTGGATCGTCATGTGGAGGGATCCAGAGATGCGAGCGCCTTTGAAGGGTTGAGAAGGGCCGAACTCGGAATGGCACGACATGAGGCCCAGCATCTCGACCTCGGTGAGCTCAATCTTGAGCTTGTTGAAGTCGGCTTGGGAGAGATCCTTCTCAACTATAAGCACTATGAATTTCTTTGTTTGGTTTTCTTAGTTAGAATCAAGAGGAGGAAGGAGAGATAGCGAGAGAGGTGGAGAAGTGAAGGATGTAGTGGGTTTTAGGGGAAGAGTGAATGACTTGGGGATTTGGGTGGTGTCCAATGTTAATACAAGTGGGCCAAACGGCTAGGCTTCCAAGCCAGGCTAGGTAGGCAAAAGCTAGCTCCTGCCGCCCATTAATAGTTCGAGCTCAAGCCTAACCGGGCCCAAACTGAGTCCAAGCCGAGCCCGAGTGAGCTTGGTCATTTAATCAGGTCTATAGTCAGGTCATAAATGTGTTAGTTAGATTATTAATGAGTTATTGTGTCATAAATAAATTATCATATTATCGATTGGTTGTTGGATCTGATTATAAGTGAGTTAAATGAGTTAGATAATAAATATGAACAGAATCGGTTTAATAATTAGATTAGACAAGTTAATTCATATACAAACCGAATCGGATTGATTAAACTCAAATTCGTCTGATAATCGAACCGAGTCTAACTTTTGCCACCTTTTGGGTGCAAGAATGCAAACATACATTTGTGTTAAGCTGCCATCACGGTGCATTCCCCGTCGATAATGAGATAGTATTGATAAGATCAGTAATGCGACTTGGGTTCGACCCGACCTGAGGCGACCAGCCAACTGTCCGAATTGATCACTTAAAACTTTTAACGTATAGATCGGTGCAGTGTTGATAAATCAAATTCTGAATTGAGTTTGCTTTGACGTGGTTAGGATCCAGGCTCCGCAGATCAATCAGATTGGGTTAGGCTGGGTTCCACCTGACCAACCAAATCCATATTTTCGCGTTATAGTGTAGATCGTGTTAGCTTTGACAGACCTAACCCGACTGCGAGCCTAGCTCGATCTCAGGCCCGGGCTAGGCCACTAGCCGAATATTCGGACCTGGCCCGTATGAAGTTCGGGTTCGGGTTCAACATTCGCTATCCAATTCACAATCATGCGGTTAACGACTGAAGCTAGCATGCATGTTGTCGTCTTATAACACATCTCCGCCACGTGGCACTCCACTGGGTGAAATGCGGCAAAGCGAGGTCGCGGTACAGTTAACGAGAGCCATGCATGGCGAAGGGTGGCCCGTTCATGCATGCACCTCACCAACTCAAATCCCCCTCACATCCGTCCAAAATCACATCAAGCCCCTCTACAGCTGCTATAAATCTCCAACCACGCCACCGATGGTTGTATAATTAACTTAGCTATGGCGATGTCTACCTCCTCTTGGCTACCCTTCTCTCTTTGCTTCCTTGTCTTGTGCAACGTTTCCTTGGCTCAACTTGGCTATAGCCAAGGGCAACAATGGCAAAGCCAAAGAAGGCTTGGAAGCGAAAGCCAGTGTCGCATCGAGAGGATCAACGCCCAAGAGCCCAGTCGCCGAGTCCAATCCGAAGCAGGTGTGACCGAGTACTTCGACCAGAACGATGAGCAGTTCCAGTGTGCTGGCGTGGCAGCTTTCCGTCGAGTGATCGAACCGAAGGGCCTTCTCCTTCCTTCCTTCTCCAATGCTCCTCGCCTCATCTACATCATTCAAGGCTTGTTCCTTGCCTTATGTAGATAAGTTTGCCTTGGTTCACTCCTCTAAATAAAAATGTTATGTATGCAGGACGGGGAATAATCGGAACGGTGATACCCGGCTGCCCAGAATCTTTTCAATCATCCTTCCAAGAGCAATTCGAGAGACGTAGGGGAGAAAGCGAAGGCCAAGGTCAACAACGAGATGAGCACCAGAAGATACACCACTTCCGAGGAGGCGACATCATCGCGCTGCCCGCCGGCATCGCGCATTGGTGCTACAACAACGGCGACAAGCCCGTCGTCGCCATCACCGTCCTCGACACGAGCAACAACGCGAATCAACTCGATCGCAATCACAGAGTAACCAAACTAAAACCAACTTCCACCTTTCTTGAACAATTTAAAATGAGAAGAGAATGAGATTTTTGATACTTGAGTGGTCTATGTAGGAGTTTCTACTAGCTGGGAGGCAGAAAAAATCTGTCAGAGCAGGCCAACAGGAGCAGGGCAGCTCAGGCAACAACATCCTGAGCGGCTTCGACACCGAGCTTCTTGCGGAAGCCTTGGGCGTGAACCGTGACTTGGCGAGGAGAATCCAGAGCCAGGACGACGAGAGAGGTGAGATCGTCCGAGTGGAACAAGGCCTTAAAGTGCTGAGGCCATCGAGGAGCGAGGAGAGATACGAAGAGATGCAGCACGGCAGCATAGGATCCAACGGCTTGGATGAGGCATTATGCTCCATGAGGATTAGAGAAAACATCGGCGACCCGTCTCGCGCTGACGTGTACACTCCACAGGGCGGTCGTCTAACTACACTCAACAGCCAAAAGCTACCGATCCTTAACTTTATCCAGATGTCCGCTGATAGAGTCGTTCTCAACAGGGTAAGAACTGCACCTTTGCGTAAATGTAGGGTGTTAACTGCAAAGTTAAAATTCTAAACCCAAGTAACATTGCATGCAGAACGCTATGGTGGCGCCACATTGGAACATAAACGCGCATAGCATCATGTACGTGACCGGAGGACGTGGTCGATGCCAAATAGTGAGCAATCGTGGCCAGACCGTCTTCGACGGCGAGCTCCGGCAAGGTCAGCTCATCATCGTGCCGCAGAACTTCGCCGTTATAAAGCGGGCGGAGAGCGACGGGTTCGAGTGGGTCTCCTTCAAGACCAATGGCAACGCCATGGTGAGCGAGATCGTTGGTAAGGCTTCAGCTCTTCGGGGAATGCCGGAGGACGTGCTCGCGAACTCGTATCGCATCTCGAGAGAGGAGGCGAGGAGGTTGAAGTTTAACAGGGGGTATGAGTTGGGTATCTTTTCGCCTAAATCGACTCAGGGAGGCAGGTCTTCGGCGGCTTAAACACGAGTCACGGCGTGTAAGGAGTTAGTTCTGAATGAGGCGTTGTGTAGGTACGTAAGTATGTAAAAATGCGTGGGGAATAAAAAGCCTCGTATGCCTGCGAGAGTGGCTGGTTGTATCTTTTATCTTTATGTAGTATGGTGTATCAGTATAAACATTAAAAAAAAAAGGGTACTCTTGTGGTCCTATCGACATAGATCAGGATTGGATTGGGCCTATTCAGTATTCGGGCCGGATTTAGGGACCGAATAAATTTAGGCCGGGTTTGGCCAGGCTTCAGTCTATCGGGCTGGTTGATCCGCCTTATATCCTAGTTAAATCTGGACTGGGTTATAGTGGAGGCAATAATAGGATCACGAGAGTCCCGCCGAGGGAAACTTTTGGGAAAAAATCTATAAGATCGAATCAACCATCCACTTGGCGTGTAGGACCTCTAAGAGATAATGCTAGTACAGTAGTACCAACATTAACAAGATAAAAGAAAAGGAGATGGCGAACGTAGTTGGGTAATATTGTCGATTAATTATATCTAACGTTTAGGCCTTTTAATATCATCGTCCCTCTTCAGAAAAATTATGTAAATTAGAATATTATATATAGAGAGCCAGAGTGAAAACTAAAAATGGAAACAAAAAGAAAGAAAGAAAAAAATAGTTAGGATAATTCCATTGTGGACCTCGCTGCTACACCGAAAGGGTCGCCGTGATCCTTGTCACTCCCCATCTATAAGACCATCTCTTATCGCCTCTTGGTGAGCTCGCCTCACCTCATCAGCCTCCACAAAACCCTCGTTTCCAAGAAGGTCGATCTCCTTCCCTCCTTATCAATGGCCAAGGATCCCGTTCGTGTTCTCGTCACGGGCGCCGCAGGTCTGTTACATCTCTTCTTTGTCTCTTCCTTTGACCTAGATATTGTGCCTTCTTCTACTAGTCGGAAGATCTAATGTATGAATGGTCGATCGAGTTAGAACTAGTGATTTCTGGTTGGATATTACGATCTGGAAGGCTTCATGTGATGCGATCCGATGCGGTTGTTATGGATCATGATATGCTTTGCTATCACTGGTAGTGCAGAGTGGGTCTCCCGTTGACTGAAAACTATAATACTGTCCTATTAAGTTGATTCAAAATCTTGATATGCTCTGATGTCAGTAGATGTGGAGAGGCGATCCCTCAGATCTCTGATCTCTCATAGTCGATTCTTTTTGCAACATTTATCTAGCTCATTCATTTCTATATTTTAATAGCAACTAACTCATCATGGATCTTAGCTCAGCACAGCAACACTCCTTTCTCTGCCTTGGCATGATAATTTACCAGGAAAATTTCAGAGAGGGGATCCGGGGAAGTTGCATCTTTTATCCAATTTCCTCATTCAGTAACTCAGTCTGTCTAGGATCTCTTGTAGACAAAGAATTCAGTATCACCAATTAATTGATGAATATCATCCAAGATCTGATTCATTTGTTTACCTTATATCTATTGTGCTCAGCACGAAAAAGAGGATGCGACTCTGAAGAAATAAAATTATCTATAATTGGGTCTTTTTTTTCTCTCTGCTGTTTTCCACATCTTTGTGTCGGTTTCCTCTCGTTTAGTTTGGAAAAGGATGGGAGGGATATGTGGAACTATTTGTTGTGTACAATACATATAACCAAATATTTGTTGCACTTCAAACGCGGCATGCTAGTAACAATAAGATGCTTGTTAGCCCTTTAATAGCTTAATCAATAATCATGCTCCATGATCTATGAATGATTGGTAGTCTTGTTATGTATGGTTATCTACAGGACAAATTGGATATGCACTTGTACCTATGATAGCTCGAGGAGTCATGCTGGGTCCAGACCAGCCCGTTATCTTGCACATGCTCGACATTCCCCCTGCTGCAGAATCTCTAAATGGGGTTAAAATGGAGTTGGTTGATGCGGCATTCCCTCTTCTCAAAGGTGTTTGCAGTTTGCTGGTGAAACTGTGCAACTTATTTCATTTGAATTTCTCTTGAACTTTATAAGCTAATTGAAACCTTAAATTATCAGGAGTTGTTGCCACAACTGATGTTGTAGAGGCATGCACTGGGGTCAATGTAGCCGTCATGGTTGGTGGGTTCCCAAGGAAAGAGGGAATGGAAAGGAAAGATGTGATGTCGAAGAATGTCTCCATCTACAAATCTCAAGCCTCTGCCCTTGAGAAGCATGCAGCTGCTAACTGCAAGGTTTGGAACATAGATGTGTTATAGACTTATAGTTGTATACTTTTTTTTTTTTTTTCATTTGGTCACTATACAAATCTAGCAGAAGAGAAAAGGGTCAGGCTGCATATTTTCTTGGAATGATTTGCTATCGTGTTAAGGTTATTCGTTGACATTCGTAGTTTTCTCCGATGTTTCCTTCAATAGATGGTTTTGTTATTTTTGTGAGTGATCCCTGTTTGCATGATCTTTTCTTTACAAATTATGATGTTCTCATTGCAGGTTCTGGTTGTGGCTAACCCGGCAAACACTAATGCACTCATCTTAAAAGAATTTGCACCTTCCATTCCTGAGAAGAACATTACTTGCTTGACAAGACTGGATCATAACAGGGCACTAGGTCAGATATCAGAGAGGCTGAACATTCAAGTCAGTGATGTCAAAAATGTTATCATTTGGGGAAATCATTCATCAACTCAATACCCTGATGTCAATCATTCCACTGTTAAAACACAAGATGGAGAAAAGTCTGTCTGTGAGCTCATTAATGATGACAATTGGTAAATGCCTGAAACTTAGTCTATTACTTTTTTTTTGTGTGTGCTTACTTTAGATGATTGTGGAATTGCTTATCTAACTTATAGGTTGAAAGGAGAATTCATCAAAACTGTTCAACAGCGTGGTGCTGCAATTATCAAAGCACGAAAGCTCTCAAGTGCTCTGTCTGCTGCTAGTGCTGCTTGTGATCACATTCGTGATTGGGTCCTCGGGACTCCGGAGGTTATTATCTTCACCTGGTTTCATGAAATTGTTACCTCTTTCTGCAAGCGATGCTAAAACATATTATTTCCAGGGAACTTGGGTTTCCATGGGTGTTTACTCTGATGGGTCTTACAATGTGCCTTCTGGACTCATATATTCTTTCCCAGTGACATGTCGCAATGGCGAGTGGACCATTGTCCAAGGTATGCTGCGTTTTTTGATATCTTCTCTCAATAGTGTTTATACGTTGAGTGTGAGTTCTTTGTAAAGCTATATTTCTGATATTGGTATCTAGTAGATATTCATGACATCTACTAAGCTTAAATATGGAGTCCAAGCAATTGAAACAAAAATACTGCATGATACTTGTCCCGGTGAAGTGTGAACCATAATATTGGTCTAATTCGGTAACTTGCTTCTTGTACATTGTACACCAATTACAATATTTGAACAAAAGGAGGAAAAGGAATTTGCTATTTATACGCAGTTTGTAAATGTTGCTGACGTTTTGTCCTTCACAGGTCTTCCAATCGATGAGTTCTCAAGGAAGAAGTTGGACGCAACTGCCGAGGAGCTGACTGAGGAGAAGTCACTTGCGTACTCATGCCTTTCTTAAGTCATCATCTTCGAGATCTTCCATCAGTGCATAGCAAGTGCTTCACAGCTTCACACATCACCACAATGGAAAAAGAAGATACTTCAATTTTGAATAAACACTCTTCTGTAGTGAACATTGGAATAAAAATATGGTTATGTTGGAACATTTGTTGGTTATAATGAGCTTTGATAATTAGCTCGAAGGCTTGTTTTGAGATCAGAATGTTGAAGTATATTTAATATGACATTCATACTTGACAATCTTGTCCTACTACATGTAGGAATTTATATTTGTGTTCGGCAATCAATTAGCAAACGAATGAAAAAAGATGCTGTTCATAAAGGTGTGCGTTTAGACGACGGTCTTTCAGGAATCTTGTAAGGGCTGATGCAGATCCGACATCATGCATCATAACACGATAGCTATCACGAGCACATGATGCATTTAATGTGTACATAATATATAAAAGGAGACAAATCAAGGTTGGAGAGATATCAGTCTGCTATTATCGTCTGTCCATTGATGTTTTTCTTATCACAAACATTTTATATCTCTCTGGTTTCCATTTTGGTAATTCAAATGAAAGCCAGTTATGATCTGGAAAGTATCCAGAGAGGCGTTTCATGCATCTATTTTTTAACTCTCCAAAATGCTTGTTTGTGTCTGCAGCAAACAGTGGCCTTGCAATAATGATCAGTCTCCAGCTCTCCATTTTTGAAAAGAACGCTTTGCCCAGACACAGTGATGCTCTAAATTTTATTTCTCCATGTTAATAATGACTGAAGCTGCTGTTTGTTAGTAAGCTACTCTACTTGGTTGTGATGGCACATATAACTTCACATTTCTCTCCCTTCTTCTATCCACCTCATGTAATGTCAATTCCTGTGGTCCTTCCCCACCATCTGTAGAGTGAGCTCGTTGAACATGTGCATCTGAACTGGTTAGTGCTTATCTCTATTAAGAGAGATCATTATATCCCCATGTCCCCATTACTTTCTTTTACGAGCTACTACTTTAAGGAAACCTATATTCAATTGAATAGTGTCGTTGCTTTCTCTTTTCTTTTCTTCTTTTTTTTAAAAGAAAAAAAAAGTTGCAAAAAGCATATTAGTTGCATCATGTTACGTATTCATGGGAAGTCGAGGTAAATAAGCATGGGAATTCGAGGTAAATATGAGATTTTGCTACTATGCATGACCATGAGCAGAGTATTCCTGCTTATATTCACATGCATGCCTGCTATTGAAGTAAAAAAGGAAAAACAAAAAAAAACTAGTCCTTCTTGTTCACACACTGTACTATGGTTGTTCTTTTTCACATGTTTTAGATGAAGCCAAATCAACTGCTGTTCTAACTTTCCTTTTCCCGGAGGTTAATATTAAATGTGAAGAAATGCATCAGCTAACAGCTTTGGGTTGAGTTATGCGATATGATATAATTCTTTGCCTTTTGTCATTATGATTCTTGAGCCACTACTTTTACAATATTGTCTACGTGCTTCCCATCTGATCATTTCTCAAATTAACAAATCTTCTGCACTGCGAGTAGAGATTATTATTCGTTGGTATCTCGATATCACAGCACACATAACTAATTATAAGGAATATTAATTTCTATTGTCTGCAAGGTGATAAACATCAGAGAAGAGGTTCAACTTTCATAATCATACATAACTTTCCCTTTTTTGAGTTCCAAATCTTTCTAACATGCTATATTACTCGTTACTTGGGTTTTTTTTACATAACCAACAAGCCAAGAAGCGCAAGATAATCCATACGACCTACTTCCGATTCTCTCATATGACTATTTTTTCTCTTTTTTTGGGCGGGGTGGGAGGGGGAAGGGTTAGAAATTCGCAGGCAGCCTTTGATCACCTTCTTGCGTCAAGATCGTCAACCAGAAGTCGATGTCGTCACCAGTGGAGCTGGCGGACAAGTCAAATGAGAAGCAATTTGCAGCAAGAGAGGTAGGACCACGACCACCACAAGCCTGATCCATTGACCATAAACTCTCATCGATTCCTCCAAATCCACGTGAAGAATCCGTGCAATCTTCCTTGTTAACTGCTATGTTTGTTTCCTCGCTCGTGATTGATGATATCTCACTGCAGGAGTGAGCTGGGGAGACTGGAGGAGGACTTGCAGTAATTTCTCGTGTAACCTGCAAGCCCTCATGAATACTCTTGGCCATGGCCTTAGCCTTAGAATCTTTGACACTTTGGCTCTGTTTGACTCGCTTCTTTAAGTGGGTGTGCCACACGTTTTTGATCTCATTGTCGGTTCTTCCTGGTAACTTAGCGGCAATCATCGACCATCTAAAGCGAAGAAGAAGATGAGACTTGGTTGCAATTAACTTGTCAAAAGTATTAGTTCGCAACTTGTTCTAGTGAGAAATTTAATATCAAGCAAGAGAATTAATTGTGAGTGATGCTCGAGTATTAAAAATTCTATGAGCACATGAAACTGTGGATGCTATTTTGTGATTAATGTTTGTTTATTATGGTTTCCATCTAATAAAGACAAAGAAGCATCTGTAGCATATGACAAACACAGCAACACGCTACAAGATGCCTGTGATCATCTGGAACTACTTGTAAATAGATGAAGCCAAACAAAAGGGAATCTTTTGAGAGGTTTTGAGTTCTTCAGGTCATCTTGCACGCTTGCCTCTATAGAGGCAGGAAAGAGACAAGGGATTTAAGGAGTTTACTGACAGAGGAAAAGATAGACTTTGATATTAAGATTCCCGAACAGAACCAATTTATCAAACCGCATACTCCAATTCAATACTTTCATTCTTTATTCTAAACTAAAATATCGTAACTCTTTTTTTTTTTTCTCATCAACTGATGCTGCTATCTTGATTAAAGACGAAATCAAAAAAACGAAGAAAGAAAGAAAGAAAAAAAAAACATGGAAAGGATAAAAAATATATTATATTGTTAGCACGGCATTTGATCTCTAGTGCTTATAACAAGGAAATCATTGTAGGATGAACAAAATATAATCATAAAGTTAATTATAATGATAAGTGCCACTACCTGTTTCCAAGCGTTTCGTGCAAGTTGATGATGGTTTCTTCTTCTTCCTTGGTAAAATTCCCTCGCTTAATACCTGGCTGAAGATAATTTAACCAGCGAAGTCTGCAGCTTTTCCCACACCTCAACAGACCTTAACATTTAAAAGCGAGTAATAAAGTTAGAATCCCATCATATATTCACCCTGTTTCTTTCTGCTTGCAACGAATCCAAACTAGAAGAATTCTAAGATTCTAATAGTACGCACAATCAAAATCTTATAACAAAAAAACAAAAACAAAAAGAGGGTAGTAATGGTAGGAAAAATAGAACCTTTCCCCTAAAGAAGTGCAATAAGAAAGTATAACATAAGAGCAAATTACCAGCTTGCTTGGGGAGAGCTCGCCAGTTCCCATGTCCATTTTTCTCAATGTATGAAACTAACAAGCGGTCTTCCTCTGCAGTCCAAGGACCCTTCTTGAGACCCATCTTCTCACAGCATGGAGCTCTCACCATCTTATCTTCTTCCCACTTCCTCTTCTCCTCTGTTTCTTTTTGAGTCCTATCTGTATGAGTACGAGAGAGAAGAGGCTCGACTTGCTTTTATAAGTCTTTTACATTCGTTTACTCATCTAAAGGAGGGAGTAAGTCTCCGTTTTAACCAAGGTAAAGACTACAAGTTCTAAGAAGACATCATGCGTGATTCATGTGTGACTTTCCCTTTCCTTTTCCTAGTAATTTATATGTGTTACTTTGTCTTGGGAGGGAAAATAAAACGAGGGCAGAGAAAAATACCGACAGGTATATGTCTAAATTCTTTTTTAGCTTATAAACACTTTACAAACTCATATACTTTAAAAGTGTTTTGTAAAATGTTTATAGGCATAACTTCTAATTAATTTGGGGTATGATGAAGAATATCCAACATAATTTTGTTTATGTACTTGCCAATAAGAAAAGAAGTTAGCAGCTCATATTACATTAAAAAAATTAAACCATTAGCTTTCACTTATATTATCTCTATCATGAAAAGTTGATGGAAAGTCTTTAACATCTTCCTGAAAAGATATGTAAACTTCCCCAAGACGCAAATATTCCACAAAATTAGCTTCCCCATTTCTACACTAGATAGTTATGAACTTTTTCTCCAGTCTTTAGAATTGAATCTGATCATCAGATCGAAGTTAAACGATGACTGCTTGACTTTGAAGTGTAATCGCCTGGTCGTTTCGTTCATCAAAACACGGACGCACACTTGGTTTGCCATTTGCTAATTAAGGAATTGAAAAAGAAGAAGAAGAAGAAACACTAGTTAATTTTCCAGACAAGTCTAAACAATTCTCTTCATTTCATTATTCTTTTTTTATATATATAATTTTTGTCTAATTTGATGGGTAACGTACCAATCACGTTGTCGTCTTATTTTTAACTATCTTTTAGAAAGAGAGAGAGAGGGGGGGGGGGGGGGGGGGGGGGGGATTTCAGTAGTGTATTCATGTTACACATACATAAGAATTAAGAAAAGGTCCTTCTAGAAGAGTTGAGCATCTTACAAGGCCTGCTGGGCTTCCATGACGAGTTAAGCCCATAGGAGAGGAGGAGGACGGCCTATTTGAACTTGGACGTCCTCCCAAGTTTATATATGTTACGTATATGTGTGGTCACATCAGCATCAGCTACAGACGCACATAGCGTTATTTCCACGCAGTGTTGTCGTTTTTTTGTTTTGTTTTGTTTTTTTGTTGTGGAGGTGGAAGGAGGGTCAAAATGAGAAAGGAATCTGAACGTGGACCAACACTGCGTGAGCCAGGACTCGAGCAAAATCCAATCACTTGAGATGATCGGTGGACCCACCATCCATCAAGTGCACACGATCTCCTAGGGGCCATCATCTACGTCACCAAAGCCTATTCGTCGCCAGATGCATCACATGCTTTCTTAGCAGAGTCACGCGACGCGGCGCGCGTCCTCGCTCGCTCTCGCCTCCATAATCAAGCCTCTTCTTTCTTCGCTCCCCTCTTTTCCTCCCGATTCCTCTTTTCCTTTTCTTTTCTATTTGCGATCGAGGTCGGACCAGCCATGTCGTTTCAATTGGTGAGTCTCTGATGCTTTTACTTGTTTAAATTACATCTTGTTAAATGATTGCGGTTGGGAGTGGTTTTCTTACGATTTCTTGTGAAAAAGCTTCTTTCTTCTTCTTTTTTCGGGTGGGAGAGGAAGTTTTGATTCGTCCTTATTTGTTAATCGGGCTGCTTCAAATTTTTCGCCAACTCATTTTCCCGTGCGGAATTTGATTACCGTCTTGGGCGATTTCTCGATCTCATCATTGGTTATCTTTTTCGTCTTCTTTTCCGATCTCTGATTATTCAAATGGCTTCCTTCACTTCTATTTGTGGTTAGATGCCTTTTCCAAGTTAGACGAAGTTTCTCATAAATTAGGGCAGCTTTCGTTGGTAGTGTTAGTTTATCATTCGCGAATTATTTTAATTGGTTTTACAAGATTATAACTTCTCGCAATTTTAGCTTATCCTTAGGGGTAACGAACTGCGAAGACTGCTATTTGACGTCCTGTTGCAGTGTTAGGCCTGCCCGCGATATCTCATTACCATAGTTCATACGGTGACTTAACTCCGTTCTAATTCATGAAATAAAAGCATATTTGGGTTAGTAATCTGAACAGTCTAGTAGTTGAAGGTTGTTGTTTCTATGCATCTCGTAACTTAGGTTATAGTTGAGGTAGATGTTTATCGGAAAAGCATCTCCATTAGAATAACTTACGAGGAAGTTATATCTTTAGATTATTCTAATGCAAATTGCTTGCATGGCTTTTGATTTGGCATGCAGAAGAATGCATCTTCTGGGATGGGAGTGGCTGAACATACCATGAGCACCTTTCTAGAGCTGAAGAGAAAGAAGATGCATCGTTATGTGATATTTAAGATTGATGAAAAAATAATGGAGGTTGTCGTTGAGAAAACAGGGGCCCCAGGGGAGAGCTATGTTGATTTTGCTGCTTCCCTGCCAGAGGATGATTGTCGATACGCTGTGTATGACTTAGATTTTGTGACTGAGGAGAACTGCCAGAAGAGCAAGATATTTTTTATAGCATGGTGAGTCATTCTCCAGTTTCAATTATTGCAGCTGATAAATGCAACTATGCATGTATTATCGACTTGATTTATGCCTAGTTCAGTTTAAGGAATATGTGGTAAAGGCTAGTTGGCACTTTATTTTTCCCAACCAAAGTTTTTGATGAAAGCTCTAGGTTTGCAAATCAAAGGTTCTTTGTCTAGGATGAGCAAAATACCTGTGAAACTAAATCATCTTTCCTGTTAGTTCCCGTCTATAACATTTCCTGATTTCTCTTTTTTGAAAATTAATTCTTTGTCATTTGCTATTCCCGAATATTGTCCTCTCAAACAAAACTAGTCTTCAGAGAACATCTTTGTTCAGTTCAAGGTTGTGAGTTCAAGTGGCCAACATAAAGTTCTAGGTTCTATCAGTAATTCTAAAGCACCTTCTGATGTTCAGTTTGAGATCCTTTTCTCGATATTGAGCAAGTAAGAGGCATGCCTGCTTTTGATGAATGGTACATATTCAATAACGATCTCACTGATATTTGATACTTAAGTTGTAATTGGTGTGCTCTAGCCACTTGGCATGGGTGTCAAATTTCTAAGGATTCATGTGCCAGATTGGACAATTTCAGAAAATCTTAGCATGATATTGAAATGTGATCAAGAAATTAAGCGCCACCCAATATGTATTGTGCTGGCGACATTTTGGAATGGTGATGTGCCGCAATCCTTAGCTCCTTGATATGATTAATATGAGAAAAATGTAACATACATTCCGAACCAGTGTCTCACTCTGCCATCCTATTGTCTCTGCCACATTTGTGGAGGGTGATATGTTAATTCAAAAGTTGCTGCATGGTGAAGAGAGATTTGAGGGAAAAGGCAGCACATACAGCTAGCTTAGGAGATGATATGAAAATTTCTTGGCCTTAAATGTTTACTTCTTCAAAATTATGAAAATTATGGTGTTCTCATAATGTATTTTCCTTCTGTTGAATCTCAAATTTGGCATTCAATAATGGTAGTTTGTCTACAGTGTGAAGTTTTTTTTTCTTAATTCAACATGTGTCCCAATATTGATACCGTCAATATATATATGCTCCTACTGTCCTCATCTTGTTAGGCTCACTGATCATGATAATGTGATATTTCCAAAACATTCTTTTCTTTTTTTGATGGTCAAGATGGTGCCAGCTTCTCTTTGGGAGGTCGCTCCTGTTCCCAAGCTCGAAGTATTACAGTTGGAGATACTGCTAGTACTTTTTAATGCAATAATGGTGTTTCGTTTACATATAGCACACATTGTACAACTCAATGAGATTTTTTTTTTCCCAGACAAACTTCTCAATGCTTCACGAGTCAGGTCCTTTTTCCGTTGTCGTATCACATATATAATACTAACATTTGACTGCTGGTAGGTCTCCATCTGACTCCCGCATACGAGCAAAGATGCTGTATGCCACATCCAAAGGAAGATTCCGGCATGATCTTGATGGCATCCATTACGAGATTCAGGCAACTGACCCCACAGAGATGGACTTGGATCTTCTGAGAGGTCGTGCAAATTAAGACTGTGATCTTGCTTCTGCCAAGAGAACAGCTCAATTTTCATCCTAACAGTTACCAAGAACAATTGGCAGTATTCTGTTCGACCTTTTTTGAACAGTGGAAAGTCCATACTCAAATTATTGATGGAATCATGGAACAGCTATCCTGTTTTAGTATATTATTATTAGCCTTTTGTTTTTGGTGTCTGAAGCTTGCCTTCTCATGAAAGCCAGCTTTCTGTTTGAACCTATAATTTTTCTTTTTAGGTTGACAAATGAACCTATAAATGGTGGCTATATGTTATTATTATATGAGGAGTATAGAAGCAGAGAATGTACCATTGCTTCCTCCCAAAAGCTTTATACAAGTATGCTTCCTTATTTTCATATCAATGGTGGCTATTAGGGTTCTTTGCCTCTTTAACGAAAATGAATAACGTGGGATAATTAATCCACTTGGAAACCAAACATATGGCATTATGAAAGGCAGGATCTTTTCTCATTTCTCACAAAAATAGAAAAAAGAAATCGTCCCAGAAAACGGGAATTCTATTGATGCTTGACCATTAAAAGGCTGATGCTTAAATTGTTTTGCAAAATAGTGCCTCACTCAGGATTTGCCGAATGAAGAGTCTGTTTTCCAACAAAATGCCAACAATGGCTGCATTCATTTAGGCAGGAGCAAGTTTTTTAGGCATGACAAATCAACTAATAGTGTTTCACATTTCACAGGAAAGCCGGTTTACTGATAAAGAACAGTACAATTCGAAACGGATAAGAAATGGTGTAAACAGAGAGCACGTCAGAGGAGTCAAAGCTGCTGATCTCTCAGAGCATAAACAACAACATACGCTTGAAGGTCTCGATCAACTTTAAAGTGGGCGTGGAAGAATCTTTTCACCTGTCAATCAATACCCAAAAAGAAGTTAGAAATTCGTGAAGTTAAAAAGAGAAAGAATGACCCAGAAAGCTCCCAAGCTGATAATGCCTTCTAAGTCCTAATTAGCGATCTTCTCTATGAAACAAGAAGTGGACAATAATTAGTTGCGATGGGAAAAGATGTACTACTTGAAGGAACTATTTATAGTTCATATTACTCCACGTTCACCATAAAAGAGGTCTGCCGACAAGAGATTTGCAGAAAATGGACACTCATAATGGTGCAGCAATGACAATTGGACAACACTAAGTTCTATAAGGAAGAACAAAAGAAAGAGGGAACAGAAAACAGATTTCCAGCAACAATACAACATAAGACTCTGCTTAAGATTAATTTGAGGTGCCCCTTAAAATGGAGGGAAATTAATGGAATGTTAATTTGTTCGTTAGAAGGTAAAAAGTGTATGAATCTCATTTATGAATTGCAATTGCATTATTTGCAAGAGAAAGTTTACCTGTCTAAAGGAATGAGTTATCAGAGTCTCATGTAGATGTTTATCTTGAGCATCAAATAAGACTATGTGACTGGGTAAAGATAAATTCCTCAGTATGTTGTTCGTAAAATTTACTGGATTCATCATGAAACGGTCTGATTCATCCAGGATCCCCTTGCTGTCACTGAAAGAAAATGAAACTAAATCAGGTACTGAAGTTTCATACTCAAAGATCATAATAATTTGACGTGCAATGACTATGAAATATTTCTGAAAATTATCACCTAGGGGTGCAGTCCAAAAAGCGCATCGGCAAGTTGCAATGTAAGGTAGAGTAATATGGTGTAGAATGGCAAGGCATGAGAAATAATATACTCTTCACTCTTCCCTCTTGAGCTTCTTTTGATAAATAATACATGACATCTTCAGTTCCTCTCTGTGTGGGGGGGCAAATTGAACATAAGAACCTAGGAAAGTAAAAAAAGACCCCACCCAACTACCCCAACAACAAACACATAAGGAAAAACAACAATTTGCATTCAAGATATTAATAGAAATATGCTTAGAATCATCTCAGAGAACACAAAAGATGAAAAAGTAAGGGAAACATGATGAAAAGTATAAAATTTAACATAATATTCCCTCACTTGATGGACTAGGCTCATGTATAAGGCCATCGGGACATTAGACATAATGAGGAGGAGAATAGCCAATTGCACCCTTCGTTTGTGTCTACTTCGAGAACCACGACTTCTCTTCTCATCTGATAAATCAGATCTTGACATTGCTGCCAAGCAGTATCCAGAGAACATCAGCACTATGGGAAGCACCGGAAGAACAAACCTGTGACACATTTGTGGAACAAGTGACTCGATGTTAATATTGACATAATCAATGCAATCCAGAAACTATAAGCTACAGTGAGAGTACCTAAATTCTTTGTGACCAAGCACGCTATAAAGTGCCAGTACCCAACCAATTAGACCTGAAAGCCTCCACTCTTTTGACTTTATTATGCCAATCAATGAAAATGGCAAGAAGGTCCCAATCATTGAGGGAAATCCCTGGGTGAAGTACCAATGGTATGGGTGGGTGCCATAGTAATCCCCGCCAGAAGAAAGAAAATTAAACTTAAGAAAATTAAGAGGCACAATAGTCCATGATCCATACATCCACCAATCTAAGCAGCATGTAGCTGCAAGCACTAGAACCCTGTCGACAGAACAAGGCTGCTGTGAACAGACTAAAATAGACAAGACAAAAGATAAGTACTATAAGAAAAGTTTGCAACTAAGCACAGCATGCAGCTTGATAGTTCCTAATTTGCTCCTTATTCATTTATTTTATTTCCAACAGTCAAAATTTCACTCTAAGAATATAGCCCTCAATTAAAGACTGGTCAGATAGAAGAAAATTTTGCAGCAGAACTTCACAAACAAGATGTTGAGAAACAATGAACATTAAATTCTTTTCTTTTCAAAATTACTGCTGACAATGTGGAATGAAATCCGACCATGTTATTACATTTCTCAAAACATTGACTCTAATGACATTTTAAGTATTTAACAACTTAATTGCTTCAGGCCTTCTATTTTTTTTCTATTTCTTCTTTTAATTTCATCAAAGCTGCACTTAGGTTCAGCTTAGTATCCTAGTAGTAAATTTTAGCAAAGGAAGAAAAGGAGATAATCAAAATGTTGGCTTGTCCTGAGAGAGATTATTACCTACCCTACTGGGATAACCTCAAGAAAGAGGAACTGCAGTCGCGACCGCATCCCGATGAGATCCAGCAACCCAACATATAACCATGTAATAGCACTAGTTGGCCGAATAGCACAAGCCAATGCTGCTGTAAACAAAGCCAATTTCCTTGAAGCAACTTGACCTTGCTTGGACGAATCAATCGAATAAAACCAATAGAACAATCCAGTAACAGTTAACACTGCCTCCAAGCAGTTCGACAATGTCCGAGTAAAACAGAAAAACATGAACCAGTTCACCAACTGAGAGAAGAACTGCACAAGAAGGTTAAAATCATCAGATAGTAAAGAAAACCAGAGTTACTAAATCAATTCAGAATATAGATAATAGGGTGTCGTACCGCCCATCGTGCAACATGTTCACCAAACACGAGTTTAGAGAGCTTGTACAAGTAGAGATCTCCAAAAGATGCAAACAAAGACTGCAGAATCCTTGGCGCCTTAGCCTAAGAACATGGAATAGTGTGATTTGAACAGAAAGGCAATCACTTTTCGCAGTTCTTGAAAAAAATTAGATTGAACAGCTACCATGAACCAAGGGGTGTCCAAGCGGAGGAAAGCCATGATTTTGTACAGCAAAGCGAACACCAGAGGGTGGAGATAACTGCGGATCTTCTGCTTCCACTCCCATGTTAGATGGCCGTACCTGCCCGAAGGCCAAAAATCTCCTCAAAGCTTTTTTTTTTTTTTTAAAGAAAATAAAAAAGCATGCAGGAAAAATCGCAATAAATTACCCGAACACGATGAAATGGGCGACTTCGAGGGATTGCCAGTGCTCGTCGGGGTTGAAGTAGGTCTGCACCAGAAGAGCATTTGAGACACGGAAGGCGAGCGAGATCAACCACACTCGCTTCTCCGAGGAGAAGACAGCGGCTGAGATCCATCGGGAAAGCGATGAGGAAGCCTCTCGTTTCTCTTCTTCTTCTTCCTCTTCTTCTTCTTCCGTCACACCCGACGCGGCGGCGCCAAGTCGGCGATGGAGCCTCATATCGGGGAACGGCCGAATGGATGGATTTCAGCAAAAGAGTGAGCGATCCAGTATCTCCAAGACCAAGACCAAGAGCAAGTTGGGCCGAAACCAAATTTGGTCGGAGTCGGTGAAAAGAGAGAGAAATTTGCCTTTCTTCTAAAACTTGGGCTATGAAAATCTGAAGCCCATAGGCCATGACGAGCCCAAGTTATCTGCCCCGGACTGAACTGACTTGGATTGGATTGGGTTGAGTTAAATTAAAAGAGGCTCTACGCTCACAAGTCACACCACTACTTACTTAATTCCTCGTATTTATTAGCAAATTAAGAATTCTCTTTAATAAATAATAATAGTATATGACTTTATTTATATAATTAAAAAATATAAGGCAATAGATGTATGTTTTCCGGCCAGGAATAATCACATAACATCCTTGATTGAGATATTTATGGATGGTTAAACAAGTGCAGGGATTCATCCACTTGCCAATTACCAACAAAGAATAAATTCTATTAGATTGCCGACCCATCTGTCCATTATAGTGCCTTCTTTATCACTCATCGGAAAAAATATATATATATATTCATTTGGTGACTTCACTAAAAGCACATCCTCTTCGTCTTCAGGCTTCAGCATTATGCAAAAGAAAGGGATAACAACGATATTAGGTACCTATGATTCATCCCCCGCCAAAAATAAAATAAAAAAGGCTAATGACTTCTATAATCCTCCACCGAGATTCATACCCTCGCAGCACGCATCTTGGAACAAATGTATAAACATATATGGCTCGATGACGAGTCCTCACATGCATTTTAATTCATTAAATACAGGGTAGTTGAATCTAGTAGGTTTTGTAATCATATTTTTGCTCTCTGTTGCAAACTTATCTTGCCTATAATAATGATAAAATAGTTGCGATGATACCTTGACATACTCCATTTTGTCACAACTTATGGATACATAGAATAATAGATAAAATATAGGCAATAATGTACAACTTGTAATATTAAATCATCTAATCAGTACATTACGGTGTAATTAACTTGATTTTATTAGCTTTAATTTGTTGACCGAGCATCCAATTGAGGGACCACAGGCAAGATTACACCAATGACAATAGAGACGTAATGACATCAGTAGGTGGTGATATTTTTTAAATTAAAAAAAGAAGAATAAGAGAGTAATCCTGAAGTATTATAATCATGAAAAAAAGACTTTGTTGTAATGAAATCTTAAAGTATAATTGTCAGTCATATATCTTAAGCAATCAACAGATATAATTAAATGCAGGACCTATGGGAAATCTACAGCGAAATTTGCCTCTGTCGTGCTGGAAAAGGATTCTTTCTCGAGTTAAAATCTTTCGTGGGCTTCTAGAGTTGACTGTAGATGCAATGCAACAAATTACGATCGCCATTAGAACCAGCACTCAAGTGTACGAGTTTGTGAGTTCGAGTTGAATTATTCAGCTACAGGTTTGACTAAAATTCAACTCGTTTAACGTCCGAACCAGAATTCCACGTGCGATACTAGTCGGGTCAAAGAATGGAATTGAAACCCAACACGATCAACACTTTGGAAAACGAGCATGACAAGATAGACTGAAGCAGGAATAATGAATATTCGGATAGCATCTATGGGTAGATTCTTGAGAGAGAGAGAGAGAGAGAGAGAGAGAGAGAGGCATGTTACAATGAGAGTCAATTGACCAAGAGAGGTCACGTACTAGATTTTCCTACCAGAGTAGATTCGTTTTCAGTTAATATAAACAAATAAATAGATTCGCATCTTCGGGGTATTTTTGATCCTTCCAAGTTTAATCGTGAGTGAGATTATATATCTTATTCCTACCAAACTTGCAACTAACCATTTATTTTTAATATTTGTTATACATGAAAAAAAAAAATCCTTTAAAATAGCTTTTTGATCAACGGCTACCTTTTTCATCAGTTAGAAGCGAAAAAATTCGTGGGCTCCGCAACCTTGTTCTCCTTGGTTTCCTTCATTAATTTAGGAGGGTAATTTGGGAAATAGAAAGCCTATGACGGCGTTACGGAACCTCCCTTTCTCCGAAGTCGGTAATCGCCGTTTTGGACTACCTACAGGCATTAACAGCCGTTTGATCAACAACCCTTTAACGGCTGGATACAACGTGCAGTCAGAACCGTTTAATTCTTGGGGAGGAGAATAGCGAATATTCCTGCGCAAAACCCTGAACAGGCGTCTATATATATTTAATTCCATCTCCTCTGCAGGCTTAACTAAAGAGAGAAGAAAGGAGAGCGAGATATGAGCGAAGCCTTGAAACGCGACTACGAGATCGGAGAAGAGCTCGGGCGGGGTAGATTCGGCACCGTCTTCCGTTGCTTCTCTCGCGAATCTGGTGAACCCTTCGCCCTCAAGTCTATCGACAAGTCCCTCCTCACCGATCCCATCGACCGCGAGTGCGCTGATCGCGAGGCCAAGATCCACCGCCTCGTCGCCGCAGGCAACCCCGGCGTCGTTGGTATACACGAGGAATACGAGGACGACGCTGCTATTCACCTCATCATCGATCTCTGCCCCGGCGGTGACTTATTCGACCGGATCTCCGGTAGCGCGCCGCTTCCGGAGCCTGAGGCGGCGGCGGTGACGGCAGCGCTGGTGGAGGCTATAGCCGCGTGCCACCGGAGAGGGGTGGCGCATCGCGACGTGAAGCCAGACAACGTGCTGTTCGATTTGAAGGGGAGGTTGAGGCTTTCCGATTTCGGATCGGCGGAGTGGTTCGGGGAGGACGGGGGGGAGGAGATGAGGGGATTGGTGGGGACGCCATACTATGTGGCGCCGGAGGTGGTGGCGGGGAAGCACTACGGGGAGAAAGTGGACGTGTGGAGCGCGGGGGTCATCCTGTACATGATGCTCTCAGGGATGGCGCCTTTCTACGGGGAGTCGGCGGCTGAGACCTTTGAGGCTGTTCTCCGGTCGAATCTCAGGTTTCCGACAAGGGTATTCCGATCCGTCTCCCCCGGGGCGAAGGATCTGATCCGGAGGATGCTCTGCAAGGATGTTTCCAGAAGATTCTCCGCCGAGCAAGTCCTAAGTAAGCTTTAGCGATTCAAATTCTTATTTTAATTATCGGGGACTTGATGCATTTAGCACAAATCTGACGGTGAAATTTTTGGTTGTGTTTGATTTATAGGGCATCCGTGGATTACGAGCAGTGGAGGATCCATCTTGGTAGAGCAAGAAAACCTTTTGCCCAGCTCTCTGTGAGAAAGTTTTTGGTTTGAGGAAGGCGTAGAAAGACGTGAGATTTGATCCCTTTCTCCCTTCGACGATTATTAAGCAACAGCTTAAGTAATCAGGAGTTTTTTCTTTCTTTCTTTTGCTATAAGGCTGTCTTCTCTTTTTAATGGAGAAGTTTGTACATGCGGCGGGTTCTTCCTCTGTACTGTGCTCTTATTATAAATTGTAAATATCGACATCAGATGTCGTTTATTTAATAAATCTATATGTTTCTGATCTCATGCGATCTTAGTTGAATATCACATTCCGATTCTGTGTTTGGAACAAATAATGAGTTGGTTTAGTTGTTCTCAGAGGAACTACGAAAGAGACGAGAGAAAAATAATGACTACTACTAATTCCAGGAGTAGAAGGCATGCTGATCAACACCTATTACAATAAATTCGAGCTAAAATCATCAAATTATAACTGTTTTCCTAGATTTTTGCCTAGATCGTCGTTGGATTGAGAGTGATGCTCGGCCAAATTGTTCGCCTGTATATATTTGTTGCTCGCAATTCGCTCTGGGCAACCGCCCTTACCCTCCTATTTTTAAGAAATCCTTCCACGAAGATATGGTTAGCCCAAATGGACAACTACAGGCCCAAGTAGAATTACGACTCATCTCATGCCAGCCCAAACTACAGCCTGGCCCAACTCTACTGCTTTAAGCCCATATACTCAATTCTATCTAGTGGGGTCCATCCCCAATTAAAAAAAAAAAAAAATATATATATATATATATATATATATATATATTTTTTTTTTTTTAAATAAAAAAAAAGGGACAGCTATTGGAGTTACTAGTTTTGTGATATTTAAAATTAAAGCTATGTCCCAGCCCATACTGACCCAACCCATGACTCCCAATTCACGGACATGACTCGTAGATCCCCTGCATATCTCCACTTCTGATACCCAATTACCCCAAGGCCCCACCAGTACGGATCCACGTCTAGGAAATTTATATCCCAATTTTATATTGAATTGCATATAATATAGTATAACCACTACAAATATTACTCTTTTTTCTTTTTTCTTTTTTCTTTCTGAGAGGGAGAGAATTATTACTGGTTGATATTTCATTAAGATCCAATCAGAAGAGAGTTTATACACGTAAGATTTGAAAATGGGTAGGGTCTACATCTTTATTGTCAGCAAACAAAATAAAGTGGACCAATAAAAATGTACTCGTGAGAGACAACTTAAGCGAAGTACGTGAGCGGTACTCTTCGTGAATCGTGATGATATCAGACTGTATAGTAGAATAATCGTTTAAAAATTAATATTATCTAACCATTTAAAATAATTAAAAAAGATTAATATTATATTAAAATATAGGTCTTGAGTTTGAATTTCACAGCACTTATCTTGTGTGTAAACTAACAAAATCTTTAACCATTTAAGTTAAATTTAATTTTGGGTCGTTCTTTAATTTAATAGTTTAAGCTTTCAAAAGAATTAATGAGTTAATACTAAATATTCTTTTAGAATCAAATGTTTTAAAATTGGAGACAGTCACGGGGGAGTTGGGATAATGTGATGGATGGGTCCCTTTCTCATGCTCACTGGATCAGACTTATACAAGTTGGGTGGCTACAAACTCCAGTGATGTGTCTCAACTACCATCTCTAATACTAAATCAAACCAACCCAAACAGTTTGCGTTAGCTGAATACATTTACTAATGCTACGTGAATTTAACACTCACGTAATTGATACCCATAACACCTCATGACATGAAACTTTTGTATGCAGCACCTAACTGTGTGCCGTATTGACTGTTGCATGTTGATACAAAAGAAATTCAATCTTTATCCATATACATACACGAAGGTGCAATTATTGGATTAAATATTTTTTGCAACTGTGACTTATATGTTCATGATCACACCTCTAGGCTTGGATGTGTATAGGGCATTTATGTTGATGCATGTGAGAGGCATAGTTTGCCAGTCACCAGAAATCAATTCCACGCTGCAGAAAAAATGGCAGGATTTTAATTGTGAAATGCAATTGGATATATGCCAATTCATGCATGTCTTTTACTCTATTGAGTCAATATTATCCACATGCAATATGATCAATATAATAACTCTAGTGTGCAGTACTAGTGCAGACTATTTATTCACTCAGATGCAGTCTGCAGATAATAATATCAAGTCTAGTGAGACTAATCTTGCATGCCTAGTATTTACCTCAACTTCGTATCAAGTACAAATGTACAGTGGACCCCAGGGTGATCGTATGAAAAGATAACGTGGCTTAAGTACCTTCGATGCATCAACTTATGTATACATCAAAAGAATGGCTTCCATACCTTATTAATTCTCGTAGATGTGATACTATTTACATATACGTGTATATAAGATCATTTCCAGCTGTACATCCATTGCAGGTACCATTCGTTGCACTAGTCTTAGTGATCCACATGTCAGTTTAGAATTGGAAACGGGTCCATGCATGGGTTGGGTTGCAAGTAGTATCTTGGGGGTAAGGGAAATGAACGTCAACTTTGATCAAAGCCAACCATTACGTCGCAACTTTGATCACAAGTATTTTTTATTTTTTTTGGTAAAAAATAAAAATAAATTATTTAATTATAGAGCATGCTGAGTTTCTCAACTACTTCTGGAAACCATTGAATACCATATGCCTGTACACTTCCATACCCCCCAAATGGAAGAAAGCTTTACAGCTTTCAACCCACGTTAGTCGTTGCTATCATTCTAGCTCAATCCCAACCAAAATTCCACTCCTCTCTTTCTCTCTCCAATCTTATCCATTAAAGCTCTAAGACTCGGTACTCCTCACGCCTCGCTATATAACACTGCAAACATCCTTCCTCTCTTCTCAAATTGACGAAGGGAAAAAAAAGAAAGAAAAAGAAACTGTCTTTCTACTTTCTAACAACAGTATCATATGACGAAGGAGAAGTTCGCCATGGCAGTTCTTAGGAAGTGGCAAAAGGTAAGCAGAGAGATCCTAACTAATGCAACAGTACATGACTATATACATTTGTCTATGATGAGTCGTAGCCGAGGAGAAGAAGAAGAAGAGGAGGAGGAGGAGGAAAGCATCCCCAATGACGTACCCAAAGGTCACGTGGTAGTCTACGTGGGAGAAGAGCTCAAGAGGTTTATCATTCGAGTCGACTATCTCGCACATCCACTCTTCCAAGTGTTGCTGGATCGAGCACAAGAAGAGTACGAATTTAGCCCCGATTCGAAGCTATGCATTCCCTGTGAGGAGAACCTCTTCCTCAGTATTCTTCACTGCATCACCTCCAAACAAGAGCATAAGATATGGTGGCTATGCCTCTAAGAGTTAGAGTGGCTTTTCTAAGTCTAATTAATGAGTTTAATTAGTCATCTACATTGTATATTTATTGTAATGTAATATAACCTTCATTGTTGAATATTGCCATGCATTATGACCACCTTAAATAATAATTATAATTATTACTATCTTCATTTTTCTCATGCATTATTATTGAGCTGGATTTTAAGTTCATTAATTTGTTGGCCCAACTTCCACGGTTATGACTTTTGCACTCAACCCTATTGGGATTGTTTTGCAAATATACACTTTAAAAAGATGTCGGCAATTTATAAATTTGCTGTGAGAGCGCTTTTTTTTGCAAATAAGAACATAATGGCGGTGCAGATATGCAAAATTAAACCCTTTGTAATTCGAAATTTTATTTTCACAGAGTTGTTCAATTTAAGGGTCGATTTGGTTTGAGTTATTTTTTAGTTATGATTTAAGTATCCTGAGCTATGCTAAGAAAATATAATGTTGGATTATAAACTAGACTTAATGTGATGCAAAAAAATTAAAAATATATTAGTTTTAGAGTGAAAAATAGATGATATATAAAATTAATACTCTGAAACACTTTCGACCTTGATGATAAAATTTATTACTTTTATAAATATATATATTTTAAAACAAAATTACTGATTTGAAGGCTTACGTGCCGATAAGATAAAGCGGGCTTACATATAATTATTTATTTTTTTAAAAATGACTTAAGGTTAATATTAAAAAAACATAATGTTACTATGTTTTATTTTTCTTTTACTTTTAGTTATAAGTCTATGTGTATGGTTACATTATTATTATTTTTAATATTTTTAAATTTTTAAGAAGTGTTTGGTATTACAAATTTTATTAAAATAAAAAAATAGTTATTGCAGACTTAAATCTCACAAGAATGCAATCCTTTTATAATTAACTATGAACTTTATAAGTTTTATTTTTATTTCAGAGAAATTTATATTTAATTTTTGATGTGATATAAAAATAAAAAATATTTTAAAATGAATTGAGTATTAGTCCAAAATATTATTATTAATTTTGTTAAATCAAATGCAAGTAAGTTATTTTAACCATATTAAACTTATCGATAAATTATATTAAATATAAAATTTTAATTTTCCACCCGTGTAAATACAAATTATGTATTTTATAAAAAAGAGGAGAAAAAAAATATATCGACAATACATGAATAAATTTTAAATTTAAATTATAATTTTGCTTTTATTCTTTTCTCTCTTTTTTATTGTGGAGTGAAGTTAGAGAAAAAATGGTCTTTATGAATACAAGCAATTCTAAAATAAGTATTATTTATTTATTATTATCAAAATAATAATTTTAGTATAAGAATAGTTATTTCTATATTTACTTATATATTATGAAATAAGAGTATAAGAATTATTTTTGATACTATATAAAAACATATTTTTTTAATCTTTTTTTTATAAAATTATGATAAATATTTTTTAATTTAATATAAAGTAGATTGATAAGATAGAAATTAAGAAAAAAAAATAATAATTGGGTTAGTATGTAATATAAGATATAATTCTAATAAATAGTATTGGTATTATAAAATAAGACTATTATGATATTTAAGTGTTATTATGAGATATTTAAAATAAAAAAAAATTCGTAAAGTGAAAATTATGAGTATTAATAACGGGAGTAAATTCCTCAACCGGATTACCGCGACTAATTAAATCCAGGCAAGAGTATTTATTTGGTAATAGCTGGTATACCATGCGCATACGATTCCATAGTCCCCCATAGTCCCCCATAGACCATAGTCCATAGTCCATAAACCAAAGAGGCAAAGAGGGGTGTATTAGTATAGCTTGATACGTATATATACCGCATCTTTCTTTTCTCTTCCCTTCCGCGCGGCCATCCTCGTACTCTCCTCCTCACCGACCGGAGAAGCGGCCGATCGTAAGAACCCTAAAACCCTCTCTTTTCCTCGTTCTTTCGATCTTTCTTAAACTTTTATCGTTACTTATTGTTTACTTTTCCTTACCTTCCTCTCTGCTCTTGGTTGTTTTTATGGATCACCCTACATGATAATTTCCCAAACTTATCTATTTCTTCATTATTTTCCTCGAATTTTGGTCAAAGAGGACGGTTGTACAGATTGAATCTCTTGTCGTTTAGTCTTACCTTTTAGGATTTTGGTGTTCCTTCGGTGTTCTAGGGTTTACTCTCCCCTGGTACGCAGGGATTGATTGGTACAGTGTTGCTTATGCGGTGCATTCCGCATTGTGCTAACGATTTTAGTGTTTAAGACCAATGCGCAATTTTTCTCTTCCGAGTTCTTAAAGTTGGACCAAGTTCTGCATGATTTAAATGCTTTCTCTTTGCGGCTGCATTTTATGTTTTCGTGGCTATGTAGTGGTTCAACTTGGAGACTATTAGATGATATATTTTTTCTAGTTAGCACAAGTGGTTAACAATAAGTTTTCGGATTTAGGACCTAATTTTGTCGTGCATGTGCTAATAGTGCACCTTTAAATAGTCCATGATATTACCCCTGGATTGTTCATAAGACAAGTTTATTTGGTTGTAGTAATTTTGAGCTGTTGTGCAGCAAAGTGGATGAGAAGTGTGGATCATTAGTTTCTTAGGTTGCTTTCATAGAAATTACACAGTTATTTACCTTTTAAGAACTTGTATATTGCTAACTCCAAACTACTGCTTGTATTTAATAGTTTTAAGTGTCCCAAAAGGCTACTTTTTGGGTCTGAAGAATGATGGATCTTTGTCAGAATGATTATTGGCTTACTTTCGATTTTGTAACATCCAATATTTTCCTGAGTTCACTTGGTTAATGATACTTTTAAGGGCCCGTTTGGATACTTAGATTACTATGGTATTTAATTGATTTCACGGTATTTTAAACTCCATAGTAAAATTATACATTGGGGTTGTTTGGTGGCATCTCTTACAGTAAAAAAAATTACCATGGTATTAGGCCGAAATATGCTAATACTAGAGTAAAAAAAAAAATCTAGTCTGAGCTTTGTATTTTTTCTAAAACTGAGATCATCGTGCTTTTTCTTTTTTCATTCCTTCCTTCCCGCACTCTCTCTATCTCTCGTCCCTAAATGTCTTCGCTCATAGAACCCTAGCCTCCAATCTCACCCACCTCTCGTGCCTCCACCCTTCTCCCACCTCCTCCTCGACAATCGTGACTCGTCCCCCACATCCCTCTTCATCTCCTCTTTCCCAAGAGTTATAATGCCTATCCAAGAAGCACGTGGTTGTTGTTTCCAAAGTTGTGATCTATTAAAGACTCTAGAGAGTTAAAGTTGCGATGCTTAGATGCCAACTAGTCCAGTGGAAGGTGATCTTGGGAGGAGTTCTTGACTACAGAGGTGCATATGCCCTTCAGCTTAGGTCAGTTTGATCGAACAAATTCGTCTATAGGTTTATATCTCTTCCTTCTACTTGATGCACAGCTTGTTATGTATACTTTTTTAAAATTTGATGTCGGGGAATTATGGACGTATGAGAATTGAGGGTTAGAATGGTTAGAGTTTGTTGATTTTCGTTCTGATTCTGCTTCAAAAAACTGGATCAGTTTGTCTTTGAGAAATTAGGGTAGGTTGAGATTTAGAGAATGGTCAGTTTAGTCATGAAGACTAGCTGTTTGGTTTTATGTCTGTCGGCCCTGATGTTCTTGATGTCCTTTCCAATCACCTCCTCATATTCAATTGGCACTCCTGAAACTTTTACTATGCAGCACAACTCCATAATTTCAAGCTTGGTAGCAATGGTTGCTGCACAGCCTTTCACAATATTTGGAGAGAGAAGCCGTGTCGATTGATTTGGGGATGGAAGAGGTGATTGGAGATTCGGAGGGAGAAGCCATGTCAATCAATTTGGGAAGTCGTTCTTGTAATTCTTTGCTGATTTTTAGATGTATTACTTTGCTTTTTTTTTTTTTTTCTAACCTAACACATGATAGGTAATTTCATTGAGTTGATAATATGTTATATTTGCTGTGAATTGGTAAAAATAGTTGTCCTGGTATGCTTATCTACATTTTACATCCTTCTTATGTCTTGGCTATTTGATCTTATGTCTAAAATTTTTCATACATTTATTCCTCTTTCTACAACTGACTTAAAATTTTTCTCTTGCATTTTGAAGTTTTTTTCTAAACAGTTGGAAAGAAAATTCAATACAATTTGTGAAGTTCATCTAAACAACATATATTTTAAAAACTCCATGACATTATGATTCCATAGTAAATAAGATATGCATCATCTTATTACCATGGTGTCGAAACTCTTAAGGAAAAAAATATTGTATCCAAACAAGGACTAAGCAACAACTATCTTTCCAACATCATTGTTTAGTGGACTTTTTCAATGAGGTTGCCGATTGAATGCCACACTTCTACCTCATAGATCAATTGCTGGTTATTATTATTATTATTATTATTATTATTATTATTATTATTATTATTATTATTATTATTATTATTATTTAATCCTAATAGGACTTTGGCTTTAGAATATCAGTTGTTAGCCACCCCCCCACCCCAATGGCTTTTGCGACCCAATTGCCCTATCTTCTGTCTGAGTAAAGTGGAAATTCTATGCTTTTCTTCTGGTTGGCCATATGTATGATGTCTGTATGGACAAAAGGGTGAGAATATATGTATGATCAAATCCAATAGTGAATACAAAGGTTATGTTTTTTTTTTCCCATCATATTTCCTGTTGACATCCAAACACCTATTTGGAAAATATTTCCAGATGTTTTTGTAAGTCTGAAACTTTTCATCGTGCAGACAGAATATTTTGGTCCATGCTGCTCCAGCAATTGATACTCTTTTCTTTTACTAGCTTTGGATGTATAGTAATGGTTGTTCAAATTTATCTGATTATAAATGTCTTGCAAGGGAGAACAAATGACTACTACTCGATCAGGCCGGATCCAGAAATATGTGGAAGGCAGCAGCTCAAGAAGTAGGAGTTCTGGTAGCAAAGTTAAAGAGACAAAAAGTTCAACCACTTCTGGTTCAACATGTAATGAGGTCTCGAGAAGTAGAACCCCCAAAAGGAATGCAAAAGATCATGGCACCACTTCTGTGTCAACACGTAATGAGGACTCGAAATTTAGAAACCCCAAAATCAAGGCAAAAGATCCTTCGGGCCATGATTCAGCAGATCCATTTATTTTGAGAAGGTCTAACCGGGAAACAGTTGCAAAGAAAATGAGTACACCAAGTCCCAGTTCACGAAAATCTGGAAGGCTTGCTAATCAGAGTACATCATTTTCTCCTGACAAGAAGAAGTCATTGAAAACAGAGGTAAAACGGCCTCAAAGTCCGCTGAGAAAGTCAGAGAGAATTGAGAAGAACAGTGCTTCAAGTTCCTCTGGTTTAAAAGATCCCAGCAAAAACTCTAGTTCACCAATTAAAGCAAGAAAAACGAGGGAGGTGAAGAATGAAAAGAAACTAGCTGTAACAAACTCCAATAAGAAGAGCAAGAAGGGTATGCTGAACACTGAAATTGTATTGTCAAAAAAAAGAAAGAGACTAGATGCACGAAGTTACAGGGCACTTTTTAAACCACATTCGAAGAAAACAAAAACTTCAGGTACTTCATTCTTGTAAATCCTTCATATTCTCTTTTATCAATCTTATTTTAGGTTACATTCAGAATCAGGCGATCCTGAGTAAAGTTTACTTATAACCTGTTAGGTGATACAAGATCACTGTTTACTTGCTTGCATATATGCTCTGTCAGACAATGCCTTTCTTCTGTGAGAAACTCTTCTGTCTGATTTTAATTTCAGTATAAGCATTTGCGATCTGATTCGTCTATCACTCATTGTGGGCATGTAGGGCATGACAGAAGGCATGCTAATGACAATGATTTAGAAGGGGATATGGTTGATGCGGGAGCTAATGATAATACAGAAGTGCAAGATGATGGAGATAAGTGCTATGGACTAGAGGAACACGAGGAGCATATACCTTCCAAGGAGGTTGATTTACCCGTCTGTAAGTCAGTGGAAGGATCTGGTTCAGGCTCTGATGGAGTTGCAGAGTTAACATTGGAAGCTGATGCGGATAGCAAATTGATAAGATTTAGCATGAGGCACACAGTTAATGAAACCAGTTCGTTCAAATATGACGAGAGTGGGCCGCATTCAAAGTGTAGTGGTGGTTCGTCGCAATCTCCTCCAGTTGGAGTTACTGCTGAAACAAATGGTGGTAGTATTCCTCAGATAGAGAGTGTCGTTGCAGTTGACAGGATTAGCACACATGAATCAGATGAAGTAGAGCTGGGAATCCCTACGTCGGTAGATTCTGGTTCTAGAGCCAGGTGTTCTGCTGTTGGATTTTGTCCTGAAAGGGGGGATATTTCTGAGACTACTGGGAATGTGAAATCTACTGATATTAATTCTGATGTCGCAGCAGCACCATCAAAAATAGAATGTGACTCATTATTCCGATCCGTTTCAGAGGTTTGATTTTCATCTAATCTTTTGGTTGAAAACTTGAAATCACTTTAGTTCTTTCATAGGAGTATATCATGTCGGTCTTAATTATGAATATTGCAGATTTGATATATGCCCTTTAATGTTAGCATATGTTCTGACAATGGCTATGCATTATTCATGTACTTTCTGTAGGAAAATCCACATAATCATGACCCTGCTGCCAAGTGTTGCGACAAAGTTAAATTGAGTAGAGAAATATTGGTTGGATATACAAAGTATTGATATTTTTCCCTTTTACCATGATGCTTAAGTTTTTAGAAGTTTCAATTGAGTAGTAATTGCAAATGTCTAACACTTTATTTCATATGCTGTCGTCATTCAATTTTGTGATGGCCTTTTTCTTGTCAGTCAAAATTGCTCACTAGCATCACCAAGTATGACAACTCTCACTGTTCCAGATGAAGAGGTAATGAAGATCCTTGGATTGAAGTACTTTTGTTTTAATGCTTTTTTCTGTTTGATTTTTTTTTCCTTTTCTGTTCTTTTTGTTTCATTTGACAGCGGTTGCATCGGTAGACATGTAATTGAATTGATGTCATTTTTCTTAATAGAGGTGGGCGAAAGTTAGTGATCGCATGGAGATTTTGGAAGAGCATTCTCTCTTACCCAAATTGGAGGTGTCCTCAGTGGATAAAGCGGATGGTAGCCCCAATGCATGTCTTGCCTGCAAGAATCCTGGAATGCTTGTGTGCGTGACTTGACTTGGCTATCATATCTGGAGTTGAATGTCAATTTTTCCATGCTAGCTTTCAAACGAAAAAAAAAACATGAAATTGATAATCTGATATAAATATTTGATCTGTTCTATTGGGATTGTTGTGTCTTCCATCTTCCTAGTAGTTCCTATGTGCCAACTCATCTTCATATAAAATTACTTCTTTGGCCCTTAGGCAATCAACGATCTATCATTATTAGATAATGTTCTTACTAAATTGATTGATATATGATATGAAAGTTCACTTGTTTCTTTGGTGGGTGTATATCTTACTGTAAACATACATAAATTTACAAGTGCCAATATCAAAATATTTCAATGATGTTTAATCACGTTGAGTGTATTTTGTACCCATTTGATCATTGATGCTATCTGCCAATTGTAGTAGTCCAGAATATGTTTTTCTTTTTATGTCGCAACACTTCTTGAGGAATTTTTAATTCGATTTTCTTGTCTGTTGCTATATATGTTAGAACGAAGATTTTCAAAATCATGTTCTTCATAATGCGTTCTCAGGCTGATTTTGGGTGATGATACCATTAAACTGACAATAGCGCAATAAACTTGATGATTCCTGTGTAATGTATCCAATGGTGTTGGTGATCCAAGCCATGAATTGAAAGCATAACAGTATATAAAATGGGTGATAGTTGCTAGGTGGATATCTAAAAATAGCTATTATGTTGTAGTAATTCTAGTAGGACTGATTTGCAAAGAAATAATATGAATTACCTAATGGTTGAGATATGTGGTAGTTATGTTTCATTGTTATGGTGATTGTTAGAATACATTTTGGTTTCTCTAAGTTCCTGGTAGTATCTTATGCTTCATAGTAATTAGTTCATTAAGTACATGTTAGTTTAACCTAATCTAACAGAGGACAAAGCACATTTTTCTCTTTAGTTGCATCTTTGGTCTGTAAGCTGATTCTGAAGTTTGCTGATACACAAGCAATTTTTTTAACATTATTTTGGCACTGATAGATGCTGTGATGGGAAAGGATGCAAAAGAAACTATCATCTTTCCTGTTTGGATCCACCGTTGCAGACTATTCCTCTTGGCATTTGGCTATGCACTTTTTGTGTGAAAAGGAAGATACAGTTTGGAGTATACTCTGTCACTGAGGGAGTGGAATCTCTTTGGGATGTTAAAGAAGGTGAGGACCAGTCATTGAAAGATAGCTCATGGCTTTACAGTATTGATTTTTGGTTGAGTTTAGATTCTGTAATTAATATTGTTAATATTTTCATAGCTGTTCAATTTTCAGGAATGGGTGGCAAGCATTATCTTGTCAAGTATATGGGCCTTGCCCATTTCTATAATCGGTGGATTCCGGAGATCGAAATTCAAAAAGAAGTCCCCGAACTTGTCTGTAAATTTAACAGGAAACATCAGAAAGAGAAGGTTGCCTATCATTCCATTCTCTTATAGCTGTGGGATATAAATGAAACATACTATGCCTAATGAACTCTTTGGTTAAATGTGGTGATGCTTAGAGAACAAGGTGGAAGCAGGAGTGGACTGTGCCACACCGTCTGCTGAAGAAAAGATTGCTTATGCCCCAGAAGCTGGCTGAAGAGTTCTTTCATGGGCTTGGTGATGATTTTTCTTATTGTAACCTTGAATGGTTGGTTAAATGGAGGGGTTTGGGGTATGAGGATGCAACATGGGAGCTTGAGACTTCATCATTTTTATGTACAGATGAGGCTATGTTACTTATAAAAGATTATGAGACTCGTCATGAGCAGGCAAGAAAAGCATCCGATCCTTCAAAATCTAATAAGGTAGGTTAGAGAGGAGCAGTTTTCTATTAAACTACTGTTCTACTGTTATCTAATTGAGTAGTTGCACATTTGTTAGCTTTGTTCGTTGCTGTGTAAGTTGTAGCAAATGATTAATCTTTTTAATGATATTGATACTTGGAATTGATTTTCATTGAGGCAACGAAGGATGCTGCTATAGCTTATGATCACTATAATGCTTGATATGAATGTCCTGTAAACTGTAATGATTGGTAAAAAGAGGTCATTACTTGGTCTTATTGTAAAGCTTGAACCTTGCATCTGAAGAGTCATGATTCATGTCATGGAAACAATCTCTTCAGTGATGAGGGCAAGAACCCACATTGTCAAAGGATATCTTCTATAGAGGAAATGTCTGCTTAAGTTTTTTGAATTAATAATTTCTTCTAATTTGTGATTTATTTGTTTTGTAACTAAATATGTCTCTTACCAGGCTTTACAGGTTAAACAAAATCAATTTCAAAAGCTGCTGAGATTGCCTGATGGGTGCCCACCTGGTCTGGATAATGACCATCTAAGTTCTATTAACCAGATTCGTGAGTTTTGGTACAAGTCGCTGAATGCTATTTTCATTGATGATCAGGTGGGAAATGTTTATGTCTTGCACAAATAGATTAAATCAGAACTCTTTGAATTTCTCTTATGCTTATGTTATTCTTTTTCTTTTTCTGGCAGCACATCTGTTGTTTTTATATCTTATTGTATATTACTAATGATTAGTCATTTATAAATTTGGTTTGTATAAGAAGTCTAAATTGATCAAGGTTCCCAGTATCGGGATCGACCGTCCAGAAAAACGATACGTATCGGCCGTTCGTATCGGATCAGACTATTTTTTAATTATATAAAATTCTAAATATTATTTAAAAATGCAGAAAAATTTAGAAAAATGACAAAAAATAAGAAAACAAAAATTACTCACATATGAAGTCTAAAAACTTAAAAAAATGTATTAACTTACTCAAAATTTAAAACTTTGTTGAATACCGAGCTGGTTCTCGTAAATTTCTATAGTTTTCATCATCATAATCACCATAAGTTTATAAATATTGATGTCTGGGACCTGATGCTCCAAAAAGTGATTCCATCATACTAGTCATATTGTATGGATCTTGTTGTGTGATTTGCGTTTGAAGAGGATAATAACCAGCATTTGGATCTTGTTGTGTGACTTGCGTTTGAGGAGGATAATAACCAGCATTTGGATCTTGTTGTGTGACTTGCGTTTGAGGAGGATAATAACCAGCATTTGGATCTTGTGTCTGAGAATACTGAGGATACTGAGGATAATAACTAGCATATGGATCTTGTGATGGCTCCAAACAATAAATACTCGATGTACTATAATCATAGGAACCAAAATGCATCTCATGACGACGTCGCTGATATGTATATATATCCTCAGTTTCTCTGTCTTCACTCCTTATGCCTCCTTGACTTTTCTCAACAAATTTAGATGGAACGATCTCACCACCATATGTATCATCAGGACTATGACTCGTACCAGCCTCTGCCCTCGTCGTGGTCTCTCCCAATATTTCATCTAACTATGGGTTATCTCTGTCATTTAATAACCTGTCCTCCATTTCTCTGATCCAGGGAGTCAAGGGGTCTTCTTCATCAAAAACATGATTTAAATCAATCAGTTGTTTATTTTCTGTCTTTCTTCTTAAATTTCTCTCCCTCAATCTCATATTATAATGACAAAAAACTAACTTCTCCAATCTTTCCATTGTCAATCGGTTGCGTGTTTTTGTGTGGATTAAGGAAAAAGTAGTCCAATTTCTTTCACACTGTGATGAAGACACAGTTTGACTTAAAATCTTCTTTGCTATTGGCGTCAAATTTAGTGCCTCCTCCCATCCATAAATAGACCACCATTCAGCTGGAGTGTTATGAGATATAGCTGCAGCAACTTTAGCAGTACTGAATTGCCCAGCTCTCAATCTATATCTCTCCATCTGAAATCAGAAATATATTATTAGCTTATTGATTATATTGAAAGTTAAAACTTGAAACAAATAATAATAAAATTATTTAATTGAATCATAACTCACTTCTTTATCGCACAGGATTTGTTTATGAATATCGGGCTCAAGCTTGCTGATTACCTTTCTAATCCCCAACAAGACTTCACTATCATTATTGACATTTTTAGAGAATTGAAATCTTGGATTAAGAAAATATCCTGTAGAAATTCAAAATTTGTAAATTGTAAGCATTCAAAATTTTAAATATTCATAAATAAAAGTAAATTAAAACTTAAAACTTAAAAGCATGTTTACCAGCAGCGTATATATCTCTATGTAGTTGTTTGTTCCATCTAGAATCAATCATCTTCCACCACTTCCTATAACTTTGGCCCACATTTTTTTTATTGATTCTTTAGCTATGTCCATTGTCTCATATAAGAAACCCATCTCAGACTTGTCATCACTGTCTACAAGTCTTAATACTTTGACAAGAGGCTCAAATACTGCGGTGGCAATTGTAATATTATCCCAAAATGTATTTCCAAGAGCCATATTTTTTAAAGTTTCACCTAAAGATTTATCTTTAGGTTTCATATTCTTAATTTTCATAGACCACTCCTGTGATGTAAACATCCGCATAATATCATCCTTGTAGCGCATGATGCTCTCCTAGGCTAAAAAGTGAGTGACAAATCTAGTGACGCCGGGTCTGATGATCTCCCTACCACCAGTCATCTGCCTGAGTAAATTAAGAACCCAACCATGGTTATATATAAAATTTGTTAACCTCTGACTTTCATATATGATCATGTCGATTTCAGGCTCTTTTGCAATATCCTCTAACATCAGATCAATACAATGTGCAGCACATGGCGTCCAATATAAATGAGGTCTTTTAATCATCAGTAAATTTCCAGCAGCTTTATAATTTGCCCCATTATCAGTAACCACTTGGACTACTCTTTTTTCACCAATTTCTTGTACCACCTCATCCATCAACTGAGAAATATAATCTGTATTTTTGAAATGAGCAGTAGCATCCACAGACTTCAAAAATATTATCCCCATGCCAGAGTACACTAAGAAATTAATTATATTTCTTCTGTTTTGTGTACTCCACCCATCACACATCAGTGTACAACCAAATTCATCCCAATACCGTTTAAATGTCTCAATATAAGTATGAAGTTCATCTACCTCTGAGTCAAGATATTTAGTAGCAATATCATTTGAACTAGGAGGGGGAACACCAGGCCCTACTGATTGTATAGCATCCACCATAGTGTGATAGTAAGGGCTATCAGCTACATTGAAAGGAATATGGTTGTAGAAGAAAAATGTAGAGATAGCTTTACCAATGTGTTTCTTTGCATTTTTAATTCCTTTGAGAGCTGTCTTGATTGAAGTTTGTGTACGACCCCTTTTTTTTTGAAGATATGTATCCATTGGTCCAATATTTTCAGACTCTGCTGTAACACCAGGAGTCCTATGGGTAGAACTACTGCCCCCATATTCTCTTTCTCCTCGTATATTAACTGATCTAGATCTCTGAAAATTACCACCAGTGCTTCTTCTCATCTCTTCCTCTTCTCTATGCATATTTCTGCTCTCTTTTATTGCCCTCCTCATCTGTCTGTCCTCCTCATCCTCCCCACTTTGCTCACTGCTATCATCATCAATGTGTACGGGATTATGCATCAATTCTTCACGAATCATTGACTCTCTTTGTTGTGCAGATTGTTTATCCTTCTTTTTGCCAATTAAATGAGCCAACATCTGCTTTCTAACTTCCAAAGACACTTGAGTGCAAGTTGCTACATTTCCTTGTCTTCCAGCTAAATGTTCTTTCAAACGGCTGACACCACCACTCATTTCCTTTCCACACCAGTTGCATTTAACGCGTCTTTTATCTTGCCCAATAGTGCTGCAATGTTGCCACCCAATGTCGGTATCATATGACTTCTCTTTTAGAGCCATTGATATTTTAGCTCTGCAACTAAAAAACATAAATTAAAATTAAAATAAAATATAATCTCTACTCTTTACTGCAGCAGCAGCACCTGCTGCAGCAGCAGGTGCAGCACAATGGAAAAAAAAAAATTTGAAAAAAAAACTTACCGAAGGTCGCCAGAGATCGAGGTCGTCGGATAACGTCGCCGGAGGTCGAGATCACCGGAGAGATGGAGATCTACTCACTAATCAGTCACCGGTGAGAAAGAGAGTAAGAGATCCGTGAGAAAGAGAGAAAGAAAGAAAAGAGAGAAAGAAAGAAAAAAGAGAAAGAGAGGAAAGAGAGGAAAAGAGAGAAAGAGAGAGAGAAAAGGGAGAGAGGCAGGTGGGGGGGTGGGGACATCAATTATTGATGTCCCCCGGGTCGGATCCGACCCGTTCCCACCCTTTTCGGTCGGGATCGGCCGAAACTGGGAACCTTGAAATTGATGCTACTCATTTGTGTAATATATTATAAATAGTTTTGTTGGACCTAACCAGATGTTTCTGTGTGCAGGAGCGAGTAGTTAAGGCCATCTTATTCATTTTGTCCTTACTATCTAATGCTTGCCGGCCTTTTCTCATTGTCTCGACTGCTGCTTCTCTTTCCATATGGGAGAATAAGTTTAATTGCTTGGCACCATCTGTCAATTTGGTTGTTTACAATGGGGATAGAGATGTTCGCAAGATGATTCAAACTTTAGAATTCTATGAAGAAGGAGGTTGTGTAATGTTTCAAGTCCTCTTGTCCCATCCTGATGCTATAATAGAGGTATCTTTTCTCTAGTTGCTTTTGTGTATAACTTTTAAAAGTACAAGTATGGTTGTCAGTTGCACTTTCTTTCTGTTTCATGTGTAAGATGCTTTCTGATGTTTCATAGTATCTGTGCTGCTTATCTGTACTCTTGTGTAGATCATGCTAGTAGGAACATTAATCTTTATTTGTTCTGTTCTATACTTATCCAGGACTTTGAAACTTTAGAAATTGTTGGTTGGGAAGCAATTATAGTTGATGAGTGTCAAAGCTCAAGAGTTTCAAAAAATCTTGAACAATTTAAGAAGCTTTCCACTGACTTCAAGCTGCTTCTCTTAAGTGCTCCCCTAAAGGTATCCGATTAAATTTTTTGCATTTCTCTGCTTCTGTTCTTCTGTTATCATGTCTTATTAATTGTTGAAATTTTGCAGGATAACCTTGCTGAGTATATCAATCTGCTCTCCTTCCTTGATCCAGGACAGAAAGAAACTTATATCGATAGTTCAAAGTTAAATTCCTGTGATTCTGGTGGTACACTTGCTATTTTAAAAGAGAGATTTTCACGCTATGTTGCATATGAGCGCAAACCCGACTCTTCTAAATTTGTGGAGTACTGGGTTCCTGTATGCCTTTCAGATGTGCAGCTAGAACTGTATTGTGCTACTCTAATTTCGAATACCCTTGCTCTTCGTTCTTATTCAAAGGTTGATCCTGTTGGAGCTCTCCGTGACATTCTTGTATCTCTCTGGAAGGTATACTTTTACCATTGCCAATGTTGCAATAATTATATAATATAGCTGAGAAAGTCTGCTAGTTATGGGTAGTTTATAGAACATCTTTCTGATCACATACACGTAATATAGGTTACATGACTGGTAGTTTTCTGAGCTTTTTATTATTTGTTATGTTGAAGCAGTGCTGTGACCATCCTTACCTAGTTGATCAATCACTGCAAAGTACACTAAGCAAAGATCGCCCAATTGCTGAAATTCTAGATGTTGGAGTAAATGCAAGTGGAAAGTTACTAATGCTTGATAAGATTCTCCAAGAAATTCAGAATCACGGATTAAGAGTGGTGATTCTTTTTCAGGTGCGCTTTTTTACTTCCTTCATGAAGCAGCTTTATCTTTTAATTAGTTGGGCAGTTATAGTTTGGCAAGAAGCATTAATTCTAAATAAATTTATTAAGAGGGTTTTCAAAAGTTTCAAGATTGCAATGACTGATGTCATCTATATTTGGAAATATAAAGGTTACAATAGTTGTTCCTAAACTAGTCTATTATATGGCCTTGGCTGGCATATATGAATATGTTCTCTGTTACCTTAAAGCCCTTCTTGCCTGATTTTACTTTAGCTAGGAATTAGACATCACTCTTTTTGGTTGGCTCCACATTCCAGTTAGGTTTTTAACTGGTATGAGATCTTATTAATTCCTGTGGGTCATTCTTTCTCGATTGCCCTCGTATGGTTTGGACAGGGCTAGGATGGTGATGACTGTGGTGTTAGCACCTAACTTCCTTATAAACTAATGCTTATGTATACTCCTGATTGAAATTTCATATCAGTTCCTTAGTGGCCTTAAACAGCTTACCTCTTTTATTTGACAAGTTTTTCATGATAGCAACCCATGCTGCCAGAGTAGTGGTAGACCATGTCCTGAGACTGCGATATCCATTAAATCAGTTTTTATAAGGCTTTACATTATATCAGACTTGCATACCAAGGTCAGGTTATATATCACCTGTTGTATCTCTTGTACTTGCCAATTGCCAGCTTATGAGTTGAAGTTGAAAATTGAAGTAGATCAAATTGTCAATTAGAAGTGATAATTCAGTTCTTTTCTGAATTTGTTAGGCTTTTCAAATTACATATTCAAGCTTTCCTTGCAAACCTGCTAGCTTCTAAAAGTTATTTATTTATTTATTTTCCATCTTAGTTGTCTCACGCTCTAACTTGGGCAATTTATATATGGCAGTCAGTTGGTGGGGTTGGAAGGAATCATATCGGTGACTTTTTGGATGATTTTCTCCGCCAGAAATTTGGTGCAGATTCATATGAACGTATTGAACGTGGATTAGTAATGTCAAAGAAACAGGCTGCAATGAACATGTTCAATGATAAGACAAGGGGAAGATTTGTATTCTTAATCGAAAGTCGTGCATGCCTTCCAAGTATTAAACTTTCATTTGTTGATGCTGTTATTATTTATGACAGCGATTGGAATCCATTGAATGACCTAAGAGCTCTTCAAAGGATAAGCATAGAGTCACAATTTGAACAGGTTATGGTATTCCGTTTGTATTCGTCTTGTACAGTGGAGGAAAAAGTTCTAATATTTGCAAAGGAGGACATGGTTCTTGATAGCAATATACAGAACATAATTCCCAGTGTTAGCCATTCACTGCTCAGCTGGGGTGCTTCATATCATTTTGGTAAGCTTGATAGGCTACACAAACAGGATGACCTAAATAAATGTTCTGAGGCCTCTACTGACAAGCTTTTGTTGGATAAGGTAGTGCTGGAGTTATTGACAAAACTATCCAGTAAGGCTGACAAGCCCTGTAATGGCACAAACTGTTCGAACTTAATAAAAGCTCCGCTGAGTGGAACATCCTATTCAAGAAATATTATTTTGGTTGGTGAAAAGGAAGGAGTCCCCTCATTGGACAAAGATCCACCAACATTCTGGTCAGAATTATTGGATGGAAGATGTCCTCAATGGCGATATATACCTGAACCATCACCGAGAAGCCGCAGAAGGGTACAAAATTTTGATGAATTGGTAGTGAAAGAAAAAGCAACAAAACTACCGACTGAAGAAAATGACGAAGTCAAGAGAAAACGTAGAAAATTGGTTATTGAAACTATCAGTCCAACTTCTCTCCAAGGTTGGCTGCAAGATAAAAGAAAAGAAGCTGCTGAGGCCAGGGATGTTATGTTGTCTGAAAATCCTCTTCCATTGAGCTCTAGTAGGCAATCAGAGAACCAGCTAGCTCTGGGTTCAAGTGGCATTTCACTTATCTCACCACGGAAAGAAGTTCCAATTGGGATATCTATTGAACTGGTTAGTGGTAAGAGTTTATATATTGGATTCTGTGATCACGCTTATTCAGTTTGTTCCTTTATTAGCTGAATTTATAGTCCTACAGTCGTTACTGAATACAATTTGATTTGCAGAAGTATCTAAAGAACAAGGCAGTGTTGTATCAGAATACCCAGCCAATTCAGCAGGTGCTGTGAGTAGTGAAATCCATAATCAATCCGTCTTTCCTGTATCTGCTGACATAGATGTACATGGATCACATACATTTGAACTTGAAAGGAGGGAAAAATTGCGGAATGCACAACGAAGTCTTCATCTCTTATTGAAGCCGGAGTTGTCTAAACTATGTGAGATTTTAAGACTTCCGGTATGGATTTACAATTGTCATCAACCTCCTTTTACTTTGGTGTTATATCCTTTTGCTGAATTTGATTACTTTTGACAAACAATAATGATCATTCATTAAAAATTTAAAATCTGAATGGAAGGGAAAGTTGCGGAATGCTTTGATGGCACCAAAATTTACAAGAGGGATCATACGGAGAATTGATGTGCCAAACTTAGGGTGAGAGGTTTATATTGTAAGCAGCTGCCGATAATGAACTGTTTACAAGATTTTAAGTTTAGGAGATATGACATCACTCGGTGATGTGTTAGATAATACTGTACTGAAATTGATGGTGCAAAATTTGAAGGCAGAAGAATACTTGTTTTAGTAACACAAGGTAGTCAGGTAAGAGTTCGATTTCCTCTTTATCAAGTTCCTTCCCTAAAGATGGAAGCACCTTGATATAATAAAGTAATGGTCAACCACAAAATCTGAATGGTCGAAGCATTGATATTAATGACATTCTTCATATGATGTAAAGATAGATAACTATTCACATCTGTTAGAAAAAATCTGGGTTCCTCTGGTTAGTAATTTGCATAAAGCATTGGAAGGAAACTGCACCTTGTGAAGAGTTATAGCCTTATAGGGGCTCAATTAGGCTGTAACTATGTCTGGGCATCAATTGTCTTATTTTTGAAAATTTCTACTAGCAACTGGATACCCATTGATTCTGAGTGAAATGGAATCATGGATGGCCTGGGCAACAACAGGGGAAGAGTTAGAAGAGTCAAAACGTTTCCTTTTGAAATATCTCAAGATTATGATTATAAAACAGTATGATCTTATATGTCGCTATAAAATGGTTCAAGTGCATTATACATGGAAGGTCAGATTGGAGACTGCCTACTTCCATTGTGATGTCAAAATGTCTTCTTTAGAAATTGGTACATTGGTAGATCATCCGCATGAAGACACATAGGACTGATGTACATAATATGCATACGTAATGACTCATTCCCTTCTGCATTTTGAATTTTATGCTGACCTAATATCTCAAAGAACATGTTATACATGAAATAAATGTCATGGTTTCTGCCAATTGTGCTATATGCTTTAAGGATCTCCATCAATGTTCAGTAACATGACCTTTACTTGTGATTTTGACTTTATCTAATTTGTCTGTCGGCTTTGAGGTTTTTGTACGACAAAGATATTGCTTTCTTGTAGCAAGAAGATGTCATGGTATATGTTCCTTTTTGTCTTTTGCAGTTTGATGCACATATTTCACTGTTTTCTAATATGATTGTCACCTCGAATGCTTATGTTTCACTTGCAGGGGGATGTCAAGGGCATGGCTGAATTGTTTCTTGAATATATAATGAACAATCATCAAGTTAGTCAAGAACCAGAAACCATATTGCAAGCCTTCAAGATTTCCCTGGTTAGAGAACTATCATGATTTTAGTCGATTTGTTGGATTGTATTTTCTTTTTCGGAAATTTTTATACTGTAATATCTTCATTTTCGTTATGTTCTGTCATTGTTTTTACCATTCAATTTTAAGCTCTATACGCAGTTCAGAAATACTTTTTTAGGTCAATAAAAAATTTCAAGTATAATTCATTTTCAATTCACCATGGCCAGCGTTAGCCAGCTGAGAAGCCAATGTGATTCTATTTCTTCCTGATATTCCGAGTATCTGTTTGGCCAGCCTCATTTCACGCTACGGTAGCTGGGTTGATATCATATATACTCAGATTTGGAGATATGAGAATTTGCAGATTTTCATCCAAATGTGATCACATATTAGTGTTAGACAACTAATCATTCCTGCATATACATGGTCCCCCAATTAACATTCATTAATGGCTTCTAAGCTCATACAACTAAATAGTAATATAATAAGTGGCTCATGACAAGTCCAATTCTCATAGTTGCAATCCAGGTTTTTATAAATGCTAGGAATTGAGGTTTGACTGTGCCATTCTAGTTTACTTATATAACACCGGGTATCTAGTGGAGGAGCAAAGAATTCAACAGTGGAAGAAGCATTTTCTAGGTCGAGCATTCGAACGGCCGGCTAGCCGTTCAAACGGCTGTCCTGTTCGCCTAGTCAGGCATCTGAACGATTTAATGATGCAATTTTTTTAGAGTAAGACTTGTAGGCACTCGAACAGCTTTCATGACATTTGAACACCTGTCTGGTTTGCCTAGAGAAATTCCTGATGTGTTTGAGCTCCTTGAGACCATTTAAATGCCCGATGACCAGCTCATTAGTTAAGTGTTAATTTATTTCTTGGGTTTTATTAGGTTTTGGTTTATTTTCTTTCCTAAGTGATTAGTCCAGTTGAGACTATTTATAGGCTGTTTTACTTGAGTTGTTAGGCAATAAGGTATTTTCTTCTCTTCTATTTTTTTGTAAGTCTAGTCTAGCCAAGGGATTAGAGTTTGTGATTTTTTTTCTTTTTCGCCATTATTCTTCTATAGTATTTCTTGATAGGGTTCCATCGGGTCAGAACCTATTACAAAATGTCTCATGTAAAAGTGAAAGCATGAGAAAACTATTTCTATTCTCGTTAGTAATAGAGATTAGACAATTGGACTCAATGTTTTGCACTCTATCTGCTAGAGCTGCTTTTATTATTAACCTGAAAAGCTGCAAAACATTACTTAGATTTTGTAGCTTTTGTTAAGTACAATCCATAATGAATCAGGTACCTCTATTACTCGGGTCTCCTTTGTGCTTTTATGGTTGTAGTGGAAAATTAAGGGGTACTTTTTCAGTTTTTGCCTTCATAAGAACATTGAATACTGATTCTTGGCTTAGATTACAATCCTTCTTTTATTTTGATCGAGGCATTGAGCACTTCCAATGAAAATCTATGTGCAACTGATACAAACATGAACATTTGTAAAATTTAATAATTTATTTTTATAGTGATTGCAGTAATGTCTAGCATACTGAATGAATTATGACTCATGTTAGATATTTTTGTAATCTTATGCTGTCTTTAACCTATAAGCACTTGTATATTGATTGTTTTGTGAACTTTGCCTCCATTTTGATATGTTTTGGAACTGTTGATTTGTCTGATGTTTTTCTTTTCTGTTGACCAAGTGTTGGCGAGCTGCCTCTTTCTTAAAGCACAAGATGAATCGCAAAGAATCACTTGCACTTGCTGAAAAGTACTTGAACTATGAGTGCAATGAGGAGCTGGTTAGTTCTGTTTATGATAAGTTAAGGATACTTAGGAAAAAGTTTTCACATCAAATAGGTGCATTAAGGAATCAGGATCAATCAAGTTCACTAGAGCAACAACAATCTATGTCTGGTAAAGAACCTGTGTGTCAGACAGCTTCAAACCAGGCAGCATTTGACCATGATGAATTGGAAGATGGGAAGCTCCGCGAGAGTCCTGGTGATCATAGGTGTGCTGAACAGTTTATTCAGAGAGAGGATGAACAGGTCTCTGTTCTTGAAATTCCTGCAGAAATACATCAAGACCTCGGATCATTAAAAGATGAGCTCCTGAAAAAACGGATCGATTTAAGAGAGAAAGAGATACTTTTCAAGCAGCAGCAGGAAATATCAGATTTTGAGCGATACAAGGAAGAGAGAGAGACGAGTCTGAAGAGTGAACACCATTTGGATTTGGAACGTACAAATGATAATCATGCAGATCCTACAGTCCGGAATGATAAGATCAGACTTCTAAATCAAGAGTTCTCTAAAAAAGTTTCTGCATTTGAGGATCACATGAAGTGCCAGCGTAAGAAATTAGAAGTCTTGCAATTATCTGTAAGGCACAAAGAGCAACAAAGAAAGGATGGATGGTTAGAAAAAGCTAAAACTGGCAGACTAGAGGAATCCTTTGATTGTGGTCCTTTGCCAGATACTGGATTCATTGTGGAGCAATTCAAATGGGTCAGTGGACAAACTGAGGCTTCTGATGTCCTGGAAAACTCAACAATAGAACATCAGTCCTCTTCAGAAAAACTGCATGAGCTGATCATAGAAGGCTCCGCAGACTGTACTAATTCATGCAATTTAGAAAATTCGGCTATCATTTTGTCTTCATTGGCAGAAGGTATACCAATACAAAATATAACTTCAGCTTCTCAGACCAATACTGCAGATAGAGTGGAATCTGCCAGACAAATTGGAAAGATTGTGGATGTTGGAACAGCCTTTGCATCTGGAGAGACAGGTGATATGCCAGTAGAAACTGAAACCCTGGCCTCTCATGCCAGTATTATGAAATCGGTTGGAACTGAGCCTGATGCAATGTCAGCAAAATTTCCTGGCGTAGTGCAGAACACAAGCGCTGATAGTTCTTGTGGCAGAAGTTCGATGTCTTCAATGCAGGAACAGAGAGACTTTCCTTTGGTGGTCCATCAATCATCAAGTTCTGGCTGTGCAAATGATGTATCGACTAATAAGGTAGGAGTATCATACTCTTGTAACTTTGCCACAACTACTCATTGCAGTTGGCGTTTTATGATAAGGTTATCCGGCACTTCAACTGCAACCACATTATAAGGATTAAATTGCTAAATGATCTGTCATTTTAAGCTATGTTCTACAAGGTATTTTCTAGAAACATTTTTTGGTTTTACTAATCTTTTGCAACAACATTTTACTCAGGTAATCTTCAAAACCCTTAAATACCTGCAGTAGATTGATTTTATAGTAAATAGAAAACTAATTTTGATATGGGAATGGCTGAGATGCAATGTCTGAAGCAAAATGGGAACAGGAAGTTTTTAAAAGGACAAAGGAGACTTAAGTCAAGCCATCAAGGGTTTCTGTTGTCTACTATTGCTGCTTGAAATAATCGGGCTTTCCTTATCGACTGAAGGGCCTTGCAAGTGGCTACTACCTGTTATTCATGAGGAAAACTTATTGACTCTGATAAGAATACCGTATGTTGTCAAGAATTTAGTATTTATTTGCACAAGTGAAAATCTTTATCACCAATGATCTCCAAAAGCAAAAGAATAATTGGGCAATATTGTTAAAAGAACAGATTAAGAATAAAGCTGCTGACTCTTGGCATCAAAACCAGATAGGAGAGTCAAGGTCTTGAATTATCCAACCATTATAATTAGTATATTCAGGACATTACATTATAAGGATTATCACCTAAAGTATCTTGCTTCTGGTAATTGCCTTCATGTTCTATTGCTATTAGTGAGTTTGCTAAACAATGGCTATGATAGGTTAGATTTGCAAATTAGACTGTTCATGAATCATGAGGACAAGATAGCTTTTGGCTCAGAGACTATTCTTAGTTTCCTTCCATATTTATGTTGGTAAATAAAAGAAATATGCTAGATTGGAGATTTTCTTGATATTTTGCAGTATAAATGTATCACGGCATATTTAGTTGGCTGTATGGTTAAATTTTAGGAAATTTATCTAAAGCAACATCCATATTTTGTGTGACCAGGAACTGTCTATCATCAAGCATGGAGTTACTGTGTCTGTTGGAGGAGAAAGTGTTCCTTTTTCTTGTGCTTCCCAACAAATTGTGGTTTCTCTTCCGCCTTCATGTGATATTCTTCCACAGCAAGTTGGTTCAACCATTAATAACATGACCACCACAGATCCTCTCCACCTTCAGCAAGTTGTGTCTGAGATGCCATTGGCTGATCAAATTTTGGGTAACGCATCAAAAAATTGTTGCATAGGAATTGAAGTTGTGCCCTGTAATCCGATACAAGGTTCCACCCAAAAAACTGTTGCACCGGAGCAACAGTCACTTCCACCACCAGCTATCTTGGTTGGGCAATCTAATCATCTTGCATCACAGTCTATCATGCAATCCTCAACATCTCTTTCCAATATTCCTTCGGAAAGAACATGTGCCCAAGATATAAGTAACACTTGTGTTCAATCAGAGTTGGTAAATCATCTCCCCCAACTATTTCCAATGGCTCCATTGATGTTATTTCAAGGGTTCCAACCTGAACCCCTCAAGAATGAATTGACTAGAATACGCTTACATGAAGATTTGATAACAAAGATGCATGAAGATAAGGTATGTATCAGTGCTCCTGTAATCTTATTTAAGTACCAGTTTTTATGTTCTTTATACTTGGGTACCCATGTTTCCTCTGTCTTTTGTCTTTCCCTGTGCAGAAAGTGCGACTTAGATTGGAGTATGATCAAGAAATGGAGAAGATAAGAAGGAAATATAATGCATTATTTCAGGATGAAGATTCAAGTTTTCTTCAGCAGAAGAAGATGCTTGAAGATGTCTATAATAAAGTTCGTATGAATCAATCTTTTGCTGAGGAGTTTAGGGCCAAATTCATTGAAAATAGAGGAGGAAGTGCAACGTCCTCCCAAGGTATGGAACCTAAGAAATAAGCCACAAGTTGCATTTTGTGTGCTTTTTAATTGCAACTTTTCTCTGCCAAGATCCTGATTTGGTAATGGTAGACGACCAAATTCTTCCTATCCTTAATTCATGGAGGATCTTCAATACTTGAAGAATGTAAAGACCTCTCTGATTTCTTTTCTTATTTTTTAAATCTGATCATTGTTTTTTCTTTTCTTTTTCTCCACAAAAGCTAAGAGGCAAGGTGCTCGACAGCAGCAGTTACCACAGGCTTCCCTGTCGCAACTAACCCAGAGGCCATCATCGGCATTGCATTCACAATCCATGCCTATCTTGACCCCAGCTTCTCGACCATTGCCACCTGCTTCTCTTGCCTCAACTAGACCACGTGTTCCAGCTATTGCTTCAACCTCATCTGTTCAGGTAGTTCCCCAGGTCTCTTCAGTCTTTCCAGCCAACTCAATCAGATCTCAGTTTAGTTCAATGCTTCCAAACCGTGCCAACATTCAAGTTGGGAGTGAATCCCGTGCCCCTGCTCCACATCTTCATCGCTTCAGATCTCAGACAGCAATGCCAGCAGCAGTGAGCTTTATGCACAATACTGGTGTTATTGCTAACCAGCAGCAACTTTCTGCCAATCTGGATTCTGTACCATCAGCTGTAACACAGCTATCACCTTCTTCACATCCATCAGTCATTCCCTTTAGTGGAGTCCTGCAACCTCCAGGATTGAGTGTCTTACATTTAGGTCGTGGCACCTCCCTTTCCTCTGATTCGCCTCTTGGAAGCACACAAAATGGAGGTGACTTTACAAGCATGCAGCAGTTGTCAGAAGTTGGTCCACCATTGGATGCGTGGCTCACTTCCAATATGAGTCTGAGAGGTAATCAGTCATGCATTAATGCTGGGAGATCCGAGGCTGCAACAGATATAGTCTGCCTATCGGATGATGACTGATTAGTATGTGGATGAAGCACCCCTGGTGTGGGTATGACGTCAAAATTTCCTATCAGATTGCTGGACGGTAAATCAAAGTCTCAGGTTTCCACTAGCATCTTTCCCATGGCAAGTGGGAGGATGGCCGAAGCTGGTGGTTGTGTTATAACTAACTATAGTCACTTTCTCCAGAGCACTATCGTCTGGAGAGCTCTCGAGAAAATTTTCCCTAGTTTCACTCGAGAAGCTTTTACTAACAGTGCGCTTGGGTTAGTATGCGTTTCTCTTTGACGGCATGCTAGCCTCTGTACATTTAGGTGTTGGCTGTCAGTGAGTAGCATCATTTTGTTGTTTGATTTTTACTATTCTGACCACGGATGCTTCCCAGTCTCAATTTAACCAATTGGTTGACTGATTAGAAATCTGTGACCACAGTAGATAGGATCTTCTGCCAGATAGTAGTCATCTCGGTTGAGCCCCTGTATATAAGCTTTATAATATGAGTTCGATTTCCAGTTTCCCTGGTGCATTGGCTCTTCATTTTAACCAACGGCTGTCTCGTTTTTAGTGCACTTGGACTAATTTCCAGTCATTCCATTGAACAAGACTCGTGAAATCAGCAAATTCTGCTTATTCTCTTGTTTTTTTTTTTTTTTTTTTTGTGTGGATAAAAACTTATTCTCTTGAATGGTAGCCTCGAGTCAGCGCTTTGCAATTTGAGTAACTGACTCTGGACTTTACCCATTTCATATTGACTTTATTTCTGGCGGCTCCTATAGAATAAACAGATACGGTACGTACTTTGCTCTCCGATTATATTTACTTCTATTTTACTGCAAATCCTATGACACCTAGGCATAAAACAGCACTATAAAGGAAAAACAAGATATTAAAACATAAATTAAGTCAAAAATAGGAACACATCTATCTGCGAACATTACCGTTTATTTTCAAAAATAAGAAGAAAAAAGAAAGAAAGAAGAAAAGAAAAAAAAACAAACAAGAAGCTATATTTTCGTTTGCTTCCATTTGAATGGCAAGCAATACATAAGAGAGGAAAAGGAAGAGAGAAGAAAAAAAACTAGATAAAAGAGAGGCAACAAAGACATGAGCGAGCAATTGTGGGGAGAGACGAAGTAAGTCTTTTGCAGATGGATCGATTCAATTTAACAGATGGGGATAGGCGCACCATTCCATTCCTTGATGCACTCGAGCATTGGGTCGATCACCTTCCCCTGGGAAATGGCATTGAATACCTTGTCGAATTCCTCACCTGGCGATCGAACCTTCTCCCCTGTGAGGTACCCAGTCTTGAGCTCCTCCCTCACCAACCTATACAACGGGTAAGACCTGCACTCCTTGATCCTGTTCGGGATCGCCAAGCTGCCGTTGTCGAAAGCAATCCTCGTAGCCTCCACCTCCTTCGGCAATTGGGTCTTGAGCTCCTCCTCGAAAAGAGCGATCTTTTGGAAGATGGAGCTGTTGGAGTCCTTCTCCTTCTCGCCATTGTTGAGCGCGTGCTCGACGAGCACTTGCCTCAGCTTCTGCATCAGAGGGTACGTGGCGCTGCAGGGGTCGTCGATGTACGAGAAGACGTACTCCCGATCGATCACTTTGATGAGATCCTTTTCGCAGAACCTCGACGGGTGGAGCTCCCCGTTGGCGCCCATGGTGAGGACTCTCTTAGCTACCTGGCTCACGGTGTTCTTGACGGTGCTCTTCAAATTCTCCTCCAAGTGCCTGAGGTCAATGGCTTGGCATAGAGCAACCAAGTAGGTGGAAGACATGAGCTTGAGGATGTCCACCGCCTCCGCCGTCTTCCTCGAAGAGATCAACCCCAAGGAGTTCACATCTTGGTTGTGCTGCTCTGCGCTTTGGACGTGGTTGGTCACCGGGTTGCCCAAGAACTGGAGCTCGGAGCAGTACGATGCCATGGCAATCTCCGCTCCTTTGAATCCGTAATCCAAACTAGGGTTCCTCCCACCGGACAAATTCGAGGGCAAACCGTTGTTGTAGAAATCGTTGACCAGCTCGGAGAACTGGGCGAACATGAGCTTGCCAATGGCGGCAATGGCCAATCGGGTGTTATCCATGGAGACACCGATGGGTGTCCCTTGGAAGTTACCACCGTGCAAAGCCTTGTTCCTGGAGACGTCGATCAATGGGTTATCGTTGACGGAGTTGATTTCTCTTTCGATCGACTTGGTCGAGGCTCGAATCACCTCGATCTGAGGGCCCAACCATTGGGGCGAGGTACGGAGAGCGTAGCGGTCCTGCTTCGGCTTCTGGAGTGGGTCGAGCTCGTGTATCTTCTTTGCCATCTTCATGTACGAGCTGCCTTCGAGGATGTGCTCCATTATAGCGGCGGCTTCGATCTGGCCCGGATGGTGTTTGAGTTTATGCGTGAGATGGTCGGTGTACTCGGGCTTCCCTTGCATTACCTCGCAGAAGATGGCGGATAACACCTCGGATAACACCGCGAGCACGTTGGTTTCGAAGAGGACGATGGAGGCCAATCCGGAACCCACCGCCGTGCCGTTCACGAGCGCGAGCCCTTCCTTGGGTTGCAGCTCGAAGAAGCCGGAGTGGATGCCAGCGAGCTCGAAGGCCTCGGCGGCGCCGATGGTCTTGCCATCGGGGGAGATGGCCTTAGAGTTGGGGCGACCGGTGAGCATACCGGCGATGTAGGACAAGGGGACGAGGTCGCCGGAGGCGGTGATGGTACCCCGGAGGGGTAGGCAAGGGGTGATGTTGTTGTTGAGGAGGGATGTGATGGCTTCCAAGATCTCGAAGCGGATGCCGGAGTAGCCCTGGAGGAGGGTGTTGATCCGAACCAGCATCGCCGCGCGGGTCGCGGATGGGGGAAGCGTGTGTCCGGAGTCATGCCCGCTGCCGAATATTCCGGCGTTGAGGAATCTGCAAAAGATTCATGTTGAGTGTTCGACTAAATTAATTAAATATCACAAATGAAACAGTAATAAACTAATCCAACGTACTACGTAGTTACAGTAGTTATAACAGTTTCAAAGTGCTACGGTGGAAGTGATAAATAGGTCGCTTTGAATCCGTGGGCGGTAACAAAAGGACACTCAATAACTCTCACTCTCATTCTCACTCTCACTCTCAAAGCGGGAAAAGCTTTCTGGGTACCAATTAAAGAGACGTGGTGGGTTGACTCATGTTAATTCCACCATGAATCTGAGCAAACTCTCTCTCTCTCTCTCTCTCTCTCTCTCTCTCTCTCTCTCTCTCTCTCTCTCTAGATGCTTGGTCGGATGCATGAGACAAGAATCGAATTTACCTAATATTCAATTCGATCCGAGACCAAACTCTCACGCAAGCAGTTCATTTTAATTAATAAAACTATTATTAATTACTCCAACTTGCTTTTAAATATTTACCTAATGAGTTCTTTCTGAAGAGCTCCTCCTTGCTTGGTCCTCCGATGCGAAGTGGCACCGAATCCGGTAGTAACCCCGTAGCTATCCGTCCCCTTGTTCATGCTCTCCATCACCCAATCGCTGCTCGCCTTCACCCCGGCACGTGCGGCCTCGGAGAGCTCCACCCTAGGGGCGGCGTCGCTCGCAGCGGCCACGGCTGCCACCTGGGAGATCTTTAGAGTCGCCCCCTCGAGCTTAACAGAGGGCTTCCTAAACTCCTCCACCATGGCCTTAACCTCGTCCAGATGGCTCCCGGCCATCGACTCGGCCGCCATGACCCAGTTCAACGGGTCATTCTTAAGGCACAGCCCGTCGGATTTGCCGTTCTCGTGGATTTGGGGCACGCACTCCATCGGTCGAATGGGATCCAAAGATTAATGGAGAGGAGGAATTTGGAGAAGAGGAGAGGAAAAATTTTCTTATCTACTTCTTATTAGCGGGAATTGGAATTTTTCCTGAGGTGGGTTGAGAGAGTTTGGAGGGGTTATATAGAGACGCCGAGTTGGGTTGTTGTGTGGGGGGGTTGGTTGGAGTCGATCTAGGGCGTCGAATCCAGCGCTTGGTGAGATCGGACGGGCAATGCGGTGTCCACGTGGAGGTCGTTGGATGGAGCTAGACTGGTGGGTCTGAGGAATCGAAACGCGGTTCTCGCTCGTCAAAGAGGCAGGGGGGGAGGGGGGTGGTTTGGTAAGAGGAAGGAAAGGAGGGAGGGAGGGGGGGTTGGTGGGAGAAGCTACGTCAGCAATGCAATACCTAACCCTCCATTTATTAAATATTCTTTGTTTTTTTTTGCGGGGAAGTGGTCTTGTTTAAGTAACTTTCTTATTACTTTCTCTCTCTGTCTCTCTCTCTTCGCCCTTCGCCTACCTCCGCTAGAGCATTCAACCGTAAATGTGGATGTTAAAAGGATTCGGATAAGGAAGGGAGCTCTCACTTTGATGCATGTCATCATCCTTACCCAGACGAATAATATTTATACATACAGCATAGTAAATTAATTGGGTATCAGGAAGGATCAGTGGCCATAGAAATCGATGCTCACTTGAAGTGGACTAGACTAAATGGGTGAATCACGTGTGAGGTTGGTCCTAAATTAACTAACTAAGTGGATGGAGATCATGATAATCACAACTAATTAATAATTAACAGATGGTAGCTTAACCTGGCTCTGATAATTAACTGAATAACACCCACTTACGTTAGCGTTAGGTAGACCGTGGATTCGTAGCACAAAACTAACACAACAAACCTTCTTTAGTTTAGTCCACCAGTGTCTGAGAGACCCAAATAAATAAATAAATAAAAATGGAAAGACTTAAGTGTGAACGTTTAATCCTTCCGAGGAGAACGGTGATCATAGACCAGACGTTTTACATGCAATTCTTGACCGCTCTACCGTCAGTGGTTGTTACGTACGTTGAAATAGTCAACTCCACCTGAAAGTAGCCCTTTCAAAAGAGGTGGTCTTTTCCTAACTAACAATATATATTTAATTTTTGTGACTATTAATATGAAGAGCGAAGACACGTCTCACCAACCCTGACCATGAGCTAGAGAGAGCTCGTGGCCAACAACCACGAGCGATTATATTTTAATATCAATTAATTTAATGGGCGGTCACAGGGATGCACGCATATATTCAAACTCTATTGGATCATTTCCGTTTTTTAATTAATTCCACCATAAATACTAAATTAGCTTTATAGCGTAGCTGACTGCCACCAACCACATGACATTCTACTCTGCGTGGCTCCTCAGCATCTCGTCTTACCCACGCCCATCAATTAATTAACGGCTGATATCATACGTGGCAGGTGCGAGTGACTATTAAAACTAACCCCTTGCAAAATAGCTAGCTTACTATAGATAAGGTAATTATATATACTTACTTCTTTCAACTCGGAATCCAAGTTCCAATATTGGTGGGGGAAACCCAAACTTGATATATAGCTACCTAGCTACCAATTAGCTTGTAATTAGTGGGGATAAGTTTGTCGTTGAGCTACCAATGGTACGACTGTGGCATGCATGGATCGTACTGCCATCCATGTTCCCAATGGTGCAGGTGCCTGGCATAAGGAGTAAATAATTTGCAGTCTGCATAGTGTCACACAAGTACAGACGATCAGTAATGTTAGGTGTCAGTGCATTATTCAGAAATTAGATATAGAGGAGACAAATTATGTTCCTATCTGTATATATGTATAGCCTCTTAAAATGAAAACTTCATCGATCTCTGGCACTGCTCCAATATGTTTTCATGTTTCATATTATTCACATGCATTGCAAATATGATGTGATATTTTTATGATCACCAATACAATTTACCTAGCTAAGCAAAAGTTGCACTCAGCTATCTCCATCTTGTCACGTACTCAGACAGGATTTTTCTTCATCAGCCAGCTAGCTAGCTGGATGATATAATTATCCAACCACAGGAGATCCATATCTAATTCATGCACCAAGATGGAGACGGAAACAGCGAGATAGAGAGGGGAGAGGGAGCTAGCCACTATGCCCCCAAACTGGACTAAGCGAAGAATCCATCGCGGCCAATCTTATGTAAAGCAACTTCCATCAAGAAAGGAGTCAACGAACATATATGGTAGAGAAGTTATGTGAGATTTGGAAATTGTAAAATTTTCTACCGGCCGTGTGGTTAAAATCCGTTCAAGTTTACTACGACTATGGAATTGTTTAGTATTAGTGTTAGCATAAAAGGCGAACGAGTGTTTCAACTTTCCGCCTCCTTTCCTTTGTTCTTATCGTAGTAGCTAGCCGGGGGATCTATTTCTCCACACCTACCTCACACCAAGAGGCGAGAATTAGACGGCTCCTCCTACTGGGAGTTTGGTATTCCTTGACAATTTTAGTCCCTCGACTTTAATAAGTTGGATAAGTTCCGAGCAAAGCATGTAGTGCATGTCCCTTTTAAACGGTTTAAATATCTCAGAATCACAGGCCATTTGGTTTATGCTGTGAAATTGCATGCATGTTTGAGTCATCATTTCGTGATTGGAGTAGGAATTAGGATATCAAACTTCACACTTTTGACTTGACTTGAGATGTTCCGACTTGTTTATACCATGAACAATGAAAAAAAGCAGGTGGTAATGTTGAGCCCCAACCCTCTCTAACAATTTCTAAACTCCCAAATAAATGGAAAAGACATCACAATTTCTGCTTCCAAGTTGTAAGAGTAGAATTAACATTTTGAAACTTAGGTCTTGTAGATGGGTGCTCTGGACAGTACAACGGAAGTTCTAGGTACTTTCTTCTGCCCACTAAAAATTGAAGCAAAGAAATTATCAGACTGTCTACTGGCTATAAAGAGCATTAGACACGTATAGCAAATACAAGAATATTTGTAGTTCCGTCTGCACGGAGATTTCCAAGGATCAAAACAATTAAGCAACAAAGAAACAAAGTAATTAGCTCCATCAGTCAAACAAGTCAAGCCAAATGAGGCTTACTTCAGAAATAAGTTAATGCTAAATACTTAAATAGCCCCCTGGACAACCAAAGTAAGTAAAAATTTAGGCTAAGCTCGAAAATAGTTCATTCAAGTAGCTAACAAGCTTACGAAAATCAAGCTAGGACATCCTCTCTCCATAACAAAGCCAAACTCAGACAACTTCAAAACGTTGTTCAGCTCATCTTTAATTATGGTCTGTGAAGTCATATTCATCATGTGCACATATAAAGGATAAAACATAGCAGACATACTAACCGCAACATTATGAAAACAGTATTTCAGGAAACATTCTGGTAATTCCTCTTAAGATGTCTAAAACTTGCTTAAATATTCTCATACACAATTTCAGGAAGTTAATACACCAACATCCTGGTATGCTTACTTTAAATTATTATTCTCTTTCCACTGTATCCTCTGGAAGACATTTTGTCAGACCAGAAAATTTCCATGAACCAAGAGTTTTGGCTTCAGATAGCTGTAAAAGAACCATCAATTACTGAAATGTTTATTGAAAGTTTAAGGGAGAGAGAAGAAGAAAATCATCACAAGGCATAGAAAAACCGGTACAATTAAAGCAAAGAACTGCAGCAATAGAACTACTAGCAACTCAAACTTCAGCAAGCAGCTGACTATCATGAGAAACAAACTAGAAGTACTGGAGACTGGAGAATAGTGAATCTATCTTATCCTAGAAATATAAATTTTGAACTAAGGATGGACAAACCCCACCAATTTAATGCTTACTCCTACAAATGTGCAACGCATATAATCTTTTTCAAGAGGAGAAGCACACGGTATTTTACTTTGCTCCCATCAGTGCACAATTGTGTCAAAAGAGCAGTCATTCTATCAATAGGTCACACCAATTTAGCATTCAGTACTTGTTTCTTATAGATCATTTCTGGTCAAATGGCATATGGCTTACTTGGTAATACAAGTGTAAACTTTACAGGGGACGTGGTAGAATTGCATGCTAACACTAATGTTCAGATTTCTGATATACCGCTTCCTCAAAGGACTGAAATAATTCAATCGCTATCTGTACAAATTGGCTGCCAGGTTAGCCTTTCTCAATGTTTTATATGCTACATTTATAGATGGAAAGCCGTTTGACGTTCTGAAAAAGAATCTTGGAATGCATAGTTTCTGCAAGTTATGCAGTGCAGAATAATGCTGCAATATGATAAGTCTTCCCAATGCTACTCTAATTGGAGGTCCTTTTGGAAAAGAATCGATGTCATCTTTATAAAGAGCTTTAGATATAGCTCAAATGTTAGGACTAGTTAGTAGTTACCCCGTGAAAATGGCTGCCTAGTGGGATCAATTCATCCTTTTTATTCCTTGCTCTATGCTTTTGGAAAGTCAAAGTTAAAGCTGGTTTCTTACGACTCCTATAGGTCCATCTCCTTATGAATAAGTTGGTTTTAAGAATCTAATCTTTGATACTCATCAAACTATATGAGATTCTTTAGAATTCCTGACCTTGACGGTAACTATAGGTATAACTTACTTTATATTAGATTCACAATTCCTCAAAAAGGGGAAAAAATGAGGCAATGCAAGAGAAAATAAAAATGGTTCACCTGTTATAGAACTCGGTCGTGGATCTCGATCCGTTGTAGAAGATGAACCAGAGCAGCACGAGGATCAGTATATCTACTCGAATTAAGGAAAGTCACGCATCAATCAACAGATCAATCAAATAGGATCTCCTCTACCCAATTTTACCTGAACGCCGTGCAGAAATTTGAAGGAGAGAAGATCGGTGAAGAGAAAATTAACATATACGAACGGGAAAAGAAAAAGAGATTTAAAGGATACTAAAGAGGTAGCGCTCCCACCAATCGAGCATGTAGAGTCCCATGGTAACGTTGTAGAGATGGATCTTACGGTTGATCCAATTCATCGTCTCTCTCTGTCTATCTCTCTCTCTCTCCCTCTCCTCTTCGAAGTCAAACCGTCGTCAATCCGATCAGCAAAACGAATGTGAAGAAGAGAGCGCGGCGATGACGGCGAGGAAGGAGATGTGGCTGGGAGTTCGAAGCGATCGGTCGCTCGTTCCTCAGCGTCGGCAATAGGATATGGCCCATTTGGGCACTCTTTGGACCATTAGATGGCCCAAAACTTAAGACTAAATCACCCAACCAGGGCCCTATCTTTATTACGAAAACTTCATGAGTTTGTTTAGTTGAAATAAAGCAGCTGCCTTTACAGCAAAACCTTGATCACTGCTTGAACTTTATTCTGACCGCACTATTAGCACACTTCAAATCTCATTATGTGGTTTTGAGAATATTTGGTACGGGTCCATGTGTGACCTCCAATGTCAGCATAGCTTAGTAGAAGGGGCTATATAAATGACAAGGTAAAAGGTAAAAGGATAGTAATGACTAATGAGTGAGAGTATGACAAAAAGAAAAAAAAAAAAAAAAGAAAAAAAAAAAAGAAAAGGTGGCCCATTTACTAATAAATATATAAATATTTTTTTTTTATACCTACTAATATCCTCATATTTGGGTTCCACTCACGAGAGACACTAAACAGCCTACTTCCAGCTCACTTCTGACCAGTATTTTGGCTAATTCCAGAATCAATCAATTAATTATATAAATTATAATTTGTTCCACTTGGGTATGTGGGTTCGGTGAAAGAGACCAGAGGATGGGATGCCCGTCTTTGTTTAAACTTTAATCTTGTCGCTATCTCTATCCCTCAGTCTCCCAACTTGGGCTACGTGAAAGATACCATTGATCCAATCCACTGCAAGAAGGACCAATTTCTTTAATAATTGGCGGGCCAAAGATTAGGAATTTCTTTAGAGTAGCCTGCCTTCGGGTTCGGATCTTCTCCTGAGAAGAAGAAGAAGGAAATAAAAAAATCAAACAGATTAAGAAGCATCAATGATGGATGGGTTCTTCCTTTTCTAGTCGCAGTAAGTAATGGATGGATCCATTGCCAGTGCCACTCGATTCTGTTAAGATAAATACCTGACGTTGTTATCGTTAAAATGGTAAAAGAGAGTAGTACAAATGATGGCGTTATAGTGGGTGGTACTAAATATTTTTTAAATATACCGAAAAAGTAGGGGCAATTTAGTAAAATGATTTCTTCTCCTAAGACACACTACAGAGAGTTCAGAATCAGAGTACAGTCTACTTCCTCCTCCCAATTTATTTTTTTCCGCACTTTCTCAAAAGTTGCTCCCCAAGGTCAAAACCATCACACTCTCTCCACTCCTCGGTAATGGCGGGTTGCATAAAGAAAGTAGCAAAACCACTTCCCTGGGCGACCAGTTTCCTCCTTTGACCCTTCTTCCCTTCGATCTCTCTCTCTCTCTCTCTCTCTCTCTCTCTCTCTCTCTCTCTCTCTCTCTCTCTCTCTCCTCAAAAAAGAGAAAGAAAAAAAAGAAAAGAAACCATCGCCTACCACGTTCTTGAAACCCTAGCTTCCGTATAAAGAGCTTGCCGAAGAATTGGAGTTTAGATCTCCTACGCAGTGGGAGAGGAGATGGATCGATCCTAGATCTGGAAACAGGAGATCTAGAGGTCTCCGGAACCTTAAAAATCCTAACTTGAAGAGAGATGGGAAGTCGATGGAGGAAAGCGAAGCTCTCGCTGGGATTAAACCTCTGCGTCTACGTTCCCAAAACCCTCGATGATTATTCGCCCTTGCCGTCTGATGATTCCACGGCGAGGACTCCGGATTCCGCCGTGGCTTCTCCAGCGTCGGCGGGCGCGTCTGATATCCGGGCTCTGATGCCGACGACGCCGACCCCGGCCTCGTCCGGCTTGCGCTTGTCCAAATCTGGGAGCAGATCGTCCAAGGTTTGGCCTTTTACCTTAGATCGCTTCATCATGGAATGTTTCAGTATTTTCAATTTTTTTTTTTAATAACTAGTTCGACGACTTTTGTTTGGATACTTGTGATTTGTTAAAGGGCAGAGCAGGTGTTAAGTTTTACTATTTTTGGGTGACTCTGTTAATTTCTTTTTAAATACTTTAGGTTGCATTATTTTTGCCCAGCAATCCATCGAGACGAGTTTAATGCTTGGTCCAGAAGTATGAATTGCTGCCCCTATCTTTTTCCTTTTCTTTTTGTTGATCTTTTTGCAGCTGTTATTTCAAATCATGGAATTGGACGATGCTCACTTTGTTTGTCTGGGGTCCTCTCTCCCCTCTTTCTTTTACTTCTTTTGTCGGGGTAAAGAGCACCGGTCCCTGTAAGCATTGGTTGCCATATTGCTTATTGAAAAAGGCTAACGTCCGTCTACTCTTTTTAGTACCTTAGTGGAGTCCTGAATAGGAAAGACGCTTCTTTTGATACCAATGCTGTTGCTTGTGATGCGTCCCTTACTTAATTTATAATTAGACAATACCATTCTTTCGTTTGTGATTCATCCTTTTTTGTTTTACAATTTGACCAACCCATAGAGGCACTATTATAGTCTTATAGGGATGTATTCTTGTTATAAAATTACCCGTGTTCAATATATGGAAGAACGTGTAGTTGCTTCTGATACCGAATTTTGATCTCGATCTTTTGAAGAAATCGATTTGCCAGTTTTTATCTGCAGTGAGCACTTACAGCACGTTCATATATGATCAAGACTTATGCTTTGATTGTCACTGCTATTACTATAATACGACAAGTTTTTATTAGTGAACCATTTGGGGAATTAGGTTGGAAATATATAATGTGAAGGCACCGAATTCCACCTCTTAACTGGTTGTTCATGATAGCTTTATGCGCAATAACCTAGATATCGAGCAAATTGCGGATTCATGAAGCGATTAGTTGCCTGCAATGCCTCGTAGACCATGCTCTGCTGCTTCTTATTAGTCATCGTTGGATCTTTGGTGCATACTGTATGTTATATTAATCATCGATTGCTTCGGTTAAGGTGAAACAAAATTAAAAGCTACCCAAATTCTTATCTTTTTTTATGCTTATTTCTTTTTATTTTTTCTACTAATTACATTGATTACATTCTATACTTTGTTTACAATCTGATTTTGTCACACACTGCTATGCCTATGTCCTAGCTTCCAACTGCGCTGACTTTGTTTCTAACATTGTCAGAAAACGTGTGCTATATGTTTAGCCACCATGAAACCAGGACATGGTCATGCTCTCTTCACAGCAGAATGCTCACATGTTTTCCATTTTCACTGTATTGCCTCAAATGTAAAACATGGCAACCATGTTTGCCCAGTTTGTAGGGCAAAATGGAAGGAGATCCCGTTTCAAGGTCTCCCTTCCTCCGGGTCCCCTCATGAAACCAGGGTTAACCCAGGTAATTGGCTCCAAGATGATGGTCATATGCATATCCTGCGACTACTACCACGTGCAGGCTCTTCGAATAGACTGCATCATGTAACACCCTTCTTCCACAATTCAGAGCCTAGCATTTTCAATGATGATGAACCTTTGGACAACCTGACTGAAGCAGCTGAAGATTCCCAACAGGAGTGCATGAGAACAGTAGAGATCAAGGCATACTCAGAGTTCTCAGAAATTCCTCAGTCTGCCTCTGAAGAGAACTTCACAATTCTGATCCACCTAAAGGCTCCACTTGCCAAAACATTACAGACTTCTAACAATAATTTCCACGGCAATGATGGTTCAAGAACATCTCGAGCTCCAATTGATCTCATCACTGTGCTTGATGTCAGTGGCAGCATGTCTGGTACCAAGCTTGCTCTGCTAAAGAAGGCCATGGGGTTTGTGATCCACAATCTTGGCCCCTCAGACCGGCTCTCTCTCATTGCCTTCTCGTCGACTGCTCGCCGACTCTTCCCCCTTCGTCGGATGACTGAATCTGGCCGCCAGGATGCCTTACAAGCTGTTAACTCACTGACATCGAATGGTGGAACCAACATCGCGGATGGCCTCAGGAAGGGTGCCAAAGTGATCGAAGAACGCAAGGAGAAGAACCCCATCTCCAGCATCATTCTCCTTTCTGATGGGCAAGATACATATACCATCTTTCCGACTGCTGGTGTCATGCACCAAGCACAACCAGACCACCAGTCGCTTGTCCCGTCCTCCATTCGTGGGAGCAGTGGCCATCAGGTACCGGTTCATGTATTTGGATTTGGTGCTGACCATGACTCTGTCTTGATGCATTCAATCTCAGAGGCTTCAGGAGGGACCTTCTCCTTTATTGAGGCAGAGGCTGCAATCCAGGATGCATTTGCACTGTGCATTGGTGGCCTTCTGAGTGTAGTCGTCCAACAGTTGCATGTAGAGGTAGAGTGTGTGCACCCAGGTGTGCACCTTGGTCCTATAAAATCAGGCAGCTATGTTAGCCGGGTTGCTGATAATAAGAGAAGTGGGTCTATAGCTGTTGGTGACTTGTATGCAGATGAAGAGAGGGATTTTCTTGTGGTTGTCAATGTTCCACCAGCTTCTGAAGAGACCCCATTGCTCAAAATAGGCTGTGTCTACAGAGATCCAGTGACTAACGAGGCTGTAAGGGTGGAAGACCTAGATGTACACATATCCAGGCCAGCATTTGTTGGTCTACCGATTATGTCCATTGAGGTGGACCGCCAGAAGAACCGTATCCAGACTGCGGAAACTATGGCAGAAGCAAGGGCTGCTGCGGAACGTGGTGAGCTTTCACAGGCTGTGTCCATACTCGAAGAGCGACGGAAATTGCTTTCAGAGTCTCTGTCAGGGCAGTCAGGTGACAGGTTATGCCTCGCATTGGACACTGAGCTGAGGGAGATGCAAGAGCGGATGGCTAATCAGCAAAGATATGAGGCATCAGGAAGGGCATTCGTTCTGTCAGGTTTAAGCTCCCACTCGTGGCAGAGGGCAACAACTCGTGGCAACTCGATGGACAGCGGAAGCCTCGTTCAATCCTACCAGACACCATCTATGGTTGACATGCTGCAGCGCTCCCAGACAATGAGTCTTGCTACTCAACGCCCAAATCCGCAGATAAGGCATGCGAAGTCATTTCCAGCACGACCTGAGCCGAGGTAATTGTGTTTTTTATATTATGAGAAGGGGAGTTAATTTAGTTTTTTTTTTGTTTTTTGGTACCATTAATTTTCTTCTTGAAGATTGGGGGTTATAGTGCAGAAAGACAAAAAGAGGGGGGTTGGGGGGGAGCTCGGAGGGTTATATATTGGCGGTGAGGTATATTGTTGTTTTGTATAAAGGAATAAGTTGGGGATGGTGGATAGTGAAAAGGAGTGGGAATTCAAATGGGTAAAAATTGAAGGTTATTAACTGGGTGTTTTATTTTCTCCCTTCTTTATCATACCCTCTAGTCTTTTGTTGGGTGTATGTATATAAGCGAAGGTTCAACCTTTGGAATGGGGTATACATGTGATATTTGTGGGAACAAATATGTGGCCTTTTAAGGCTCTTCTTTTGTATGAAATTTATTTCCTATGGTACTTTACTACTCTTATCTCGCTTGCCTGGTAATATTCTATGGAATGGTCGAAATGATGCCTTCGGAGTTCTTTCTTTTGGCTTTCCGAATCTGCCGAAACTTATGAACGATGGCTTTATGCTCTTTTGGTTTAATTCTTTTGCTTTTGTGCAAACGTAGATATTGCAGCTATAGAAAGAATGATTTTTATATGAAATATCCATATTATTATTATTTTTTAAAATATTTCCTTGTATAATGTCAACCCACCCTTTTCGTGTCTGTTTTATCCTGAGAGAAAGTTTATTAATTAGGTTTTCTGTAATAACAAAACAGCCTGGTTGGTGTTAATGGAACTGCTATCCGAGGGCCGTGGCGGAGGTATTAGGGCTCTGAAGCCTCTATGCTAACTGTGTATTATTTTTGTTTAACAGTGGAACCCAAGGAGCGCTAATAACTTGCCCACTAACAAGGCCTAATTAGCCTGAAAGGCCTTTGTAATGAAACAAATAAAAAGTGACGAGGATCCATGGGACACACTCATTTATCGACCCGCGAATAAGATCCAAAGCAAGCATTGATGATGTGCCACTTGGATCCTCTACTCGGTCCACCTGTTATCCCTTCTCAGTTGCTTCAGCTCCTCGAGAAAAGTGTCCATAGGCACTGTTCACAAGCGACGGACACACATCACACACACACACACACACACACACACACACACACACACACACTCTCTCTCTCTCTCTCTCCACTAATAAATCCATCACGTAATACATAAGTAATTGTAATAATAAATTCGGTCGAGTTGGAGACCGCTCCCTCGATGTCATTTCCCACCGCGCCACATAATTAATTCCCATCCATCCCCATTTTTACCTCCCTCTCTCTCTCGTTCCGTCACTCCCCAAGACCTCTACGACCATTTCCGATTAGAGAGAGTACTAGTAGCGCTACACACACCTACACTTTTCTCTTCTCTTCTCTTCTCTTCTTTACGGAGAGCTGCGAATTATTTATTCCTCCGTTGCTTTCTTTGGTCAGATTGAGATCGTCGTATCGCACGCAGGCCGGGTAAAGGTAACGGAGGCCCAGGTCTCCTCTCGAAGCCCAGTACCAGGTATCACTAAGCATCCTAGCCGTTGGTTCTGTATTCCCAGTAAGATGAACGGTTCCAAATCCTAATGCGCTACCTTGGATCTCGTGCGGTTCGAGGACGTACCAAAAAATGCTGAATCGATTTATCATTTCCCGCAAAAATAACAAATAAATCTAGAAAAAAACGAAAATAATTTTCTCTCGAATATATTTTTTTTATCGCTATTCGTCATTTATTGGTATCCCGCTCAGATGTGCCTTTAAAGCTAAGGGATCTCATCCAAATATATATATATATATATAGTTTTTTATACTTTCTTCTTCTTCTTCTTCTTCTTCTTCTTTTTTCTTTTGTCCCCGTCGCTTTTGACCCTCGTAAGAAAGTAAATATTCGAATTTCCGTCGACTATCCGTCCCCTAATAGCTTCTCTTCTCCTTCCACATGAGCTGAACTTGATATTTGGTGAGGTTTCTGTTTATCTTTTTGGTCCTTCTATTAACTGGATTGAGGTCTAGTGCAAGAATACTGTTACACTGGTGGGATGTCATTGTCGAGCTTGTTGTAGTACCTATCGGAGAGGTGAGTAGAGTATTTTTTTTTCCATTTCTTCTCGGCGATTCTAATTTAGTGTTGTCCTCCATGTCGTTGTTGCCCGCTTCAATGATTTGATTTCCTTGCTTGTCGTTGCTTGTAGCCGACAAATTCTTGGTGGATTTTGGTGGCCTCTCAAGCACTAGTATATTATAGCATCCGGGTTCCAGTATAGCAGGGCCGCACCAATGGCCGATCGGTTTTAGCGAATGCTGCATCTCGTCTAGGTTCCTCTAGCTCTGCATCATTCGAATTGGGTAATCTTCGAAACACCTAGGTTCAAGTTTCTTCTTGTTCTCCTGGTCGAATTTCCAATAGTGGGGGAACACTTGAATTTTTGTAAAGTAAAAGAAGAGATTTTTGCTTTAGTTCTGAAAAATCATCTCGACCTTATTCGTACTTTCAAATGTAGTCGACACAGTTCAACAGATTGGGAAAAGATAAGAACTTGGTTATCCCGTTGTAGATTTAATAAGGCTTGCATCAGTGCGTAGTCATCAAAATGTTGTTGGTGTATCAGTTTAAAGCCAACGTATCTGAATTCTTGTAATGGATTGTCTGTCATCATCATTATTCATTATCTTGTTGTTTGTTTTTCCTTTTATGTTGTTCAGGCAGATATACAGCTGAACTTTGTCATTGGATGGACAGGAGAATTCTTGTTCATCTATTCCTCATTTATTCTGTATGCTTTTCCTTCCAACTATTGGTAACATATCCTTTCTTGGCCATATAATAATACCATCTAGGTCAAAGACCAATTAAGAATTTTAAAGATTTGACTTTTAGGCATTAGTTGTGCTAAGCATGTATCAGAAGGTAAACTAGTTGTCGGTGGATAGCAAGATTACAAGGAATTCAGTTCCCTTGCCTTGTTTCTTTCCTGAGACTTTGTTTCCCCCATTTTAGTTAAACCTATTCTGATAAATGAAAACTGGAAAACCAAGTCTAGATGTTCTTTTGTCCTAAATGGTAAGCATTTGCTTAACTTTTCTAGCTTGGTTTCTAGAATATTCTTTCTTATGAAATCAATTGAGGTATATGCTTCTGGTTGATCTTAGAGCCCTGTAATAATTTCATTTTACTTAATGGATGAAGGCAATTGCACATTAGATAAGTTCTTCTAATTCGACAAGCATATTCTGATTACTGATAGATAATTTGTGTCAAATCTGTTTATTGCTGATTGTCTGAATCTGTTGTATTTTGCTTTCAAGGGGGCTGTCATTGAACGGAAGCTAAGGTCTCTGATGTTTCTACCTTTTTGGTTCCTGGAGTAATGCCAATGGAGCTACATTTGAAATTTATCATAACTTTCATCTGTGTGATTCTCTGTTTGGAGTTTGTCTCCTGTGGTTAGTATATAAATTTTAGTGAGTTTTGATGATGATGCCACCTATATAATTATTCTCTCCACATGCAGAACGCTGGAGCTGTCTATGAAAAGAAAATTCAGTATCAATAGTTCTTTCCCATGTCTTTTGAGTAGATACAATGCCATTTCTGATGAGACAATGTTACCTTCATTCTTTGCAGAGGAGTCTCTGAATGGACCTGATACACTAAATTGGATGTGTACATGTGCTGCTGATTCCCTAGGAGCACAGAATTGCTCTACATCCTGTCGTTGCACTCCTGGTATAGACGTGGATTATTGTCTTCAAATCTTCAATCACATGTCTTTCTTGCTAAACACAATTCTGAGCCTTGTAAAATCTCATCAGCATTGTAAGATAGCATTAGTTTGGCTTTTGTTGCAGATGCAACAGAGGGACGGGAAGGAGCATGGAATTGCTTGTGCACATCACAACAAACACCTCAAGCACCAGGAAATATTCACGATGTTAATTGTTTTACTGCCTGCAATTGCACATCTGGTAACTTCTCAAATCCTTTCAAAGCATTTTCAGTAGAATTATAGCAGACTTAGCAGTAAATAAGACTATAAATAAGAGCAAAACATAAGATATGTACTCGATAGTCCAATATACAATTCAGAGTGTCTTCTCAATAATGGAAAGCTGATAGCATGCAAAAATAAATAATTCCTTTGTGCATTGAGTGGCACATAATGGATGTTCCATAATTTGGGGTTCTTTTTTTCTGTATCTGACATGATGGCATGTGATTGTTGTATATGGTAGTACTGTTTTGATTACTAGTTCTGAACTTGTCCAGGTTCTACAGGATCATCCAAGACGGCAAAGAACCATGTCTCCAAGAAAGCGGTTGTAGTCATACTCTTACTCTGTGTTGTTCTCACCACCATTGCTTTTCTTACATCCGTTGCCTGCTACTTCTATCACAAGGACAAACTCCCTTTGCAATCACAAATTTATTCTTTTGAAAAATACACAAGCTGGACAAGTAGATCTAACTTACTCAGCCATCGATCAGCTTCATGTCCAGAGCCTCAAGCAGAAGGTTTCAATGGACTCAAAGGTGAGATGCTCATTAATTGCTAAACATCTGGTATCTATGTAAATCACCCGAGAGAAGCTACGACCTATGATAAGTTTTGATGTAGATGCTGAGTTATATACCAGAATTCCATCAATTTGTGGAGCTAGATGTAGCTAATACACTTGCATCTTTGTTATCGATCTAAATGGAGCACTGCTCCTTGCTACTACTACAGATATAAGTCTCAGATGTCTATGTGTTTTATGCACTTTACCTATGTGATGACAACAAAAACAACTATCATCCTGTAGTCCCAACTCTAAAGTATTTGGGGTTGCTGTATGGATTCCTTTTGCTTTTTTCCTGTAGGGCTACTGGATCTATGTACCTCTCCACCCTTCTGCACACTTGACATCTTGATCTCTCTGTCTTGGAACCTCCCTTGATATAGCATTTGAGAACCTGTTCCTCAACTTTAATGAAATTGTTTCAATTGCTTTTAGTCTAGCTTGGTTGAGCTGAAGGATATATACTGATGCATTGGTAATGGCTGAAGGATAAATACTGATGCATTGATAATGTATTGACTATTGGTAATTGTTAAAATGCCATGTTAAGGAAGATATGTAAACTGTCAGAGTTCTGGCTATGTACGCACAATGCACTATTCTCTGCATTTCTCTGATTGTAATATAGAATTGTAGACATAAATATAGCTAGGCAGTTGTCAAAAGAGTATGATGCATTTCTTACTAATTATTTGAATGCTTATTTTGGCATCCAAATGCTGGTTTAACTGGCTAATATCTTATTTCTGCTTCAGGATTTATATGGAGGCTTTCTCTCCTTTTCAGAAGTGAAAGAGGAACTCTACCTGGAGTAATTACACAATTTTCATATACTGAATTAGAACAAGCAGCTGACAAATTTTCAAATGCTAATCTAATAGGGGTGGGGGGAAGCAGCAATGTGTACCGTGGCCAGCTGAGTGACGGAAGAGTAGTTGCAATAAAGAAACTTAGGCCACTTGGACGGGCAGAGGCAGATTATGAATTTTTGTCTGAGGTATGCTACAGCTATATGATATATAATACATATAAGTGTACATATTTATATTTATATACTTCCTTTTGTCTTACAGATCAAGTGACTCATCGTCTCATTTTGAGAGAGTAAAATCCAATATATCTTCAGTCTAGCCTTGGGCTGAAGTACTAGTAATCTTAGCATTTTTTTATGTCCTGCAATTATAATCCACATAAATTTCTTAAATATGCATTTAGTTTTTTTTTGCCATATTAATTAGACTGCCCATAATCCCTGGATCTCTTGCAAATCTCTGGTACGTCATTGTGGCAGTGACCACTTATCCTATTCATACATTTACTGCAGACAATACTGACAAAATTACTCTATCGTTCTTTATCTCAGCAATTTTCCTTTCTAGTCAACTGCTTATCTTCTGAAAGAACAGTAAACTGGTGAAATTTTGAAGAAAGCGACTTGTAAAGAAGTTGTGGAAATTTGTATTTATAATTGTCTGGGGTTTTAATTACTAATTCAAAAATAACCTCACCCTCTTCGTATATATAAATAATGCACCTCTTCTTCTACAGATCGAATTAATATCAAGACTGAACCATTGTCACGTGGTACCTTTGATTGGATATTGCTCAGAGAACCAAGGCAGGCAATCAGATAGGCTTTTGGTCTTTGAGTACATGTCCAATGGTAATTTGAGAGAATGTCTGGATCTAAAACAAGGGAAACAACCAATGGACTGGGAAACACGTGTAAATATTGCACTAGGAGTTGCAAAGGGATTGGAATATCTACATGAAGCAGCTGCTCCTAGGATTTTGCATCGAGACATCAAATCAAGTAACATTCTTTTGGATGAAAAGTACAGAGCTAAGGTGAGCATCATGTGTATTTGAGGCTCTTAAAACTCAGTTTTACTTCATTTAATTTCCCAGTGCACATAATTCTGCTCTTACTTACAACATGGATATAGTTGTTCTTGATAATAGTGATTTTAGTGATTCTGTGAGGGTCTGGCTCCTTGGGAGCAACTGCTTGTTGATAGGACTAGGATTAACGCAACCACCTAAGTGGCTGGAGGGCCATTATGCAGTAGCTAAAGGCATGATGGTTTGCCTCATGATTCAGTCGTTGAGGTCCTTACTCTTAGGAATTGTATTGGCTATTGATGACCTTAGTTACCTATGTTACCTTGATCTGTCACTTAAATTTGGGTGTGAGCTGTAGTTGACAATAGCACAGAGCTCTACGAGCTTCAGTCCAACATTTGTATAGCTATTAAAAAACATTCTCCTTATGAACTTGAAGTCAATTGAATCATAATTATACAGTGTTGTTCTCATTCTGTTTGCCCATCATGGGAAAAGATGACATGCTTGAGTAGGGCTTGAGCTTTACCATCCACTAACTCACTACGTAACCTCTTGGACTTGAGATATGGTAAGACAGCTACATTGTCAGATAGATAGATGTGGATGACCTTATTTGTTCTTAGGACATGCACAGAAAATATATGTTCATTTTTGGCTACCAAGCTGATGTTAGGCTAGTTTGGAGAAAGTTTCAGGTCCAAGATTATCTACATATTCCAAGGCAAATAGGAAACCGCATTTCTAACTTTTTTTTTTATAACTACGATTTAGCTATCTTTTTGGTGGTGTAGCTTCTCTTTTTCTCCCAATGTAACTGATAACTAGAGCATGATAACTAATATTTTTCAATTATGTACTGTGGCATGCAGATAACTGATCTTGGTATGGCAAAATGTCTAGCAGCCGATGATCCTGCGAGTTGCTCCAGTTCTCCAGCAAGAATGTTGGGGACTTTTGGATATTTCGCACCAGAGTATGCTATTGTGGGAAAGGCTTCACAAAAATCAGATGTTTTCAGTTTTGGAGTGGTCATTCTGGAGTTGATAACTGGTCGCCAACCCATCCAGAAATCATCAAATAGAGGAGATGAGAGCCTCGTGATATGGGTAACGTATTTCAAGCATAATTTATCTTTTGAATTTCTAGAGAAGGCAAATGCAGTTCAAGGGCAATTTTCATTACATAAGGAGATATTTCGTATAACGGTTAATAGAAGTCTACCACCACCAAGAACATGAACTATGTCGTTTGGGTTACAGTATGAATGAATTTTGGAGTTCTGAAATAAAAAATGCCTCTTCAATTTATAGTAAATTGTTCCGCTAATTCTATCCAGGTTTTGACACAACTAATGATCTGAAGAGAGTGAAAGACTTCTCACTACTATCAAACTGAGTATAATATAGGGTGTGCTTAAAATTTGTAGGCTACGGCTCGATTGCGTGACAGTAAGCTAGTTGTCTCAGAATTACCTGATCCTCTTCTGAAAGGTAAGTTCCCAGAAGAAGACATGCAAATAATTGCTCATTTGGCAAGAGAATGTTTGCAGTGGGATCCAGATTCCAGACCAACCATGAGTGAAGTCGTTCAGATTCTCTCAGTTATCGCTCCTGATAAGTCTAAGAGGCAAAATTTACCTACCAGTATTTTCACGGTAAGTGTTCATCTCATTTGTCCTTCTGAGTTCTTCTTGTGGAGTATGTTTTCTGGTTCTCCTTGCTGCTAATTTTTGCCAAAGAACTCTTTCAAAAATATATGACATATTCTTAAGCGTTTGCCCTTTCTACTCCAAAGAACAGCATTTCTTCTGATGGATCTGATGGATCTGGAATTCGACAAAAAAATAATGCATTTATGGTCTCTTCAAATAAACTTTACTTCTAGTCGTTAAACTTCAACTATTTTGAAGGTTTTTGGTCGAGTAAAGGCACATGATAAAGAGCTTTTTGAACGTAATGGTGGTTATTACGTGCATTTCTTTGTTCTGTACAGAGCTCTTCACTCAGCAAAAGGGCCATTACTGACATCGAGAGAGCAGATGATTTAACTAGAAGAGATCTGAGGCAAGCAGCTTCAAAAGGATGGCATGCTCAGTTCTCATCACAAATAGAAGTTGACCATAGCTTCTGCAAAGATGCTCTGAAGAGCACTGAAACTGTTTCGCCAGCTGAGCACATGGAGAGACTGATTCTGCTGAGTTCAAATGGCGGCTGGAGTTTGCGATCCTCCGATGATGATACAGTTGACCTGACGGAACCACGGTTCGAGTCATTCACACAGGCAAATGTATTCAAGCCAGCCGCAGGAAGACTCTCTTAAAAGGGAAGATCTCAAATACAGTTTCGCCAAAAGCTGATACAAGCAGGAAAAATAGAAAAGTGGTAACCTAGCAGTAGCCTCTCCCATTTAATTGAGGCTGTGGAGAACTGGAGATTGTGTTTGCTTTTTGTACAGACTACAGAATGATCGGAAGATGTTGCCTTAATTTAATCTGAACTTTGGGACTCTTTAAAGATCTTAAAACATTTATGACTTGTAATAATAAGATCAAATGTTAGCCTTTTAGCTGAAGACTTATAGATGAAAAAGAAGCCCTCAATTTGAAGTAATTCTAGTTACAGATTATGCAGGATAAAACATGACGAAACTGAACTTTGTAAACCATACCAAACAGTAAAATTACTATCCCATCATGAGACGCAAGGGTGTACAAGTAGTCATCGTAGACCTGAATACCCGAGGAATTCTGATCACTGACTGTAACAGTTCATCAGTTCATAACAAGGTTCAACGATATTTGGGTCGTGGAGCTTCATCAACACAAGTTTAAGTTGCAAATCGACGCAAAAGAACCTTTGATCGCCGTAACAAGAACAAAATTATCACAACAGACAACATCCATAGCTTCAATAACTTCAAGCGCAACATGACCAACTGGTCATTTATGTCTCATTATCCACTACCGAATTAGACAAGAAAGAAAGAAAAAGAAGAGAAAGGGTAAAACGAGGATAGGATATAACTAACCAACTCCCAAACATTTCAGTATGCATCCTTCGCAACCAATTTGCCCTTCTTAGGAGTTAGGGGTGCCTTCCCTGCCAAAATCCTAGATAATATGTCAGCTTGCTTTGTGTTCCCTTCAGCATTAAGGCTATTGATCAAAGCATCGCAACCCTTCTTGTCCACAACACCTCCTTTTGCTTTGATCTTACAAAGTATAGAATATGCCGGCAATGTCTTCCCTTCTGTGTAGAGGGCATCGAGCACTCTGTCGTAGCTCGAAAAGCTGATATCATAGTCCTTCTCCAATCCAAAATCCACCAGATTTTGAGCCTCCATTGCCCTACCATTCTCACAGAGAGTAGCCAGCAATTTGTCAAAATCCGGGAAGCAGTCATTGTTCGTCATCAGATTAATGCGGCCCAGTGCTTCCTCCACATGACCCCTCATGAAGAGAGCTTCTAGGATCTTGTGAACAATGTCCATGTTCTCCTTCACCCCCTTCTCTATCATGCTCTTCATTACGCGACTAGCTGTTTGGACACGACCATCATCAAACAATGCCACCATCACCGACCGGAATAGAGACGAGCTTGGTATGTGGCCTTGTTCCATCATGCTATCCAATGCTGTCCTTGCGTCAGCAGGCTCTCCTTTCTTCAGGTAGCAAGTGACAAGCAATTCATAGCAATCGGCGTCGGTTGGAACCCCACGACGATTCATGATGTTCAGGATCTCCGATGCAGACTCCGGCAATCCTTCCTTTGCATGTCCACGGAACAGGTTGTTGAATGCGACCTTGTCGTCAACCCCTTTCTTCATTAACTGCCTGAAGAAAGTTTCAGCCTTCTTGGTATCACCACTGCTGGACAAATACTCGATCATCGGATTATATGCTGATGCCTCTAGAGGAGGACTCTGAGGAAGCAACATTGTCCCCTTCTCAAGAAGTTCATCAAGCATCTGCACAGCACTGTCATACTTCTTTCCCCTGCACAGGCTTTCAATTAAAACACCATACTGCATCGGATCCACCACAACATGTTTGAACTGAGCCATCTTCTTGTGCACCTCGACAGCTCCATCCAAGTCATCTGACTTGCACAGCGCAGACACCAACCTCAAGAAGACGGACTTATCCTTTGGAGTGAGCCGCCGCTCAGCCATCTCACTGAAAATCTTCTTAGCCTCCAATGTCCTCCCAACGTCATCGCAGAGCCCCGGCATCAGTGCTGCAAAAGTCTTCTCACTAAGCCGTAGTCCTTTCTGACCCATTTCGCCAAACAGCCGCAAAGCGTCTTCCACCTTCCCCTCAGAGACGTAACCTTTTATCATAATATTGTATGTTATAGAATTCGGCTCAAAACCGGACGCAGCCATTTCGTCAAACAGCTTCTCGGCGTCCTCCATCTTCTTTGCTCGAGCCCAACCATTGAGCAGAGTGTTGTAGGTAACAACGTCCGGTGCGATTCCTCTCTCCTTCATGTCGGCAAAGAAGCGGCTAGCTGACTCCATCTTAATAGAAAGGCAGAAGCCCCAGATGAGGGCGTTATAAGTGGACAGCTCCGGGGCGACACCCTCCCGGAGCATCGAATTGAACACCCTCTTGGCCATGGGTACCCGGCCACTACGGAGAATAGCCTTGAAGAACGCGTCATAAGACCTTACTGTGCGTTCGACGCCGAGCTCAGGCATGCGGCGGAAGAGCTTGACGACTTCCTGCGGAATCCCAGCGCGGCCGTAGGCGTCGAGGAGGGCGACGAGCATCGCTTCGTCGCGTTCGACGAGGCGCTTGGGCATGTCGTCGAGGACGATGCATCGAGCGTGGTTGATCATGGAGTTGCGGGTGAGAACCCCGACGATCTCACCGTAGGTGGACTGGTCGTGGCGGAATCCTGTCTTCTCAACCCACCGGAAGAAGCGGAGGGCGTGGTCGGGGTCCCGTGCGCCGCGGAGGACGCCGAGGACGAGGGATTGGTCGAAGTGTGGGGCCAAGGAGCGGATCGAGTTCTGGAGACGGGTCGTCCATGGGCGGCGGGACATCATGTAGCATATCGTCTCGTGGAGGGGCTCAGGGTCGGAGCTGCTGCGTTCGCGATGGTGAGGGCGTTTTGGTGGAGAAGGACCGGGATTGGATCCGGCGGGATCCGAGGGGGAGGTGGATTCGGATTCGGATTCGGGCGGAGAAGGGTCCGATATAGGGGTCGTGGTTGTAGTGGAAAATGCATGGAAGAGGACGGAGGTGGAGCTTGGGAGGAGTTTTAGGGTTTTGGAGGCGGAAGTGTTTGCAGAACGGGAGAAAGAAGAAGAGAGGTGGTGTGCCATTTTTCTTTTTCCTTTTCTTTAGCTCCACTATACTGCTGCTACCTTCGTCCTTCTTTAGGGGCTTTTCAAGGGTTTTTCCTGGGGTTTGCATTGTTTTAGAGTTTGGGGGCCCCCACTAAATTTAGGCCCAGAATGAGACCAGTAAGAACTAGGAATAAAGATTCATAGCCGGAAGTTTAGTGCCACATCGCTTCGTGAGAGAATAGCAATCCAAGTGGAGCGCAATATAAGGCCTGGAAGACGCAACCCGGCAGATTCACGCAGCTGCGTGGTGGGCGCAGAGCGAACTATTCTTTCGCCTTTTACTAAAGAATACCGTGCGCCCGCCACCTTAAGCAGCATACGACTATTTTTATAGAGGGCTGTTCTCTTTAGGAACGGTCCTGCAAGTCAATCAAAACACTATATGATTTTTTCTCTATAGATATAAGGGCTCTATGCCTTAAGTAGATATTTCGAAAGGTGTTTTATCTATAATTTTCTCTATTAGTATTCAGCTGGCAGAGGAGGTTAATTTTGGTTCTATTCTCTTCTTAAGTCAAATTATCTCTTCTCGCAACGCGCGTCCGCATCCTTATGTTCTGTTACAGCTCTTCCGACGAAAGAAAATAGTACCAGTCCCTGAATCATGTCACCGATCTCTGTAATGTTCTCTTCTTTTTTCTTGTGGTTCTTTTAATATAATTTCAAGTGTTATTCCCAGATAAATGCCCGTGAATAGTTGAAAGAATAGGTTTTTTTTTATATATATATAAAAAAAAAAGAAGTCTTGGGTTCATCCTTGCGACAGAACGTTTCGTTTTTTGCAGCATTTGTGCCATGATTTATTTTGCTGTTGTTCCGTTGTTTGCTTGAGATTTCCTTTGCGTCAATCCTCATTATTGGATATCTGATCTGTTCTAATAGTAGGTTTTGTTTTGTTTAGCTGTAATTAGACTGTTTCAGGTTCATAAAGAGATTTCTCAAGTACATACAGTGAATTTGCTTCTGATTGAATATTTCTTTAAAGAAGCTTTATATTGTGTTGTGTTAGCACTTTTTCCTTGTGTAACTTTCCAATCAGGTTATGTGGAGGATGACTTGAAACTGTTGATCTTGGATTCCTATTCCACTCGCATTTCTGGCAGACCTAACTATTATAGGCAATGCACTATAAAGAACTTGTAAGATAAGAACAGAGAAGAAAATAATTTATGTTAATCATCTGAAGCGAGAAGAAAGGACCTTATTCAGTGATGTGGTTGCATTCTAAATCAATTGTGTTTAAAACTGATGCACCTCTGACGGAACTCGCTTTTTGGGCATTCTTGATGAACTTAGTGAATTTGGATTTAGTGAAGCAAGGCTACAGTGTGACAGCCTGCAGAAATGCTTTGGAGTTCTGAAAAACTTGTTGAACACCCTGACGCATGGTTTACATCTTTACACATGATAGATCACAAAAAGAAGATGCAATAATAATTTTTAAGTTGCCTATTGAGCAACGACTATCTTAGGAACGTGTGGGGTTTTCAAGTTTCAAACAGGGTGGATGTGCAAATTAATGGAGTTCTGAAAGCTTGATCTTAAGTTTGTGCTGAACCGTGAGTGATGATTATGAAGCTATATGTCTTTTGGATATGGTCAGAAATGCAATTGAGGAACTGATTTGTAGGTTAACAGAGATAATATATTTTGGAAAGAAACCAATCACAGAGCACAGGGTACTTTTTATGGAATATCATATCCTCGCAAGAATGCACATTATCCATTGATCGACCATCCAACAAAAAGAAGCATTTAGAAAACAAGGTCATAAAACTTGCCTTTTTTTCATGAATAATTGGCCTCCCCAAAATGTTACATGTTTGCAAGGTGGAGGAAACATTTATAAGACCACTGATCTTCCTTTCACCTATAAGGGAAATCCTCCTCTTCTCCAAGTAGACAACCCAACATCTTAAATGACAACACAACAAGTTCTTATACTTTTGGAATGGGAAGCCCAAATAAAGCTTCTAGCATAAGAAAGACCCTATTGCACAAACTACGAACTTATAGCGAGTCAAAGACTAAGAAGTAAAAACAAAAAACCAAAAAAAAAATAGTGCAATTCCCAGTACACCCCTATGTGAGATGTACAACCTTAAATACTTAATAGCTAGCATACACTTCGATACTAGAAATGAACAGCATGAGAAAGTCAATGGAGTTTAGCAACTATATATATGTTTCCTGATCTGTTATTATGTATTGCATTTTTGCTGAATAATGGGATTGCACAGTTCTGCAAAAAAAGATTAGTGGCGAGGGTTATGTTTAAATCTTACGGTTGAATCATAGGTATGCATAGAAATGAGCTCTATCCCTTTCATGTTAAAACATTCAATGGATATATTTGGGGTCAACATATTTGTAGAGATGGCAGATCTGAGTTGTAAGAAAGAGTACTCACTAGGTAACGAAGAATCCCTGCAAATTGGATTATACTTTTTGTAATGTTTCTAAGTGATGCCATAACATACAAGAAGAAGGAGTATAGAGATTGAACATAACTGGTGGAAATACTGAATTTGAGGTGAATCAGAAACGCTTAAAACACGCCTTTCTTGTATTAGTTGCGCCAATCAATAGCGAAGTAGGCCTGAGAAATAAAATTTGATCTAGTACCACGCTCACCTGAGTATTATAATTTCTTTTTCAGGTGTTGGATGGCTCATGATTCTATTGCATCCAGTCGACATATCCAATTCCTACACCATTCTGATAATGAAGCAAGACAAGCAGATGGTGCATTTGATGATGATAGCCCCTAGAAAATTTATACTCTAGGAGCTTTTAATCCTACTTATTCTTTTCCAAACAAGTGTCTTAATTACTCCTCTTGACAAGGAGTAAAATTGGTGGAAAGTAGCTTCTGATCCTAGTACTTTTTCCATGGGAAAGAAAGCCGCCATTGGTTGGGAAGAAAGGACATGAGAGGCTTTTGCATCTTACTGCATTTTACCTCAGCAAGGGGAGGAAAGGTCACAGAGGGGTAGTAGACATATTGATCAGGAGAAAAGCTTGTATACCACAATAAAGAGAGACAAGATCAGTGTCAGATAAGACCATCAAGCAATCCAGTCTTCCACAATCTTTCAGAGGGAGCTAAGGATGCATCCAATGCCCTTGTCCTTGTAGAGGCAATAAAAAGTTGATTGAACATAGTAGTTGAGGACCAATTTGATTATGAACATTACTTTGAGAATATGTGAAAAAGCATAATAACAAGAAAGAGTTCTACTATTTCTTGTCTACCTTACAGTAGAATGATTTAATTAGATTGCAAGCTGTCGTTGCATTTTATCTTCCTTCACTTCAGGGATTAACAAGAGGAGTCATGATAGCATCCTTTTCCCCCATTATTTTCAGTGATAAAACCAAGAGCAAAAAATACCGAGGAGTTCTGTACAAAGCACTTGATGTTCACTTTAGCACCATATGACTTACTAATTTAGTAATCTTAATCCAGTGCATGGTTGAATATTATTAGGCTAATTAATATTGGACGAAAAGCTAACATTAGATGATGTTATTTGTCACCTGAGAAGTGAGTGAGTCATAAATTAGATTGACTAAATGAGTTGCCTTTATCTTTCTTTCTGGTGTGTTGAATGGACAATGTAATGTTTTGTAAATAAGCAAGCATATACAAATTTGGGGCTCGCATTGATTTTGATTCCTTTGGTATGATGATAGCATGGGGGAAAGATAAAAAAACATCGATCAGTGAAGCTGGCTGCAAAGGCCACAAACAAATATGATGATATTTCGGCTGGAAGTTGGGATAGTTAGTAATATGTATCTTTTGTTTCCTTGATTATTCTGTAGGGACTTGACCATCTTGGGGATGGTCATCATGGGTGGAGCACTGGACGTATTCTTTCTTTCTTTCTTTCTTGCATAGCAAAGTACACTTTGAAAGTGGAGCCGGGCATGGATAGTTGCTACATTGGCAAGACACAACCAACCAACCCATGTTGAGATGATAACATCTCTGTGGGTAATGAGTCAGCTAAGCACATGGCTCTTCTTAGACCAGCATCATCAAGCTACTTACCATTTGAAGGCCAAGCATGTCCACTCGGCTGAAAAGCATGTGGCACCCTTAGGAGGGGACACATAATTCATCACTACCAGCCACCAGGTATTACAATTTTCTTATTATTATTATTATTATTATTTTTAAAAAATAAAATAAATAAATAAATAAACCCCCCTTCTCTTCTTCCCTTTCCTTGATGTGATGATGATGATAAGGAGCAGGGACTATAAGCTTGGAGTAGAGTGGAGTGGAGTGGAGTGGAGTGGAATGGATTGGAGTGGAGTGGAGCATATGAAATGATGATTAGATTAACTTGATGTGGCCTCACTGGCCCGCACTCTAGAAAGCAACCAAAACTCGTCCCATTGAGGCCGAGGCAGAGGCCCCCACCCCCACCGTGTTTTGGTGCCACCATGTGAAGAGTAACGACAATGGCTAGCAACCCAAATTATACATCATCACCCACACACTATATATACTACACTATAACTATACTATGTTATACTTTTTTAGAGTAAACAGTGATACATGATCATTTGCGACACAGCTATATGACTGTAGTAACTCATGTCTTTTTTTTCTTTTTTTTTTTATATAGATCATCAAACACTGGATGATCACCTGTTATAATCTCTGTTTTGTGTATTTATGTCCTTTGGATGTAGGATAGGTTAGGTGATAAAAGAATAGAAAAAGGTAACAGATTTGAGATATTATGCCCTCCTACTTAAATTTTTCATATAATTTCTTTGATTTTTCTGTAAAAGGTGAGCTCTGGATTAACCTTGGCCCCTTCCCCCCTCATCACTGCACCTTCCGACCCTGACAAGAATCTCCAAACCGCTTTTGACCAAATGTCCGGGCTGTAAATTAAGTTATCTTCTCAATTTTTATTTGTATCACTTCTAACTCTTATAGTTTAGATTTATAAAGTAAAATCCTTAAATTTTTTTTAATCCAAATTTAACAACAAAAAAAAGGTATAAATTACTATAATACACATTTAATATTGATAATCGTATTCTTTGAGCAAATATGAATTTTCTATTAATTTTTTTTTTATAAAATTCTATGAAGCATATACTTTAAAAGGATGTACATTGTGATAAAAAAAAAAATTATAATCTAAGATAAGAGAATGATAAGAGATGTTGAAACTGAATTTTGTTTTAAAATTGAAGAATAAAATATAAGGAATAAAATTTCTATAATAAAATTTTAATTTTAATTTTTGTATTTTTTTTTCTTAATAAGTTTAGATTAAAAAAAATTAATATAAATCGCAAGAGGATTTAATTTTAGACAAGCCACAGGTAAATATATCCTTTCTGTATTGTTCAGCAAGACACTGTTTGAGTGGACTAACACATTATTTGATGACCAAAAGATAGCTGACGAGATTAGATTTTCAAACACGGCTATAGGTTCTTTATTTTTATTTTTTTCTTTTTCCTAGTGAGTTATACAAAGTACGCATATCTTGATTGATTTCATGTGTTTGACAACAGTAGCTCGGGTTGCCATGGGTCCTATGCAATCATGGACCATGCCAACAGTTGCAGGATACAGGATAAGAAATTTGCATCAACTATCAAGAATACGATCCTAGATTGACGTATGGGTTTGACAGGTGATGCTTACGACGTTCCTAACATTTATTCAAACACTTGTGCGAGACCGAGACGCTGGTTCCATCTCTTCTTGTTGCATGCTTGCTGGTACGGTCTACCAAGTTATGGGCCTATAGTATACCCTCAAGGAAAGGGAGGGCCACCACCACCACCATTGAGGTCGGGGGTTGGCATGGCCAAATGGATCTTTCAATGGATTGATGACATTTGAAACGACAAAGGTGCTCAAAGATTTGATACAACCTTCCCTCTCATAAAAAAGAAAAAGAAAAGAAAGAAATCTAATTAAGATGGAACATCCTTATTAGATAAAGAGAACCACAAACACTACTAAATATTTGTTCGAGGAATCAAGAATAAACCGAAAGAAAGACCTGAATGCTACATTATTTGTTTTTGATTGAAGCTTGTAATAATTCTTTCTTGCACACAAATGCCCTTGTCATCATGTGGGATGATCTAGTTTATGGCAGCAAAGCAATTGTTGGTTAGTGAGATCTCTTGTTCTGTTCTGGAGTACTTGGCCGATCGACTTTATATATATATATATGATCTTAACGCTAGCCAACAGAGCTCAACTGGAGCCACTGTATGATATAATGCTTGATGGTAAGCATATGTATTTAAACCTCTTCATAAGGCTTTAATTAAGTGGATCTGGGAAAGTTGATGGAAAGGTTAGTAGGAGGAGATAAGTGTTCTGGGGATCCCCGAACGTACAAGAGTGGATTAGAGTATACAAGAGTGGGGATCTCTATAGAGGAATATTCAATTATGGGACAAGAGGCTATGTATAATTTGTTATTATGCTCATCTGACCTATATGGGAATTAGAGAGGGAGGAATGATGGGGGGGAAGGAGAGGCAAGGCAATCAGTGGAAGGGATGGGGATGGCAATGGCATAGATGGAGGAGGAGAGCATGCTTGGTCTGTCTGGTGGGATCGATGCATGGGGGAATGGGGTTGGCGTGGTGAATAAAAATTTCAGTGTTCCCTCTGTGTGCAGCAAGGATGTCTAGGAAGGAAGGATGGTCAAGAATGCAACCCCAATATAAGAAGCCTTTTATTAATATTTTTATATATTATTCAGACGTTGAGATGATCATTCATTTGTTTTCTACTTGTCATTTGTTTACTATCCTATCGGAGTATGGGAGTAGGGATTGGAGTGCATCCTATCACCTTCCTCTCCATGTTTGTATATATGTATTATTAATTAACTCCGGTGGTCCTCCTCTCTTATCTATGACAAATACACGCATACAGAGGTACACACACACACACACACACACACACACCCCACCGCCCAGACAAACAAGGCATACCTTTTCTGTGATAAAAAGAGCAAATAATAAAAAAAAACACATAGCAACTAAGCTAAGAGTAATCAAAGGTGTGCAGGTAGCTAGGAAATGGTTTACAGAGTTAATTATTGAATTTCTTGTTGTACTTAAGTCTTGGTACCGCCGTAACACCCATGAGGAGTTCTTTTTACGAGTTTCCATGCTATTAACATAATCATTATTATGATAATAAATAATTCCTCTTTCTGCGCTAAGCCATTTTGGACGACGGGATGCAGGTTCTTTCAAGTGTGGCCTTTGGCTGTAAAGATAAAACTCTTTTTGTTGGTCTTTCAGTTGCATTTACTAGAAACTTTCAGAGTATATACGTGTCTTTTGGAGTAAACGATAGCATCCAACTTTTTTCTTTTACTTTAGCTTAGTTGGACAATCCTCAAGTTCTATTTACATGCAATCTTTGGTTCCAAAGCACAAGGAGGCAGCCGTGAACACAAAAGCTGGAGCAAATATTAGTAACTTTTCTAGCATTCCCAGCTCGTGTTATAGACACCCGGTTGCAATCGAGAGCAGTGATTAACCAGTAAAGGAGGGAACAGCTGGGCCCCTCCTTTTGGAGCCCAATGCCAACCATTTAATATGCATCCATTCCAGTGATGCGTGTGTGGTCGTTAGCACGTGCGCGTTCACTTTTTGTATATAGGGAAGGCGGAGGAGGGCGCACTAAAAAGTGGTCAAGGTATTGTGGATGTTTGTGTTGGACCAATGTCACTTGTTTAAGTGCAAGGAGAACAGAGACAGGGAGAGTAGGAGGAAGGGGAATAGAGAGTGAGTGTTCTTCTCAGATGGAGGGGGAGCAGGAGGTGGGACAATCCAGGTTCAAAAGGATATGTGTGTTCTGCGGCAGTAGCCAAGGGAAGAAGAGAAGCTACCAAGAAGCTGCAGTGGAGCTTGGCAAGGAATTGGTATGATTTTTTTTTTTGGTTGCATTTTACCATCCTTTTCCTTCTTTGCTCTTCTGAAGAGTTTTTCTTAGATGGGTCTTCATTAAAAATCCTACCTTTTGATGCTTAGGTAGGTCATCAGCTGTTGTGAGTTATTAGTGAGTGCTTTTCTCTGAGGTTTCTTATCCTTGTTGTCCTTTTCTCTATTTAATTTGATATAATTTGTCACACGTTCTGCTCTTTCTACTTCTTGGAATCTCACTCTCTCTCTCTCTAATATCTTAGGGGGAGTAACATGTGTCTAGCTAAATGTAATTTCTAAAAACTAGTAGCTGATCATCATAAGTGAGACAATCCTGATGCCTCCGTATGGTTTTTTTTTTTTATATATAGTACTACTAGAATTTGGATATTCCGCCTGATCTGTGAACACCTTGAGTTACTAGTCGTTAGGTTTTTCATTTCAACCTGCTGTTATTAGTCTCCATGTTATGATAGGACAGCAGAACTGCTCTTTTATCTTTCTATCCTTTCCTCAATTTTCAGTTTCACAATTTTTACATGTTCTCCGAATTCTGAACTGACATTAATCCTGGCCCATGTCAGCTACAAAAACTGTTTATTATAACACAGTGGCCTGGTTTTAATTTTCTCTCTGCAAAACCATATAAAATAATTCATGCGGCTCATTTAAGGATTCTGCTTCTCTGGTATTCATTCTATAAGATGACCAGAAGCAATGCACCTTTGTGACCGACTGTTCATGGCTCGGAACACCTCAACTGAACCATTTCAGACTTTTTATTTTCATGCTGCTTCTTTAATGCTGAATGGTTCGTCTTGTGTCAGGTGTCAAGCAACATTGATCTAGTGTATGGCGGGGGAAGTGTAGGTTTGATGGGTCTGGTTTCCCAAGCTGTTCACGAAGGTGGAAGGCATGTCATTGGGTATGCACTATGTAGTATGTTATATCTTTTATTTTATTTATATATATGGCTATCTATTGTCTTTCTGTCGAAAAGGAAAGACCAGCGGTAGCGAGTTAAATATTGTGCTGTTGTTCAGCAGCTAATTTTGTCACGTTACTGTTGCTTGATGCAGTGTTATTCCCAAAACCCTGATGCCTCGAGAGGTACGTCTGCTATAACTAAGTTTTCTTTTTCTTTTTCGTTTTCATGTTACAAATATATATATATATATATATATATTTTTTTTTTTTTCTTTTCACTTTATTCTCTTTCAGTTCCTTAGTTTTCGCCCAAATTCTCATGTTGAATATAATCCCATTTTCTTGGAACTTCAAAGTAGCTTCCTTTCTTTCCTCTCTTTTTGCTAGCTACTGCATCCATGATTGAGATTACTTGGTTTCCTGGGAGTTTTCAATGATCCATTTTCTTCTTGTAGCACAAGAGTCTTTTTTGGGTTTTCAAATATAATAGGGAGAGAAGAATGTATTTATCTTTTCTATTTGACTTACTCTTTTAAAGCAATGTATTTCCTATCCTGCATATATGTGTCATTTACATCTCTCATTAACCTAAAACATAGACTAGTGAATAGGTCTTTTCTTGCCCTATCGCCCGTCATTGCATCTCAGTACGTTCCCTTTTATGATTGTATGTTTGCACAGCTTGCAACCAATAGGATTCTCATGCATTATACCATACAACCAAAAACAGGCACCAGGGTACTTCTTGCAATGGTCTTTAATGTTTTAGGTCTCTCTTGGTTCTCATTTTGCAGATAACTGGAGAGACCGTAGGAGAAGTTAAGGCAGTCGCAGATATGCACCAAAGGAAGGCAGAAATGGCCAGACGTTCAGATGCCTTTATTGCCTTGCCTGGTTAGTGTACGACCAGCAGATTTTTGTTGCCTATCACTTTCGTTCCTAGGCAAATCAGAGAAAAAAGAATGCGAATCCTCCCTAACAGAGTAGATTTCAGATATCCTTCTTTCCTTTTATCAGAATATAGTTAAGAAGACCAGTATACTCATGATTGACTATCTCAGATTGCTGTTCTGAAATCGAAATTGGGAGGGGACCAATAATTACTATTGTTGACTCAGATTTACAGTCCCTTGGATTTCTTAAATCAGTTTTATACTATTGACCACAATTAGATATATGATTTGCAGTCCTTGTAAAAGCCAAGGAAAAAAGATTACACTTCTTTAGTTTTCACAGAATGCAAATATTTCCAGTCAAAAGGAACAGAGCAATTGATGCTCTGCTAAAAAATAAAATCAAGACCTCAGAGCTTATTGGAGAAACCACTTTTCTCTTCATATATATAATTGCATCTTTTTCTTTTTCTTTTTTCCTCCATTTCGCAACTAATGGAGATTCTTAATCAGGAGGATATGGGACACTTGAAGAGCTGCTTGAAGTGATAACATGGGCTCAACTAGGCATTCATGATAAGCCGGTAACAACCTGCTTTATCTCATTTCAGTTCATGATGCCATCATTTCTTTATCACTACTGTCGCATTAAAATCATTGAATTACCATGTTACCTATAGAAGTTTACCATTATCGTAAATGTGATCCACGCAATTTATATGTCAGAACTGCAATTGAAAAGCATAATGTATACTTTCAAGTAGATTTGTGCAATTATGGGCAGATAAATTAGATATAGTAGAGAATCATGAACGATTTTAGAAACTTATCTTGGTCTTAAATGCTCTTAGATTGTGTATGTGAGGTTGATTGTACTTTGTGTAAGATTAATTGCACTTCCAGAGTTCCAGGATGGAATGTTTTCCCTTTCAATTCGATAACCAGTTCCTGTTCGTCAATTTGTTTACTACTATTGCTAAGCCTAGTTGACTGATTCATATTACCTCACAACCGCATGAGACACCAAAAGAATAAAAATTGATTCTAATCTATCTGCCTTGATCTGATACTCTTTTCATTTTTCAATTTCTTTTTTTTTTTAATTTATTTTGATGGGCCATTTTACAACTTCCTTTTTTTTCAATTTACATTACATTATATATTTAAGTAAGCAAATTTGGCTTTTTAAAAACATGATTAAATATTTGAGCACTACTTTTCTTGTGTTATGGGCAATCAACCTTTGCACCAATGCTAAACGTTCATTAACTGATATGTTTTGGGACTTGAATTTCAAATTAGGCAGCATAATGAACGAATCTCTGATATTTATGAGTTTACAGGTTGGATTGCTGAATGTTGATGGATACTACAACTCATTGCTATCTTTCATTGACAAAGCGGTAGAGGAAGGTTTCATTAGTCCTAGTTCCCGCCATATCATTGTGTCTGCTCCAACAGCAAAGGAATTGGTGAAGAAATTAGAGGTAGTTACATAACTCACAACATACTTTTATGCAGTCCAGTTAAACTGAGAAACTCTCCATCTTCTTCATTGCACAAAAATTGTAGACACCCATTCAACTGCATTGTCTGACATCTTGTTTATATATTTAGGAGTATTTTCCTCGCCATGAAAGAGTTGCTTCGAAGCTCAACTGGGAGATGGAGCAGCTAGGATACTCCTCCAAAATTGAGATCTCTAGGTAGTGGGTAAGAGTGGTATACTCAGGGTTTAGGAGGCACAGGTAGTTGAAGTACATGTTGGCAAAGTGGGAGGTCCAGTTGAAAGGCCAGAGCTCTCTTCTACGAGGAAATGCTTCGGGTTCTAAGTTTTGTAAATTATCACAAAGGGCCTAATTGTGTAAATCTCCATCTACTCTTTCTTGAGATCAATGGGTTGGTCATCTGTTTTCTGATAGCAGAGGGACTAAAACTAACTTGTGAAGGAATAGTAGACAATTCCTTTTCATAGTTCTTACATGTGTTGTTAAAAGTGTGATCTCATACTGTTGTTTGATTGCACTTTCCATTGCCATTATAAAAGTTATTTGTTACCACATTTCTCTTCCCTCTTAAATGGTCTTCCATGATGTGCTAATTAAAACCCAACCAGGCTTCAAACACGGGATTGACAAAAAGAATTAACTGGGTCATCCCCACACAATTCTTTTACAGCAAACTTTTGCCCTGAGAACACTTCTTAATCTCAAATTTAATTTTCCAATTATCAACTTTTCCTACACATCTTCTCAAGGTCAAATGGAAATCAAAGAAGAAGACAACAGAAATGCCCAAACTACCTTCATCCTTACTGTTGTCTGAGAGCCAAAGATTCTACTAACTTGCTTCATTTCTAAGCTCTTCCATCATTAATTACTGTGGTTATAAACCCTTGATAAAGAAAGGAATAAAAAAAAGCTTTTCGGTGATGCAGACTAAGCACCTTTAGATTATATATATATTAATATTTTTTTTTTCCTATCTATATTAAGAGATACTACTCTAAATTTATAATAAAACGTCAAATTATTCATGCTCAAGACTAGAAACACTATTCAGATTTATTGTACCTCCCTAGCATAGAGTAGGGTAATTTAATGTTTAGTTACAAAATTAAGATAAAAATACAAAAGAGATCTGTTAATTAACTAGGTACATTTATTTTAATATATAAATTTAAATTAAAGTGCAATCATTTTCATTAATTGACATACTTGGCTTATTTTGAGCGAATGATGAAGATAGGAGAGGGGAAAATTTATAAAAATAATGTTAATTAAATCAAAGGTATAATAATAATTAGTATTAATTTAAATAATATTTTTAACAGATAATTTGCTGTTTAATTATAAATTTAAAATAGTATTTCCTTAAATCTATTATAATCCAGAACTTAACGGTCGGTTCATGCGGAGGATAAACAGAGAGGAGATACGATGCTTTGCCAATGCCATTGACCATTGTGGTCAAAATTAGCAAGCTCTGGGGTTCTATTTATGCTCAAACCGGAATTTTTTCTACAAAGCTCCGAAATTTATTGACAAAAGAATCTAATTTCCATTCCTCCTGACTGACACGTGTACGTTCTACACCTTTCTCTTCTTTTTCCCATCGACTAATTATTATTCTCTAAACGGGGAGGGAGGGAGAGAGAGAGAGAGAGAGAGGTCACCACCTTGTTCCTTTGACGCCAAGCGGCCCCAGACCCTACGGATTCGTCGGCTGGGGAGCTCGTCCCGGTACCTCGGTGGTCTCTTCGATCCCTAACCCATTCCCAAATCGATCGATCCACGAGGCCAGACCGGATCTGGTATCTTATTAGGTTAGTTTGATTCCTCTCCCCCAAAGATTTACCTCTCTTGTCGAGATCGGATCTGATCTAGATGTTGTATTATCTAGATCTCACTATGGATTTTTTCTGATGCTGTGATGAGGAAGATGCTACTTGCATCTCGGCGTAGTTAGATAGATGTTCGTTGTTGAGTAGCTGATATCGCATTTCGTTTTCTATTATCTGGAAATGGGATTTGGATATCTAGCTGAAGGTGTTCGATTGGTTGCCCCAATTTGAGATTTTAAGGACGTTGACCTCGTTTCCCACCAAGTGATTCAAATTTTGGTTGTCTTTTCTTTGTTTATCTTCCCGAACCGAATGGATCCGAATCTTGCGAAGAATTTTAGTAATTCCTATTATTTTCTTGTTACTCTTTTTAATAAATTTTGCTAGGTCGGGATACATTTGCTATTGGATTGTTTCTGGTATTTCCGCGTTTTTTCACTAGTGATAGTTTTAGACTGTGGAATTTTGCTGGAAACTGCTGGTTTCTTCTTGTCAGGCCGTGTTGTGGGTGACTTCTCACATGTTAATAAGAGGTGTTCTTCGAAGACTACCAATATACACTAAATTTCAGAAGTTCTCTTTTCCGTTTTCAGTAGGTATATGGTATTCAGTTTTCTCTTTATTCTTCATTGCGATCTCGGTATGATAGAGTTTGCTATTCTGTCATCCAGACAGGGCAGAAATGGCACTTGGAGACATGAAAGTGAAAGGATAGTAGCTACTCTGAAACATTTCTTTTTTAACATTTCATCACAAAACGTAACTTATATGCCTCTCTCTCTCTCTCTCTCTCTCTCTCTCTCTCTCTCCTTACTTCCTTGTGTTGTAATGCATGGACCTCTGTTTTCTTTAGCATCTTACTTCAAGTTTGAAGTTTTATTTATGTAGTTCATGCATTAGTTATTTTATCGTCCCAGCCTTTCATATATAGAATTATAGATTACACTTTTTTTTGGCTTTTGTGACTACTTTATGAAGGGTAATAACTGGATATCTTTTTTTCCCTGTATTTATTTGTACTTACTATCTTTATTTAGGTTTTAACTTGGACATACTTAAATATGTTTTTGTACTCTTATTTCCTATGTGGGGAATTCAAGCATTTCAATATGCTCAGTCCTTCTATTCAGTGTCGACCAATATTTCCTTTTGAGCTCTCTTCCAGAAGTGGTTGCTAATTGAGCTCTTTCTCAATGATGAAGTAATAGATATTCCCCCAAAAAGAAAGTAACAGTAATTGCCTTAATGGTTTCCCTTTGAATGGGCCTAGTGGTAGCACCTTATAAGGTTGCTCAATGGTATCTGCTGTTGTTTTTTCTCATAAATATGTATATGCGCAGGCCTGTTCCATATTTGTTAAAGAGGTAGTCCTTGAACAGGAGATTGCACGGGTTTGAGAATAATGAAGAAAGCATTTGATCAAACAGTCCGTGACCTGTATGAACTTCTCTCAGATTTATGTTTCTTCTTTCAATGGCAATTGTAATATATATGACATAATAAAATTTTGGTCACGGCATAAGGATGTACTGTAAGTTGTTTCAATGTGATGCAGAAAGAGAGAGGTCAACAAAAAAGTTCTGAAGGTTCCTGGTATAGAGCAGAAGGTATATTGTTTAGCATTTTTTTTTCTTAATTTTAATTTGTGGGTTTCTTTGTTTTATTCCTAGCTGTCAATTTTACACTCTTTATACTTCCATGATAATTTTATTAATTGAATGAATGTGGGACATTGAACTTTTTTTACAATCTTTTTTCTTTTGTTGGGTGCTCTCTGTTAGATTCTTGATGCCACAAGCAATGAGCCCTGGGGACCACATGGAGCAATTTTGGCAGACATTGCACAAGCAACTCGGAACTAGTAAACTTACAGCTCATTTTTCTTACCATTACTCGCTCTATTATTTGGTATTGATGTATTAAACAAATGTGCAGTCATGAGTACCAGATGATTATGAACGTCATTTGGAAGAGGATAAATGATACTGGCAAAAACTGGCGTCATGTTTACAAGGTGCTGCTTTGAATGCCATTTTGGAATGTTGTATCTTTCATGCATAACTCATTCAAAGTTTATTAACTGATCCTCTTAGGAAGGCCTGTTTCAGCATATTTCTAATTCCTATTATCACTACGACTGCTATCTAATGATTCATTCTGTCTTCTCTAGGCATTGACCGTTCTGGATTACCTAGTTGCACATGGAACCGAGCGAGTCATTGATGATATCAGGGAGCATGCTTATCAGATATCGGTACTATTAGCTTTCTTTTTGTTTATAATACTCTTTACGATAATTTTATATCTGCATCAACTTGCTAGTGATGTAGGTTACTATGATTGTCATATGTACTTTATGTGACTTGAGATTATGTTGCATTTGCCAGACATTATCTGACTTCCAATACATAGATTCTAGCGGTAGGGATCAGGGGAGCAACGTCAGAAGGAAATCTCAGTCCCTTGTTGGCCTTGTTAATGATAAAGAAAGAGTGCAGGAAATTAGGCAGAAAGCCCTTGCTAATAGAGATAAGTAAGCATCTATTTGGAGTAGAAAGAAATTATTACATAATTTTAGACATAGATAACTAGATTTTTATAGTAACGTTGTGTTGTTCTATAGGTATCGCAGTACTTATTCAACTGGTGGAACAAATAGGCCTAGTTCTTATTCTGGTGCAGGAGGCTATGGTGACCGTTATGATGATGATCGCTACGAAGGTCGTTCTGGTAATAGGGATGATGATAGATATGGAAGGGAAAGAGAGTGGGGATACAAGGATGATGATAGATATGGCAGATATGGAGATTCACATAGTAGAGATGGAGATCGTTATGGTAAGGAGTCTGATGAACGTTATGGAAGAGACAACTATAGAGACGATGAAGCTCGAGGCAATGACGATTATTCATATGGATCCAGAAATAGGAGTTATGATAGAGAGAAAGACCGTTCCTATGATGATGATGACCGGTACTCGTCTCGGTATGTGAACATTCCTGCTACATCTGCAAATTTACTTTTGTGCCAAAGAAAATTCCTTTATTTCATTACATTATACTTCTCAACTAGATGTTGATATGCAATTGTAGTTCATGAGGCATAGCATTTTATCCCATATTTGGACATTTTACATCATTGTGTTCTTCCTTTTTCTAGTTTAGTAGATACAAATTTATACAATTAAGAACCCCTTACAGTATACGTCTTGAAAGAAATTTGCAGCTAATCTATTTTCTGAAGTTTACCTAGAAATTTACTGCCCTCTTTGTTGCAGAAGTGGTGGTGGGAGAGCTGATGAGTCTTCTGTGGATGGAAGGTGAAATTCATGATTATTGACCTTCCTTGTCAGCATTAGTTGTTTCGTTTCTGAACGAGTCAAAGTTCTTTGTGCACAATTGCAGCTACATCTCTTACTTTGGTTAACACATACAACTCTATTAGCAGGAGACCCGAGCATAAGCTTTCGGAACAGAATGTAGGTGGCCCACCTAGCTATGAAGAAGCCATAGGAGATGCTCAAATTCGCTCACCTGAAGAGAGGTAATACACTATCTTCTCCTTGTAGATGCTTGGATCAAGGATTTTGCAAATTGTCTTTTTCTGACAAAATCTGCAATTTTAAGAAATGGAGTGAATGGGTCACCAGCTGCACCAAAGGCCTCTTCACCCACTGCACCAAAGGCCTCTTCACCCACTGCACCTCAATCAAACTCTACTTTGGGTACCACAGTACAAGTCTCAGACAATGTTGTAACTGATATTTCTCAAGATTCTGTACCAAGTCAAAATAGGGAGGTCGATGGTTTTGATGAATTTGATCCACGTGGTTCTTTTTCAGGTATCGCGTAATCTAGTTTTTCTAGTGTTAAGAAATATCTCAGGCTTAGATTTATATAATTCTGTAGTTTTTTTCCATCTGTTTTCTTATGAATCTAGGGGATTTGTTCTAAATTAGATATTTACATTAAAAGGCATGCCTTAAGGGTCTGCATATTGGCTGACCTGTTGCTTATTATGGTAAGAATTAAAGAACAATGCTAGGACTAGTCCTAAAATGAGAGTGAGATGAAAACTGTGGCTAGCATATTGCAAAACAACAGCTATAATAAAAGTTTAGGTAATGCACGAGCTATTTTGAGAAGCCTATCATCAAGTGGTCAGCCAGTTGGTGAAGGTTAATGATGTAGAAAAAGATATTTGAAGACCTTAAGTTCTATGTTTGTAACGTTTGTTGCTACATGCACTTCCTTATTTTTATTTGATTGGGAGTGCTTGAACTATCACTTGCATGTCAGCCCAAGAAAAATCTAAGAACTATGTACAGTAAGGTTGATTGTCTACTTGTAATGCAGCACTCATCTTCTGTGCAATAGAATGAAAATCCAACATTCCACTCTGTAAATGTTATAATGTTTGGTCACCACATTCTCAAAAATCTCTGTATTAGTTTTGTTGCGTTGGCTGTTGATTCTTGACTGCTGATAGGCACATGCTTATTTTAATTTGCACAAAATTTCTCTTGGTTATGATATTCATAAATTGATTATCTCCACCTTTGTTTCTTTTTACATTGCTCTTGTTTGACTGGTAGTACATTCTCACGATGGCTTGTTGAAAAATTCAATTGTTTGCCATCTTAAAGAAATAAACAGGTTCTATATTTTATAATTATGGGTGATACAGTAGTCTAAGTTAGTAATATAATCTGGTAGATAAGTTGACAATGGATGTATGGAACTGGGAAGGATACAAGGCCAAAATAATATATTGTATGGACCAGAGGAATTGCACCGGTAAGTTTCAGAAGCCTGATTTAGAAAGTACACACATGTCCAGCAAATATCATGTGACTATAAAGTGCTGCTTGTTATGTATCATAAAACCGAGAGAGGAGGAGGTAATAATGAAGTTAATTTGAATGAAATCTGAAGTCTGTTATATCAAACAAAACCTTTGATGTAAATAATCAGTAAGCTCCCAGAAGGGCTATAATAAGATTGGGAGGACCGATTGATGATTAGCTGGTTAGTGGTAAAAAAGCATCTGATGCATGCATAAATTTGGTTAGTTTAGTAGCCTTTTCAGTCATGCTATTGGTAGCTCTTAAACATATGAGTCCACTGAATTAATTATGTTTTGCCTTCTGGACCAGCTGCCTCCCCTGCTGCCAGTAGTTTGGAGATGGACTTATTTGGATCTCTACCATCATCTGATCCAATTAATGCATTGGCTCTGATGCCTGTGACTACTAGCACCACCATTGAGGCTGACCTTCCTGCAAATTCAGGCTTTGAGGCAAACAGTTTTGCGGCTCTGTCATCAACCCCCACCATATTTGGCCAGGTATGGCTGGCCATTCTAGAAAGACATTTATGTGTTTTAGACTTCATTAGAAGTTGTAGGAAAAACAAATTAGATGTTACCCAGGGCTTTATCATTTCTATTAATACATGCCATCCCTATCTAACAACATTTTTTTTTACTTTCCTTTTTATATATCTACAAAGGGGAAATTGACTTTCCATATATATTTTATTGAGAGAGAACCATATTTAACAACATCTTGTTTTGTGGTACTCTTCTCTTGTCAAGCAAGCATGAATTTTTTCTTTTTGCCTTGCAGTCCAGTGAGAATCCTTTTGGGGATCCTCCTTTTAAAGCCATACCTCAGGAAAATATTCCAGTTCAATCAAATTCTGCACCCGTCAGTTCCTTCCCTGGTTCAAATGGAGGTGCTGAACCTCTTCCACCTTTGGCTCTCAAGATGGAGAACGCGACAAGCTTTGATTTTGGGGATGCCCTTGGTGATCTTACCTATACTCCAGGCATTCCAATTGCCCAACAAGATTCTTTTGCAAGCCACAAATTTTTGGCCCCAGAGATGCTTGCAGCACAGTCTAGTACTGATATCCCCGCAACACTTCCTCGGGCAGGATCAGCAACCTTTGTTCCTTCGCAGGCAGCTCAACCTGCAGTACCTCAAAATTTGCAGACGGTGCAGTCAAGCTTTCTTGCTCAGCCAGGGCTACCGGCTCCACTAGCTCCACAAGCAACTCCAGCTGCTTGGCAGGCAGCTCAACCTGCAGTACCTCCAAATTTTCAGACAATGCACTCAAGCTTTCTTCCTCAGTCAGGGCCACCGGCTCCACTAGCTCCACAAGCAGCTCCAGCTGCTTTGCAGGCAGCTCAACCGGCAGTGCCTCCAAATTTGCTGACAGCGCATTCAAGCTTTCTTCCTCAGTCAGGGTTATTGGCTTCACTACCTCCACAAGCAACTCCAGCATCTCAGCAGGCAGCTCAACCTGTTGCCCCAACAAACATGCAGGCATCAAGTCTAAATCTTCTCTCGCAGATGGGGTCATCAGATGCTCTTCTCTCAGAACCAGTTGCTATTTCAGCTCTTCAAGCAGCAAAAACTCAGCCAGCGAAGAAGTTTGAGACCAAGTCGACAGTCTGGGCAGATACGTTGAACCGGGGTCTAGTAAATCTAAACATTTCTGGGCGTAAGTGTTCTCTGCTTCTGCTTGCTTGCTTGCAATTCTCCTTTTCAATGTCACTTCTATTGTTTCATTGTCAGTTCCTGGAAATTTTTGCCAAGTTAATTGGTGAGGCTTCTGTGGCAGTATTGTTACTGACTCTTCGATATTGGCATAATCTACAGCTAAAATCAATCCACATGCTGATATTGGAATTGACTTTGATTCCATCAATCGGAAGGAGAAGAGAGAGGAGAAGAAAAGCTCCGCAACTCCTGTGACATCTACCATTACCATGGGCAAAGCCATGGGTGCTGGATCTGGCATTGGTCGTGCTGGTTCAGGTGGCCTAGCACGTCCTCCAAACCCTATAATCGGTTCTGGCATGGGTATGGGAATGGGGATGGGGATGGGGATGGGAATGGGGATGGCTGGCGGTCCGGGGATGGGGATGGGGATGGGTATGGGTGGGGGTGCTGGCATGGGGATGAGTGGCTATGGTGGAAACATGAATCAGCCAATGAGCATGGGTATGGGGATGAACATGGCCATGGGTCAGGGAATGCCTATGAGGCCTTCCATGGGAATGCCCCCTGCTGGACCTGCAATACCTCCTGGTGTTGGCTACAATCCAATGATGGGCACTGGTTATGGTCCACAACAGCAGTATGGAGGTGGTTACAGGTGACCTGACCTTCCAAAGAAGAAAAAGTTTATAATAAGAGGAGTAAACCACTACTAGGATTTTTGTTTCTGTTCCGATGTGCTTCAGCACATTTCGTTTTCAGAATGGTATGGTCTTTCTATCTGATTTGGGCCTGGATGTATCTATCGATATATGAGTCTATTGATCCGTTGTAATCCTTCCAAAGCTACAACTTCCATTGTTGTATCAGAGGGCACGCCTGAATTATTCAGCTGTCTGATGAGGTTGTGTATTGGATGAAAGCCAGCTTTAAGCTGTTATTTTTGTGAATGATTTACTTTGTGATTTATTGCAGCATGCTTGCTGGATAGACAATAAAGAAATTTTATATTTTTGTGACGTGGGAGGAAGACTATATTCTCTTATTTTACATGATGTTTGGTTATATATTCTCTTGTTTGACAGGATATTCGCTAACATGCATTAAGATAATATTTTCATCCTTAGTAGTCTTCTGCTCGGATGAATGATTAGTGGGATTCCTCTGTGAAACTGCATCTCTTATTGCTGAATGAATGTTAACAACTCTTAAATACTTTTTCTTGGTTATGATTCAACTCGTCATTTCAACAAAACTGCACAGGGTTGTTGCTTCTCAACATATTGATATTGCGTAGTTCCTGCTTTTTGTTGGTCATGACTGTCATGATTGCCTGTGGAAACTATGTTTAGCACCCAAAAACAGCATGGCTAGTCTGAGCTGCAGGCCATCTGGTTCTCTACTTTAACTTATCTCAGCCATAGTTGGTGGTGTCGTGGTGCCAGAAAATTTGCCTAAAATGGTGCCTAACTCCAAGGACGGAACTAGATTTGATTACAGAACAGAACGAAAAAGTTGGGAGGGTAGTGTGTGAACACTAGAGAATTCTACATGCATGCAAGTACAACCTAGCTAATAATAAGCAAGAATCGATCTAGAGGTGAGAATCCTCCACCCACATGCTTTGCTTCCTAATGAACTAACTTTAGGTACGCGAGAATCCAAGGGAGATCAACAATTTCCTTCACATTCAATTCGCTTAATAGCATGCATGGCTCAGTAGTCGGACTAAAATTAATTAAGATGCAAGCATGTATATAGGAGATGCACATGCTAGTTGCTGCTACCCATCTCTCTCTCTCTCTCTCTCTCATATGTATATATATTACCTTTGATGATATTTACACGTACTAATAGGCGAAATGGGCGATAAAGCCATACATTATTGTGTGTCCTGTCTCAAGGTCAAGGTGTTGACTTTTCGATTCGAGGTTGACGAGTATCACGAGAGAGGTAATTAGGTCCTCTCCATTTTGGCCCAACTTGGATCACCCTCCGTTCTCAACTTGATCCTAAAAGGACACCACTTCGTCGTCGGATAAGTTAAACAAGGCCTGGCCTACGTAACGTACGTCAAGAGAGTTGTCACTTACGGCCGTATATGTATATATATATATATATAGATTAATTAGGGTTAAATTAAAGCAAGTCACATATTGACTTAGAATCTGCCAGCTTCGAGATCTGTGAGGTGGGGACGATGGTTTTATCAAAATATATACTTTTTTTTACCTTAGTTGGAGATCTCTAATCCTAACTAAGGTGAAAACCTAAATTCTAAGGTGGAGACTGCAGCGGATGCAGCTACTGACTAAACAACCGTGAATCTTTCGGTGACTTTTTTCTTTTTAAACTTTTATCACCAGATTTATGTGGGACCCGTTTGTTCAGTGAAAGGTGGGTACACTTGAAAGTGCTCGTTATATATTGGCAAAGTTAAGTCAACAGGAGCTCAAGTAGTTGTATAATTATATAGAGAGTATTCTACGCGTAAAAATAATGTTAGGCAAAGATCGTCCTAATGACTCTTCCCTACGCGTTAGTCATTAAAAATTTACTAGCCATAGACTAATGGAATAAAGAAACGACAAATAGCTGTCACAGAATTGCTATTAATTGTTACTTAAACAGAAAGTAAAACGAAGTGGGTCGAAGACTACTGTGTGAAAATTAACAATTGATCAACTCAACTCGAAGTCTAGATCTTTATATATATATATATATATATAAGATTTGGACGTATAACTAGTATAGAAACAAATAATTAATTAAACTAGTGTGCATCCGGGATGCATGGATGCTACTAATAGTAAATCATTGACTTGAATTTTGAGTTATCTCCTCTACTAGGTAGCCGAATGACATATATGTGCCTATATGCATGTATCTCTAGATTTACAAATTTAAAACGTGAAGCCTTATTGAACGCTAATATGATCACCCACTCATGAGACCTAATGACACGTAATAAATAATATTGGTGCATGGCTGCAACTACATTGTTAACCTTTTTGGTAGAATGGATTGGATGGGCCCTCCTTACCGAACTTTTGATCAAACCCATTTCATAAACTAATCGCCAAGAAAACTAGGTGCCTTTAATTTCCCTTTGTATGTGGATTGCAGTCAATTTCAACACAATATATTGTGTTGAGTTCTGACACCCACTTTGTCTGGCATTGATCCTATCCAATCTACAACTTCAATGGAAAGACACCTAAAATACTAGTTGACCGTAAAGTAGTAATAGCTCCAAGAGGCCTACTTTTCCTGTCTCTTTCCCAAGAAGAAGCCAAACCCAGTTCAAAGTAATCTCCCTCTCTCAAGCAAGCAGAGCCACCACCATTCCCAACTTGCCTACTAAGTTTGGCAAGCCGCATTTGCCTCACAGAGATCAGAGAGAGAGAGAGAGACAGAGATGGAGATGGAGAGCACCAAGAGAGAAATTAAAAGGATTTGTTAATGTTTACTGTGTAACATTGGTTGCAAGTCAAAGATAGCATCTTAAAATTCTAACAATCGATTATTTGATGCACGCACTATTTATATGCCCCTACGAGACTCCACCTCTACTGAACCATTTTCCAGCATTGCCGCACCAAATAAGCTCTCAGATCCAACAATGGCGCTGGTCTTGCGGTTGTAGGTAGATAGATTAGCCTCATTGCTTGCTTTCCTATTCCTACTCCTCTGTCATCTTTTCTGTATTTTTAAGACACAAAGATACTGCAACCTCCTCCTTCTTTTCCTTCTCGTTGGCGAGGAGAGTTGACATTGCCAATTCTTCTTGGAACTTGTGATCTAAGCGTTTCTTGGGATCGGGGTCTTGTCAGGAGCAAGCATCTATAATACGAGCTTTGTGTTGCTTGTGGTAATTATTTACTCCTTTCTCCTGTTGCTGTTTGACTCTACAATCGAATTAATCCATTCTATATTTTATTACTTAACTGACAATAATGAAATGCATTCTCGCGTACGTTCAGCAATTACTTTTTTAGTACTTAGCTCTTCCAAAATAAACAATTTACTTACATTTGGAATTCTAGTTCCTTCCAACCTATTATTCTTCAAACGCCACTACTTTTTTATTTTTATTTTTTATGGGGTGGGTAACTCCGATTTAAAGAAGAAGAAGAAGAAGTTAGACATTTTTAAGAGAAACTTGTGCGAATTATTGGAGTTGAGACAGAAGAGTTGGATTAAATAGAGAGGGAGAGAGGGAGAGAGGGAGAGAGGGGGAGAGAAGCACATTACCCATTACCCAATACGTGAGTAAGAGAGACACAGTAGGGAAGAGGAGGTGCGCGTTAGTCTTTGTAATATTTTCCCTATTCCTCGCCTCCAAAAGCGGCTTTTAATGGTGTCGGCCGAGGGCAAATGTATGTATGCGAAGATGTGAAGGTAACGCCTTTGCCCCTCTTGAAAACTCGGGGTTGGTTCACCACCCCATGTGACCGACCCATCTCTACTCGTTTACTCTTCTTTCATGGCCGGCGTTCCCCCAAATTTTTTCTACCTTTCTTTTCTTTTCGTTTTTTAAGGATCAAAAAAGAAAAGGGAATTCAAATAATATCATTAATCGTGTCCTTGTTTGTGATTTGTGCAAAGAAATTATCTAAAGTTCCCGTATCTATATAATATGGGGCACACGATCCACTGCACCTTAAGACCCCCTCTCATTCATATGGGTGGTCTCTTGGTCTTTGAGCTTTCTTTCTCCATTCCAGCTCATCCATTGTGATCAACTCCTTGTTTACTTTTGAGCTCTTTCACCTTCTGGGTTCGTTTATGTTCTTTGCATATTCTTCCCTCAGTTGGAGGTCTACTTAGCCCGAGGAGAGTAATCTCATCTTGGTCTTGGGTTCTAGCCGTTGATACAGAAATCCAGGGGTTTAGTTGGCAGTATTCCGAGTTGGTGAACTGCCCTTTAAATTTGGAGCCCAGATAGAGAGACGTCAACAACACCTACATTTTGTTTAACCAACTTTCCTGGGAATTCAAAAGGATTCTTTTGCCTTTTGGCTTATATATTAAAAAGGTTGATTGCTGTTTTAGTTGTTCACATTCTGTTTCACATATTTGCATCTTTTTCATTTGTTTCTCGTAATTCTTTCATTTGCCACTTTTCCTTTTCTTTTTGTTTGCTGTTCACGTTTTTGCTGTTTCGGAAACTGTTCAATGGATTAACATTATTACATAACTAAAAGGCAGCTACTCTGTCATGTTTATTCTGCAATGCAATGGGGCATATGATTCATAGGTTTAGTGTCGATGTCGTAGTCTACTACTACTATTGAGCTATTCAGTAAATTTTCTCTGTGTCATTTTACTGCTCATTCAATCAATAAAACGCAATGCTCTATCCTTCTTTTTTTTGATGTCTAACTCATTATGTTTGCAGAACAGATAAAAGTAGGGGTGGTTTATGGTCAAATTTTTTTTTTAAAAAAAATTCTAATTTTTGCATCACAGGCATATTGAGTTATGATTTTCCTTCATCTAGTTAATTTTGTTATCTTTCATTTTAATTTCTATTACTCCATTGTTTGTGTGTTCAATTTATTCAGGTAATCTCCATCAAGTCGGGGTTATTAGCCTCCAATGATGGGTTTAGTTCGCAATCCAAGCATGAGGAGTGGGGAGTTGTTGGAAGGGATGATCAATGAGTATGTTGTGGGGAAAACGAATAAGTCGACGAGGAGTCCCAAGAGCGCTCCTTCTCGGTTGGTTGCGGCCTTGACCTTCCTTCAATTTGCGTTTGCAATGTATGCAACGTTTCTTTTGTATTACATGAGCCCCACTGTTGATCTACGCACGAAACCAGACTTCTCATGGGCCACCCGGATTGCACAGCAGTGGAAACACTTCATTATACAGCAGCCCCATATGATGTCAAGCGTCCAAGAAAGCCCTCTCCTCCTTTCCCCTCTTGAGGTGTGCGAGCACGAGAAGATCGATTTCTTACAGAAGAAATCAGAGGACGCAGTGATGATCAGGTTCAAGAGGGAGCTCTATGATGAAGTGCTAGAATTTCAGAGGAAAAACTCGGGGACGGAGACGCTCGCTGAGCTCATGCGGATAAAATCCAAATGGAGCTCACGTGGTCCTAGCGTTAGCATCCCAAAGATTACTGTGATCTTGAACCATTTCAAGAGGAGAACACTTTGTGCTCAACTTGATTCACTACTCAACCAGACGTTGCCTTTCCATCATGTTTGGGTACTTTCCTTCGGAAGCCCCAATGAGATGTCCCTCAAAAGGATCGTCGACAGCTACAACCATTCCAGGATTAGCTTCATCAGCTCGAGCTATGATTTCAAGTACTATGGAAGATTTCAGATGGCCCTACAGACAGAGTCAGACTTTGTTTATATTTTGGATGATGATATGATTCCTGGCAAGAAAATGCTGGAGATTTTGGCCCATGTGGGAGGAACCGAGAAGTACAAGAATTCCGTATTGGGTAGCATCGGAAGGATCTTGCCGTTCAGGCAGAAGGACTTCACATTCCCTAGTTACAGAAAATTCAGATCCAAGGAGGCTGGGCTGTATTTGCCTGATCCTGCCTATGATATCACCATCGAAAGAATCGTGCAGGTGGATTTCTTGTCAAGCTCCTGGTTTCTATCTGCCGACCTTGTCAAGACATTGTTCATAGAAACACCCTTCACATTTATGACTGGTGAAGATCTGCATCTCAGGTAATCTTTCTTGTTGTAATAAATAAATAAATAAATATATATATATATATATTTATTTATTTTTATTTTTTTCTTTTTTTTCTTTTTTTTGGAGTGGGGAGGAAGGAAGTAAACAGTTCAAATTCATTTGCATTGCAAACTTAATTTGTACAATATCATGTCATGGCAGCTATCAGCTCCAGAAGTACAGGAACGCAGGGTCATATGTGCTACCTGTCGATCCATATGACAAGGAAACGTGGGGAGATAGTGAGCATCGACTTGCTTATGTCTCTGAGACGACAGTGATCTTCAAGGATATTGTTCAAGTCAGAGATGATCAATGGTGGAAGGCCCTCTCTACTGGCTATATCACACAGTGGGCTGCAATGTACCCTCAGAAAATCGATGCTCTTTTCTACGCTCATTCTCTTGACGAAGTTAAGGCCCTCGCCCCTCTTCTTGATAAATTCCGCAGAACCGTAGGCAGGAAGGCCTACATTGCTGTCTCAGGTGGTAGCTTTTGCCCCTGTGAAGAAGCGGCGGCTCTTCTCAAGTGGCCTAAGACTGTTTGCAAGGAGAGGCGCTTCAAGATCTTCGATTTGGACATCGGAGCAATCTCAGGCATCTCAAAATCGGAGGTCCCACTCCTACAGACCGTCTACTCCAGCATGAAAGGGCTAGTCAAAATTCATAACCCCAGTTTGCTGATTACAGTTGCTGACATTGATATAAATGTGAAGAACGCTCTCAGCATGGCTGCAGAGAGCAGCGTCAACCGATCCCACCTGGTTCTTTTGCCAAGGTCTACTATTCCTAAGGTTCTCTGGATGGCTGATCTACGACCAACGGCATTACCAAGTAAAGTTTAATCTCCATTCATTAATATTAATTTCCCTACTTTTATTTAGTTTTGCACCTACAAGATATGAAGTTAAAAAGTTTATTTTTTTTTTAAATTTTTTTTGTTTTTGTTTTGGTTGCTGTTGTTGGCAGATTGGAATCGGATGCGTCTCTCTGTGAACATCATCACTCAAAACCGTGCTAACTCTCTACAGAGACTTCTCAGATCTCTCCAGAATGCCTACTACCTAGGCGATGAAGTTCCTATTAGTTTCAACATGGACAGCAAAGTCGACGAGGCGACTCTTAAGCTTGTCGGATCATTTGAATGGCCACACGGCCCCAAAACTCTGCGCCGGCGCATAATCCAAGGTGGCCTGATCCGGGCCGTAAGCGAGAGCTGGTACCCGTCCAACAACGATGACTTCGGACTACTACTAGAAGATGACATTGAGGTCTCCCCCTACTACTACCTGTGGATCAAGTATGCACTGTTAGCCTACCACTATGACCCCCAGGTCTCCCTACCAGAGCTGTCGTCCATCTCCCTCTACACGCCGCGGCTTGTTGAAGTGGTGAAGGAGAGGCCCAAATGGAACGCGACTGATTTCTTCAAGAAGATCCATCCAAACACACCATATCTGCACCAACTTCCTTGCAGCTGGGGGGCAGTGTTCTTCCCCAAGCACTGGAGGGAGTTCTATGCCTACATGAACGCGAGGTTCACTGAGGACGCCAAGCAAAACCCAGTTCAGATTCCAAAATCCAGGACCAACGGATGGCAAGCCTCATGGAAGAAGTTCCTCATCGACATGATGTACTTGAGAGGCTACGTCAGCCTGTATCCAAACTTCCCCAACCAAGCCAGCTTCTCGACCAACCACATGGAACCCGGTGCGCACATTAGCGCCAAGGACAACGTAGTAAAGCACAATAAGCAGGACTTTGAGGTGCCTTTGATGAGGGATGACTTCACCCGACACCTGCCGGTTGGGAAGCTCCCCGCTGCTTCCAAGCTACCGGTGCTTAACCTGTTCAACCAGGCAGTCTCTCTCAAGGGGTTGAAGGCCGCAGGGGCGAAGCTGAGGCAGGATGTCATCAGCTGCAAAGAAGCTGAGCTCGTTCTTGTCGATCATGCCACTGGGTTGCCCAAGAATTGCACAAACTTCTGATTCATCTATTAATATTTTAATTCTTTTCCAGTCATTTTAAATGTATCTGTTAATTAAGTACACTTTTTGGTTTATTTTACGGGCTGAGGGGACGGGGAGACCAATTTGTACTCAAATCGTTAGTCATAAAAAGTTTCACAGACAAAAGCAGCAATCGCTATAGTAAGCAATGCTCTTAAATCCTTGCTACAGATGCATTTCGTCTTACATACTAATATTATTATCTTATTTAAAGAAAAACTCAGACAACATTATGATCGAACTATATATATAGTAAGACTACTAAATGAGAGGAACGTTTTAAACAGGCCCGAAACTTTTATCTCAGCCCAGTTCAAGTTGTAGACCTAAGGAAGCTACGGGCCGAATCAATTGGGCAATAATTCCATTCCATTCCATTCCCCATCGTTTATTAATTCTTCTTCCTTGAGACTTAGAGAGGATCTTTAGTTAACAAGAAAATGCCCGATTAGTTAGCGGGTCGGAGTTTCTCATGGATCTACTGCAGACTTAATCCCGTCAACGTTACTCGAGGGGAGTGGACCCACGGTCTTTAATCTGAGGGCGAGTGATTGGAAGATCCTCCCTCACAACACATCGGAGAAGACGGAACTACGGAAGAAATGGGACGGCGAACCCTAACCATTTTTCTTCTCCTCTCCTTCTTCCTATCCCTCCTCGGATTCTCTCTCTCCTCGCCGGAGATCCGAGTTGTTACTGCCGAGAAAAGAGTAAGCTTCGATCCGTCCGATTCCGTTTTATGCTCTTTGATTTCATACAACCTGAACTGGAGTTTGAAAGCTTGATATATCCCTTGTTTTTGTTCCTTTATAGCTTTCCCTAATGATTTGGTCCGCATAATCGAGTATGTCTTCTAGATCTTCTTCTGGACTATCAAGTTTTGATTCCTTCGCGTAAATAATCCGTAGAGGAAAAGAAAAGCTAATCGTTTGGTGGTTAATTTTTCCAAATTCTGATGCATTGAATTTAATTGGCGGAAGATTGGGGGCAGGGCTTGCCCACATACTAAAACGCATATTTTGTTTACTGATGTGAACGTGAAGTAGTTATCTCGGGCTGCAAAGTGCGAGCGTGAATCATTGGGTGCATTACCTTCTGCTCCTCTAGAAAAAAAAAAAGAAGTTTGCAGGCTCTCTTAACCTCTTCTCCGCAACAAGTTAACAGAGATTTTGGTTGCTTAGTCTTTTCTATATCTTTTATGCGAATGTGCGCACGATGTGGTGGCTTGCTTCATATTGCTGGATTAAACCATTATCTGTAAATGTTAATTCAACATTTTCTCATGATGATACAAACTGGCACCATAAAATATTTAATGTTTGGCTATGTCTTGCTGATATTTCTTGGGAACTGACTTTTCCTGCATATAATGGTGATGCAGATTGATCTGACCTCCTCCATTGTAAGGGTATTCCTGACATTGAAGGTACAATATCAATTTGCCCTAAAGAATTCAAACATGGATACTTTTAATCTTCCTCTTTAACAGCTATTGGAACCGTTTAGTTTCAAAGCAAGGCTGTTTGTCTGAACCAGTTCTTAGTTTGCTTTACAAAGTTAATAGTACTAGATGAAGTTTCACTACGCTAGTAAAGAACAACTTAAGATATACTTAATAGCTTGTTTCTGATTGATTTCCATCACTCTAACTGTTTAATGAAATTCATCCAGGTGGAAAATACTGGGACTTCTCAAGCTCCTGAAATTCTTCTTGCTTTCCCACCAACTGAGGCTGAGCATCTAGCAATTCTAAAAGCATCCACAGCAGAAGGAAAGCGTAAAAAAAAAACATATGTACCTCTTTCTGTTAGTCCCACTGAATTACCTGATACACCAAATGGTGCTCACTTGTTCTCTATTTCTCTACATAATCCATTAAAAGCGGGGGAGACAACAGTTCTGGAAGTACTTTATGTAGTTACACATTGTCTAGAACCCTTCCCGGCAGAGATCAGTCAGTCAGAGTCTCAGCTTGTGTACTATCGAGACAGTGCAATACTCCTGTCACCTTATCATGTTACTGAGCAGATTACATATATCAAAACACCAAGCAACAAAGTTGAGTCCTTTACAAATGTTGATCCCACTAGTCGTGCAGGCACTGAGCTGAAATATGGCATGTATAATGACTATCCACCATATTCATATTCACCAATAATTATCCATTTCGAGAACAACCATCCTTTTGCGGTTGTTGAGGAACTTGTGCGTCAGGTGGAAATTTCTCACTGGGGAAGCCTTCAAATAACAGAGCACTACAAACTAAAACATGGTGGTGCAAGGCATAAGGGAATCTTTTCAAGGTCAGCTAGCAAACTTATATCATCATTTTCTTACCTAATTTAATCACTCAGTGAAATAGTGAAACAAACGTAGGAAGCATAATAATTTGAGATTATTTTGACTTCATTATGTGGTTCTAGATTATGATTGTCCCTTACATATTATTTATGGTTAATTGCATTTTACCTCCTTGTGATTTAGCTCAATTTCACAAAGTCCTCTTGTATTTTCAACTTAAGCATTTAACCCTTGTATAATCCTGACTAAAGTGCAAATATTATCTTTTTTATAATATTTGACTATATTAGGTATCGAACTTGAATATATGTATATTTTTATCATCTAAAATCATATCAATATTATATTAGATGCGTTGAAAAATCTATTCATTTATTTATAACTTTGTCTTTAACGAGGATCTTCAAATTTGACTTCTAATATGTTCAAATACGATGAGAAAAATAGTAGTTGCACTTTAGTTAAGATCATACAGGGTTAAAAGCTTAAGTCGAAAATACATATAGGCTTTGTGAAATTGAGCCAAACCATAAGAGGGTAAAATGCAATTTTATCTATTATTTAAAATGGATGTTCTTAAAAGATGCATTGTTTCCTCATAAATAGTTTGGCCACCTCAGGTAGGAATTATCTTTTCTTTTCTCCCATTCTCTCCTTATTACTTGTTGGCTTGTTCTTCTCAGATCAAGATTCCCATTTGTAGGTAACCCTTAAAGAATTCATCTGATTTTGTGTGTATGTTGACCATTATTCTCCTGTTGCTTTGGTATATATATTAAAAATGGTCTTATTACTTGTTGGCTTGTTCTTATCTGATTTTCGATAAGATGGTAATCCTTTCCTACATTGGTTAGAACGCTGTTACGAGGCAATGCACAATCCAAGCTTATTTCTGTAATTATTCCATATGTAGCTACATTATCATATTCTTGTGGGACTTTCTTTTCCAGGGTGGAGTATCAATCTAGGCCATCCATTAGTGGAGTGTCTTCATTTAAGCATCTCCTTGCAAGACTCCCCCCTCGAGTTCACTCAGTTTATTATCGTGATGAAATTGGCAATATCTCATCATCCCATCTGCGTATTGGTTCACAGAAGGTACATTTGTTTCTTCTTTACTTCTACTTGATACAGATCTTTAGGTGTTTTCTTTGTTTCCTATGGCATCCATGATTTAATTCTGCGGACCTTCATTGTATCTTTTGGAAGCAAAAATGCCGAAAATATCAAGTTACAAACATAAAGGAATATTAGTCTAGTTTCTTTTAACTATAGGTGGTAAGGAATACTTTCATGCTTGTAAATCTAAAGGAAACTTAAGGGGATTATGACGACAATTGTTTCTTAGTATTTACTGTTTAGTGTTTTTTCTATACTACAGATTAATCCCATCACTTGTTTTTATTTTTCAGTCAGAGCTAGAGATAGAACCTAGATATCCATTATTTGGAGGCTGGCAGGCCACTTTTGTCATCGGCTATGGGCTACCATTGCAAGATTTTCTCTTTGAATCAGATGATGGCCAGCGTTACCTGAATTTCAGTTTTGGATGTCCTCTCCTTGAAACAGTGGTTGATGACTTAACCATCAAAGTAAGTTGTGAGTTCAGTTCAGTAATCCTACTGCACTATTACTTAAATATTTATCCAGTACTGTCCCTGTTAGGAATGTTTTTCTTTGATTGTTTTATAGAAGAATCTCTCTTAAGCCGAACATATTACCTATGGTTTAGACAACTATGGATCATTATCAAGAAACATTTCTATCTAGTGTTGTTTGATGAATATGCCTTCCATTGCTATTATAGAATTTGCTAGTGATTGAATAGTTTTGTCCAGAATTGATCAATTGAACCATCCAGATTGATGGATACAACCTGAAATAAATTCTTAATTTGTTTCCATCTCAATGTTGCCTTCTATTAACTCTGAGGCAATTAAGTTTGTGGAAGGTTGAAACCAGTAGTTATAAGAAGTGCAAGGAGAAATTTTTTCTCTTATGGATGGTAATACTTTGTTTTTCATATATTTGTTGTACTGTATCAAAATTCTTTTTGACAGAAACTATGGTTGTTGCTTCAGGTAGTGCTTCCTGAGGGATCCAAAAACCCCTTAGCTGCAGTTCTTTTCCCTGTGGAGCAACATCTTGAGGTAGTTGTCTTCTACTTGTCTCATGTTGAACTTTTCATGTGCTTCATTATTCTTATATTTGTTTCTTTTTCTTTCTTTTAATACACTTAGAAGTTGTAAGTAATGCCATATGCATATACATTGTATATATGTATATATGTATGTATACATTATATATATGTATATATTATATATATGTATATATGTATGTATACATTCTAGTATATGTATATATACATTTAGGATTTTGAGTCTATCATTATCCAGGAAAGCTAACTGGATATTCTTCTCTGTTATTATGTATGAATATCCCTTTATTTTCCTAAGGATGACAAGCTTATTTGCACTTGCTTTTCCATATTTTAAGCTGTCATCACTTCTTTGATATTATGTTCTTTCATTCCTGGTGATCAGGACATAATATTATGTCTACTATTGCAGACAAGTTATTCATACCTTGATGTTGTTGGGAGGACAACAGTGGTCCTTAAGAAGAAAAATGTAGTCCCAGATCATAATATTCCTTTTCAGGTATTTTCCTCATAACTCCATCAGTGAGATTTATGAATATGCTGGAAATTTTTAAATCTTGTAATGAAAGGTAGTTAATCCGTCACTTCATGTTCTTCCTGAAGTATAAAATAAAAAGGGAAAGAGTATACACAAATACTGAAGCTAACATTATCTGCTTCCTAATCAGAAACGGTGTGTTGTTATGATTATGGGCAATTACCCAGTCCAATCACCTTTTCAAAATTATTGATTTTTTTCTCCTGGAGATTAAGGTCAATTGGCCTTTTTTATCATATAATCTTTACATTTTTGCATCTCTACATGCTTTGTATGCATCTTATTTTCTGTACTCTTTTTTCTCCTCTCAACCACTTCTGAGTTGTTAAATTTATGATTGACGGTCTTTTTGAACCAGAGTTCACTCTTTAGTCTTTTTGTTGAAATATTACTTATGATGTCCTATGTCCTCTGATTTTGTTGTGCTGCAGGTCTACTATGATTTCAATCCAATTTTCATGCTTGCAGAGCCCTTGATGTTGGTATCTGCAGTGTTCCTATTTTTTATTGCCTGTATTGCTTATCTTCACATTGATCTATCAATCAGAAAATTGTAGGGTCTTTATCTGAATATAGCTAGTGTCTAAGCATTTTGCTTCTACTATCTTATCAGATTCATATCCTTACTGTGAACTTTTTAAGATAATCCAGCTATCACTTGTAATATTTCAGTTATTTTGAAGTACGAGTTATGAGTGGCAGAGCTTTTGTAGAACTTTCTTGAGGTTGTCGTGGCCAAATTTTGACGACACTTTTTACTAAGTCTCTTTTGAGAATCCTTGATACTTGTATTATATTTTCTCTCAAATCTTCATGGTGGTGTGGTAATCATATAAGCAGCATTGAAATATACATTATAAGAGTACTTAATATTTTTTTTTTTTAAAATCTGTTAGTAGGATCTCTTGGCATAGTTGTTTGATGCAGAGAAAGCATGACTTTTATTTCAGCAAATAATGGAATATGGAAAGGGAAGTGGTTCGCATGTCATCTGTATCCCGTCATCGCAAATTCGCAATCTAGTCTGTTTCTCTCTTTGTTTGTTTGTTTTTCCTTTTATTTATCTTATTTTGTGTGTGTGTGTGTGTGTGTGTGTGTAAAGAAGTCATACAAGGAACACATCTATAGCAGAGAAAATGTCTGCTAATCCAACCGGTAAACATTTATCGTGATCACAACACCTTTAATTATGTGTCAATCCTGACGTGCATTGAACATTGACAGGCTATTAAGAACCAGCTAATTTGGTTGACTGGATCTATCACACAAAAAAAGACTAATTATGCAGAGAAGAAGTTGATCATTATTATGACCGGTGATTTCTTAGATTGCGATAAAATAGAATATACAATTGAGTATTTACTTAAATGAATACTTGATATAGAAACTGGCTGGCTATAGTAATTAAAAGAAAAGATGAGTTTTGATAGGTAGGGGATTAAGCATCAATACGTAATAGCAGGAGCAGGTCTTCAATTCTTTCGCTATTGCTAGGAGAACTAGTCTAGCCGGGGAAAAAGCTCGACCGATAGACTTCGTCTCTGATGACGCTTTCCGTCGAATATTTTGTCTGCACGAAAAGGTTGCAAGTCTTCGTACGAACAACGATGAGGTCACGCCCCCAGTTCAGATTCCCCTCGATAATACAAACCGGGTAGACGGAGGAGGCCCACTAATCACCAAACCTTTGCTTTTCTTTTTTCGTCCTTCTTCTACGAACTCTTCTTCCTCTCTTTCTAGGTCCAATTCCTTCTCACGAACAGCCGTCGTAGGAGGAGGAAATGGATAGTTCAGGCGAAGAGGAGGAGGAGGAGGAGGAGGAGACGAAGATCGAAGGGTGGTTGTATCTTATCCGATCGAATCGCCTCGGGTTGCACTACTCCAAGAAGCGCTATTTCGTTCTCGAGGACAACAATTCTCTTTGTTGCTACCGGACCACACCTACACCCGCATCAAGAAGAGAGGTTCTTGACTTCTTCTTTGTTCTCGTTGATTCTGATGGACTGCAAGTTGTGATTAATGATATTAATCCATTCTATGCTAAGCTATTTGTGTACGTCTCAAAATGAGATCGCGTCATTTGTGGTTCTTCAAATTTTCATTGAATGCTTTCTTTTTTGGATAATTTTTTAAAAATTCTATTTAACCTTTTCAGGATCTTAAACGAAGTGCATTTATTGATTCATGTGTACGTGTCACTGACAATGGTAGAGAAAACATCCACGGGAATGTAAGAATATGCCAACTATGTATAATGCAGCGATTAGTGTTGATATTTCGACATTATTTATATTCGTCTGTTCCCAATCTTGAAATTTCTTCTCCAACCTGCAGGTTTTCTATATTTTTACTCTGTACAATACTTCCAATCGCGATGATTACCTCAAGGTGAGTCAATTTGCTCATAGGCTTACTCTTTGCACTTCACCTCAGATTATGAGTGGCTAATATACTACTTTTACCTTGCAGTTGGGTGCTATAAGCTCTGAAGAAGCAGCTAAGTGGATAACAACGCTAATGGAAGCGGCATCAAATGTTTGTTGCTTTCACTTAGACCACTTTTTCTACTCAATACATGCATGACGTTATTCACTTGTTTGCAGGAACGCTGCGAGATTGTTGTTGCTTGTTCCAGAAAAAGATGCCTGACTCTTAGGTTATAAGATCACCAATCATCTCAACTGTAACAATTCTTTAGACCAACTACTAATATCTTCTGCATTTACTTCTTGAACATGCAAAACAATCAGTTTTCTTATAGTATATGCTATAATCTTGTGGAACTAGAGTTGTCCTGTTGTTTCAATGGATTTAAGCAGCATTTCTGTTCATCAGATATAACTATCAAAACACTTCATCTTTAGTATGTCTGTTTCAGTGTAAATACAATCCTTATTTAATTAGCATTTCATAGCTCTATAATAATTGAATTACTAGTTATTTACCTGTAATCTTACAATTGCAGAACTATATCTTGAAGAAACAAATTTTGCTCCATCTTATTCGTCGTTCTGTTTCTTATTTTGTCATTGTTTTTTTTTTTTTTTGGCTTATTTATAGGTTGAACCGGACCAAACAAAGGAGTATTATGTACTCCATAGGTAACTATTAACTACTGTTATTTTTATTTCACCAAATATTCCTTTTTGGTAAATTAGTTATATACATGGATATTCTTAATAAACTCTTTTTTTTTTGGTTTAGATTTAGTAATTGCAGTTATTAGTATTACTATTCAGAAAAATCTTTAGATTATCAGGGTATAACCTTTCAGCCATATGTATGGTGGTTCTTTATTCTCTAAATAAATATGAGGGGAAAAAATGTGTTCTACGCCCTATATTATCAGCCTAGTATGATTGGCACATACAATTTGACTCTATCCAAATCAATCTGTCTTTTGCTTTTATTATCTAGTAAACACCCTGAGTCAGAATTACCTACTTTAGGTTAGTGAGGTATTGGTTACATGGGCCAATTCCAGATCCAGTTTGGCTGCATCTGGCCTGGTTACCAAGGTTAGATGATTGGTTCATAGCCTCATAGGCCTAGTTAGCTTCACATTTTTCTGAGGGCAGTATGAGAATTAACCATATATGGCTAGTTGACTTGGTTGGACTCTCTGTTAATGGAGTACATTTTTTGGACATTATAAACAATAAAGGACTAATCATTTGGGGATGTCCAAAAAGTTGGGTATTTAACTATGGTCATAATAAACAATAATGTAGGTGGAAATTATATAGTGCCCTAGCCTTAGCAACTTGAAATTTTAACCATTTTGATGCTTGTAGATTAGATTCAGCTCTCATAACGAAGATGGATCCAATGACAGTGCAAATACATTACTGTAAATCTTATTGTGCTAAGTTTCCATACTTATTTGTCTTTGCAACTTTGGAATTTTCAATTTTTTCCATGTTGACATTGCTAGATTGGACTGCACCAGCACCCTCATGTAAGAACTCAGATCCAGTGACATATGACGTTATTGCACCATCCTCTTGGACAATATTTGGCTGCAAAAATGGTACTATTTTCTGTTTTCTTGTTTATTTCCCTCGAGCTTCCTTATTTAATATCTACAAGCTTCTGTAGGTTTACGGCTATTTAAAGAGGTAAAAGATGGAGATTTTTGCAGCAAGGTACCGAGTTGATCTGATTAGTTAGTGACTATTCAGGATAATTTTTTACCAATGTTCTGAATATATTTCTTTAATCAGCACTGGGATGATCATCCAGCTATAATGGCAGTAGGTGTAGTTGATGCAACTGCCGAGACTATTTTCCAGACAGTTATGTCTCTTGGTCCGTCAAGATCAGAGTAAGACTACAGCTACCTTCTATGTCTACCTATCAAAATTGCCCTTGTATTTGTTAATTCCTGAGGGAAATAGACACTTCTCTGGAAACAGGGAATAGGCCAACCTAGGCCAACCTAGCAATTTTCAGAACATATTACCAAAGTCAGAATGTAATCCGAGAGGCATATCAGAACTAGCAGGATGGTACAGACTACTGAATCTGTCAGTATAATTGAACAGATTGTGAAAAGTGAAAACAGAGAAAATGATATAAGTTTTGCAGACATCTAAAGGACAATATCTGAAAATTAGTTAAATTAAATTGATTTTGAGATGAACTTCTACACAGATGGGATTTCTCCTTTGCTCAGGGAAGAGTAGTTCAACCCTTGGATGATCATACAGATATCATTCAAAAAAAATTGCATAGAGATTGGTTGCCTTGGTGAGATTATAAACTCATAAAACCTTCTTTTGCTTAGCTTATGAGCTCTACCAAAAATCTTGCTATAACTATATATGTTTGTACTTTGTAGGGGCATGAGACAAAGAGATCTATTGCTGCACCGTTATTGGAGGGAAGATGATGGAACATACAGTTAATGTCCTTGCAATTTTTTTTCCCACTGTTTGATACTATATCTTTATAATAAAATAATGCTGCTTCTTTTGATTTCTGACAGTTATTCTATATCATTCTGTGTTCCACCAAAACTGTCCACCAGAGCGAGGCTATGTTCGTGCATGCCTTAAAAGTAATGGATGCTTCACTAGTAGAACTTTTCATAGTAGCATTCTCTATTATGTTCATCTCAAAATAAAATATCTGAGACGCTCTAACTAACACTGCAAAACACTATAGCTTAATATGTTACATGCAACTTTATGCAAACACCCTTTTTCTTCCTTTTTTTCACTTTTCTTGGCCCTTCATCAGTCTTCAATATCAGTGGAACCTGGATCTTCCAATTGCTGGCCTGTTACCGTTAATTTGATCCTCCTCTGCCCCTCTGATGGATCTGTTCTACTACTTAGTATAGCTAGCATGCTTTGCCCACTCATCTACCAGATTTAATAGTTATCTTAAGTTTATCTTTCTAGGTGGAGGATATGTTATATCTCCTGTAAACCAAGGAAAACAATCCCTTGTCAAGCACATGCTTGCTGTTGATTGGAGATTCTGGAAATCATATATGTTTACCTCTTCTGCAAAGTATATCACTATCCGGATGCTAGAGAGAGTTGCAGGTAGTAGTCCGCTATTGAGAATCTGAAGTGGCCTTTTTCAATGACTTACCTTTTCATTGAAATACTTTCTTTTATCATATTCTTATATATGCATTTCATTCTTATTTTTCGTAGCATTAAGAGAACTTTGCCGGTTGAATCTTGAAAAATTCCCTTGCTTTAATTTCCCATCTGAAGTTACAAGAGAGGTAAGACTGCCACGGCTAGGCATAGAAGTGGAACTGAAATTGGCTGGAGAGATCAGTAAGAATGAAGACTCTAGAGAAGGGTCTGGAGTGTCTCAAGCTAAATCTGCAAATGAAGATCATTTTTTTCTTCAAACAAATGATGCAGCTGATGAATTCTTTGATTTTCCGGATGAATCAGAATATGACCAAGAAGAGGCCCTATGGTCTTCGAAAGCAAGCACACAATCAATGGTAAGCTTTACTTTACCTTATTATATGTATCTTGCATTAGAGTATTGAGATCTTTTCCATAATTGTTTCATAGGTGAAGGACCACTACCAGTCTAGTCTGTCAACAACTGCCATGCTTGTAAAGAGATTTCAAGATCTAGCAGGTGGGATTGCAAAGGTTCCTTTTAAATTTTGGATTTATTTTGCAGGATATATTTCAATATCCATGGTACTTTTCTTGCAATACGAGACTTTTCAAGTTATCTGATTCTTTGGGTTCTTTTCAGCTCAGAAGATGGATTACATGGATCTACAAGAAGCTTCAATGGTAGATACAATAACATGCAGTTATGGGAACACACTTCAAAAGGACTCTAGTGGTATAATTGCTTGTAGTTGGGCAACTGCAGATCCCTCTACATTTTTGATTCGTGGGAAGACATACTTGCAGGACCATTATAAGGTACACTTTTAGGCTTCAATGTACTTGTATGGATCAATCGTTCTCTTAGACCATCATGTTATCAATTTGTTCACACGAGGAGAAGTAACTTATTAGCATTATGGGGCATTAAAAATGCTTTGATACTTTTTTTTTTTTTTTTGGGGTACAATTCTCTAGTAAAATGATGGTCAGTTTTGTCACCATTTCTATCACTTGATAGACCAATCTTTCTAAAGATGATTTTCATATACGTAGATCAAAGCTGATGGTACCTTGATGCAAATGATAGCTGCCGATTGGCTAAAATCTGATAAGCGTGAAGATGATCTTGGTGGTCGGCCTGGGAGCATTGTTCAGGTGATGACAGAAATAATTTATACCCTGATAAACAGGATAAAGAGGTGATCTCTCTCTATCTGTGTGTTTGCTGCGATAATAGCAGAATTTTCATTCATTACAGAAATATGCAGCACAAGGTGGGACAGAATTCTTCTTCATTGTCCATATACAGGTGAGGAATATCTCTTTTTGCAAATGAAAAGAACCATTTACTCTGATGTTTCAGATATGTAGACTATATGGTTTCTAATTCTTGTGCTAAAGTCAGGTCCCAGGTTCAACAACGTATAGTCTTGCCTTGTATTACATGATGGATATCCAAGTGCAAGATGTTCCTCTATTAGATAGCTTTGTCAGAGGAGATGATGCTTTCAGAAATTCAAGATTTAAGCTCATTCCATATATATCTAAGGTGAATCCATGTGCTTGTGCATTAGCCATGAGTTTCAACATGTGTTAATATTACACCTAGTATACACTTCTTGCAGATTATGTGGTTCCAATTTTTGTCCCTTGTAGGGATCTTGGTTAGTGAAGCAAAGTGTGGGCAAGAAAGCTTGTTTGGTTGGCCAAGCACTGGAAATACATTATTTCCAAGGGAGAAACTACTTGGAGGTAAAATCATGGTATCTACATTTTCTTTTCTGTTCTTATAAAATGTCTATACTGCAAAATATAGAAAGATTAGAATTCATTACATATTCTGCTGGGATGCGAACTCACTTTTAGACTTCTTTTTCTCCTTTCTTGGAAGAGAATAAAAGGAACAGCTAACACATGGATAAACTCCTTCCTAGATCTAATGTTCTGAATAGAAGACTATTCTTCATTACTATCTTTCCCCAGCTCAGTCATATCTAAGCATATGAATCAGTTATTCTAGGTTGTAAACCTTGCATTGACAATTCATTCATCTTTCAGCTTGGCATAGATATCGGATCCTCAACAGTTGCTAGAGGTGTAGTGAGCCTTGTCCTTGGTTACTTGAATAGCCTGGTGATAGAAATGGCATTCCTGATACAGGTAAGAATGCTATATCTACGAGGAAAAATCAGTGCAGTTGTTGATTTTTAAAACATTGTTTTGAATGCTGCTTACGTTTTCTGTATTAATGTGCTAAGTATATATTTTCACATTGGAGGATCTCCTCTGTGTTTAACATCATTGCATGACATGAATAAACTTATCCAGTATCATAAATCGAGATATTTAACAGGGAAATATAGAGGAAGAGCTTCCAGAGTTTCTACTTGGAACCTGTCGGTTGAACCACCTTGATGCCTCTAAAGCGATACCTATAAGGCAGTTTTTGTAAAAGGTCACATTTTAACCTAATATTTCTCCGAACAAGTATGCTGCATGTCCAGCTTTTCTCGAGATTTGTTTTCTGGGAGATATATCCAGCTAACTATTCTTTCAATTTGTGCAAAACTCCAAATGGGAGGCAGAGCAATGTACATTTATCTGAAGAGGTGCTGAACTTTTGTATACAGATTATACATCATGTTGGAACTCGATGATTATTTATTGCAAACTTTGTTGTCATTGTGCGATAAAATTATGTGTGACAAATAGTGGGCATACAATTTGGGAAAACCGTGGAAGGTTTGCTATTACCATTCTCTTTGCCACGAGTACACGCAGTACAATTAAATGATCACGACTCCGAAAGGATCAGAAATTAATTGTATACTTCTAATTGTACAACAATTCACACTGGTAAAAAATCCATTATGACATAGCATATCGAATTGATTTCCTGTTCTATATTGGCCCCAATTGGGAGTTAACATTTTGGGCTACAGCTAATTAGAGAATCTAGATTCAGTGCATTAAGATCAAGATATTTGAAATAATTTAACTGGTTTGGAACGGTAAAGTTTCTTTACCATGCTTTCCTCGAGATGATGCCTATTGAATTTTGGGCCTCCATAACCCATTTTATTGGGTTTGGGCTTATAGATATCAGTGACACACTATGAGAGAGAGAGAGAGAGAGAGAGAGAGAGAGAGAGAGAGAGAGAGAAGAAGAAGAAGAAGAAGAAGAAGAAGAAGAAGAAGAAGAAGAGGAAGAAGAAGAGGAAGAAGAAGAAAGAGAATTAGATTAGATAGTAATCAATCAACTGCAAAAAGAACTCAATACACCCAAGCTACAATATCAAACTAGCAATCTTTCTACTGCTTTTTTTTTTAAAATCTAATAATAGCCCCCCTTCTATTCTTCGTTCCCCCCTCCTTGTTCGTCTAGCTACACTTCAAATCTAATTCTCTCCTCCTCTGTCTCAATTCTTCTCATTCTCGACTACGTACCTAAGTTCTAACCATGCTCGCCTATCTCTCCTCTTTTCCTCATTCCCACACCCTCCTCCTCCTCCTCCTCCTCCTCCTCTGTACAAAACTAGGGGGGAATCAATTGATATGAACTCCAAAGAAAAGAAGGAAAAAAAAATTTAAAAGAGAGAAAACCCATAAATCAATATCGACTCTGGTAAACTAATTAAAATTTGTGTCCTCATTCCCTCCTCCGAATGTAGCCGAGTAGGTCGCAGTCGGGCTTCTGAGTAGTACCTTTGTTCCGCATCTCCACAACCTTCTTATGGGAGTTGGAGTGGATGGAGGGGACGAAAGTGGGGCTCGCTGCGGGGCGGTACTCAGGGAACAGCCTCCCGGACTTATACCGGACACCGCACGCGTTGCACAGCGTCTTGGGTCCCATGGGCCCCGCCCTCCACTGCGGCGTCTTCTGTATCTCGCAATGCATACACTTCCTCACTGGAGGAGCCTGAGCCGGAGCCGGAGCCTGCTGAAATGCTGTTAAGTCATCATTATCAACATCGCCTGCCTCGCAAGTAGCAGCAGCGAAGGAGGCCTTGCTCTTCTTCTTCTTCTTTTTCTTCATGGCCGGAGTAAGAGGAGGAGGAGGAGGATACGATTCGGCGATGCTCTCCGGATCGGAGGAGATATTGGGGAGCGGTTGGACCTCGGAGGAAGGGGGTAGGAAAGGGACGGTGACATGGGGACGTGGGGAGAAGGTGATGGGGCGGGGCCGCTTGCTACGGGCACGGGCGGGCACCACCAGAATGGGCTCAGCTGGACTCACACTTCTGCTGCTGCTGCTGCTTATACTGCTGCTGTTTCCAGAGAAAGAGTAGGAAGACGACGAATAGGATGAAGAGGAAGACGAGGACGCTGAACCTGAGCCAGAGCCAGAGCCAGAGCCAGAGCCAAAATCAGAGCGGCCTCCGGTTCCGCCGCGAAGGGTGTTTGATTCGAGGACTGAGACAGGGCTGGATGTGCAGAAGTGGAGCAAGTGATCTTCTTCTTTGTTGATGGCACTGGGGATGCTAATGTTGATATCGGTGTTGGTGTTGGTGTTGGTGTTGGTGGTAGTGTTGGGGAAAATGGTGGAGAAGGAATCGGTGGTGGTGTCGTCGAAGAAGTTTGACAGCCATTCCAACTGCACCATGTCTATATCATCCTCGCACTGCATTTTATTTTTTCCAAACATTGGCACACAATGTCAGCGAAGCAGAGCAAACATGACCAGATCACAGAGTACTAGACAACTATAAGGACGACAGGAAGAATACTACCAAATCCCCACTACTCGGTTTAAAAAAGAAGGAAGGAAAAAAAAACAAAAGAAGTTGTCTCGGTTTGGGTCCATCTATTTTAAGGGGTACGATGTGGGCCCAAACGAATGTGAGAGGGGATCCAACATCCAAGATAGCATTGATCGATTTCACGTACCCTACCCGGAAACCATTACAAACGAACAAGAACTTACAGCGCCAAATTTGTCCTCCTTTCCTCGATTCACTGCATCACCGACACTAACATTTGCTGTCTCCACCCCTCCTCCTCCTCCTCCTGCCGCTGCTGCTAAGAAAGCATCGTCCTCAACAGGAGGAGGAAGCAGCGAGTCCAAGTCAAGAGGAGGGGGAACAATGAGGTGGCCGTTGCCGGCGCTCGAGCCCGCCATCTCAAGCAAGGCTTCGTCTTCTTCGTTGGAGAAGTCGAGCAAGTCATCGATGTGGTCGAACAGATCACCGCAGGTCGCATCCATGCAAGCGTCCGCCATCACGTTTTCCCAAGGCCGCCTGCATTTATATTTTGCTCATTAACAACATCACACGACTAATAAACTAATTAAAAATTGGTATATTAGTCGCTCACAGTTACAACATTTCATCTGTTTGTTTCAATTAACTTGGCATTAATTTTGCTTAACATGTACATTCCCACATTTCCCCCATGGACTATTTGTTGTTTGCACAATTCTACTTGCTACCGCACCGACCGCAGTGTTTTACCCCTGTTGCAGAGGAATTTGCTCATAATTTACAAGTGGGAGGAGGTCATTTTGGGACACAATTTTCTCTGCTTCATTCGTTCGCAAAAATGAAAAAAGAACGGCATTCATCAATTTTCCTTTATTTTCTTCCCTGGTTGACAGTATATGAGAAAAGTCGCATTCTGCTGAAGAGTAGAACAAGTAAATTCGTACGTACAATCGAAAGCCAAAGATACCATGTTAAAAGGTCGAATGCGCAAAACTAATGAACTCTGAGGCAAATCGGTAATGCGACTAGTAGGAATAATGCGAAAATTAAGAAAAGTTAAGGTTGATTCTCGCAGAGACGAAGGAATGAACGGTCGAAATCCCGCAATGAACCAAACTTGCGTCAAAAGCTTTAATTGGAGTACCTGTGGCTTCACTCTCGATTAGGGGACTCTCCAGCACTTAGATTTCTTCAGTTTTATCTTCAATTCCAAACAGCAACGGAAGACCGACTTCGATCAAATTCCCAATTCCAGCAGTAAGACACAATGAGGCAGAGGACAGAGTGGAACAGAGCAAAAGGAAGGGCCGACTTAGCGGATATGCACTCAACTCACTTGACGAAATGCCGGAACGAGGTCACTTTATTTTTAGCGGCTAGAGACCCTCCTATACGAGGAAGCAGAAAAGCTTAATTCCGGATCTCCATCACAATTAAACAGCGTCAACAAGCAGCGGAAGGAACGGACAGGCAAGTTAAATTGAAAAGCTCCAACTCTGTTCAACTGCACTCAAATATATGTATTCCTACCCCACTCTATTCCTAGAGTGGGAAGCTTTAAATCAGTTGAGAGAAATAGAAACAGAGAGAATGAGAGGTCGTCCGGAATATAGAGAGAGAGAGAGAGAGGAGTAAATAAACAGAGAGGGGTGCAAATTGGAATAGCCTAAAAGAGAAGAGAATGAAGTGGGTAAGAGCTGAGAGATGAATTATGGAGGAAAGAACGTGGGGGCGAAGGGGGGGGGGGGGGGAGGTGAAGCCTAGGCGTTGCCTTGCCTCGCCTCGCCTCGCTCTTTGGTTAATTTTTGGTGGGAAGATGGAGTTCCACTAGTCGCCAACTATTACTACTGTAGATAGATGGATGGATGCAAATGGTAGGTAAGGTTTCCTCTCTCATTGCTAGCTGTCCTCTCCAATCCTCATTGTCGTCACGTTCAAGTCTTCTCTCTCTCTCTCTCTCTCTCTCTCTCTCATAAAAAGGGGAGGTGGGGGAAATTGGCTTTTCAAGGTCCCCCACCCCCCACCGCTTGCCTTGGTTTTCATAATTTTTTTTTATATATATTTTCACTGTTTTTGGGAAAGAATAGAGAATTATATAAAATGAAAGTTAGGGATATTTATTAAAGCAATTATTCGCATATACTGTAAGTAAAAAAAGAGAGGAAAAGATAAAGAAACGCTGGATTAAAGCTCCGCCTTGTGAATTAATTGTGAGGCAGCTTTTATATTTATATATATATATATATATATATATATATATATATATATATATATATATATATATAAATTTTGTACCGTGGTGGTTTTTAAATATACTCTTTTATTATTTTATAGTTGGCACTTACTACTTAGGCAACAAATAAGAAGCGTCGGTTAGTCCGTGGGTAAGGGCTTATCATGGAGCGGTTGAACGTGGAGGCCATCCCATTGGTAGAACAACGAGGGGTTGAATAATTATGCAGGCAACGTAGGAAGCATCCACTCCCTTGATTAGTGACAGCTGTACCTCGACCCAATTTGTTTAATTACCGCATCGCTTAACTTTGCTTAAAGGATGCTTTACCATTAACTTCTGCCCCTATATCTCTTCTTCTTCTTCTTCTTCTTCTTCTTCCACTTCCACCATATATCTTCTAACATCTTATTGAACTTTTTCACTCATCATCCATCTTATTCTTAAATTACTCGGCTGGCTTAACACTTAAGCCACTGACTAAATTTTGGTTAAGAAAATTAAATTACTCATCTCAAGGAGATGGAAGCACTACTTATACGTAAGTAGACGTGCGTGACATATTTGTTACTCATGTTGTCAGGAGAGTTATTCACAATTCGAGCAAATAAATTAACAAAATTGAGTTTTGAGTCTTACTACTACCCCATGCACATATGACCTACATGATTGATAATGTAAATGAGATTTTTTTTTATTAATTTCCTTTTTTCCTAAGTTGAGGCGGTGATTGCGGGCCTGCTACGTATCCACCACTTACCCAGGCAAGTCAAAGCTCAGGGTCGTATAAGGTAGACGACGTGGTTTTGTGCGTTTTGCCTACCAATCAATACGCGTAAACTAATTTAAATTACCACCACTCCAAAAGTTGCAATTCTTCTCTCTCTTTTTTTTAGCGAATTATTTCCAATTACTGTGTGCTTGAGATCATTAGTAGCCACATGCATTTTGTTGGCAGAAATTCGATCAAACTGTGTTCCATCTATGCATGTGCCCGGAGGCTAAATTTAGTCAGCTAGCTACCAATATGGCCATCCAGAAACTAGGAATTATAAATCAACGGCATATACTGTCCATGGTTAGTCAACTACGTAGGCTTTGCCAATTGCCTAACCATGATTAAACTGGTGGATGTATTAAACTGCATGCGCATATCTATACAATATATACTCGTCACATCACGTCACTGTGGGCATATATATATATATATATATATATATATATATATATATAATTAATTAATTAATTAATGGTAGCTCCCTTATTCTTCTCTAATACCAGGTCCCATGTCAGATATTTTGAATGATAACTTTGAAATGAAAAAGATCGAGATAAATTGAGGAATATTAATCGACGTGGAAAGGAAAGGGTGCAGAGAAAACTAAAGAGTAAAGTGACCGCACAACTGATGGTTGTTTGTGCCTCTGGAAACGCTGGCCCCTCTCCTATACTTTCTCATCTCCTCTTCTTTTCAACTAACTTGAGTCACACTCCTTGCATCAAATTCCTTCCATCTTACTCTCTCTCTCTCTCTCTCCCTCTTTCCCCCCCTCTCCCTCTCCCTCTTCCTAGATTTATTTCTCCTTCCAAGAAATTAAAATAAATAATGTTCATGCGAATGAAAAGGTTAATCATAGTCCGTGTGAGTAGGGAAGCCCTAACTTTCACGCATGTAATTTGGAAGGCTACAGTTGAGGGTGAAGCTGAAGCTGTGAAGCAACAGAGACAGAGAAAACGATCACAGTACGAGTTAAAGTGCAGTTACTTACGTACGTACTAAGGTTTTGAGTGAGGAAGCATTCATTAATTGAGCCTCAAAGATGGATGTATAGATCTACGAGTTACTAGTAACGAGTAAATAGGAAATTAACATTGGATCCAAATTCCAAGTGGAGTATTTCACGTGTAGACGTAGTAAGTAGTGGATAATGGATCATTTTTTAGTTAGGGGCGATATTAACACCGACACACTTGATGGCTCCAAGCTCATGCCGCGCACATGCAACATTGAATTAATTAAATGGCCAAATGTCTTTGTACCGTTTCTCTGGGTAGGCGATGTTGCTGCTCCCCTTTTGCATTTGCGAAATGTGATTGCAGATTGCATCACTCTCATGAATGCAACCACTTTTCATTAATACACCTGGCTCCCTGCATCCTGCATGCATGCTACACCCTAGCTACCATAGGGTTTACTTGTTGTTTTATATGGCTCCATCCTTCATATATATATAAGGGACATGATTACTTATTTATTAATCTTCTCTACTGCTGATCGTCTCCTTCTAATATACACATGAATATTGGTGATGAGAACAAACTAATTAAGCTCTACTAGTTTAGCATATATATATACATATATAGTTAAGTAATTAATAGTCAGTAATTTGATCCAACTCTATATATAATTAGCAGAAGACTCAGGAGAGGAAGCTAGGGGGGACCATTACACGTGCAACGATTAATCCAAGGCTTCCGGGAAAGAGAGAGTAACATGGCTGATGGCGTAGTCTAATGCATGCATGGTTTCGTTTGTTTAATTTAAAGTGCAAGAGAAGAAGGGTAGATTATGACTCCCTAATCTCGGCAACGGATTATTCAAACATAAGCTTGTCTCCTTGCAGTTTTCAAATTCATAAGATCAGATCTCCTGCCTGCCGAGCTATTTAAAGAAATTAAAGCTAATATAACGGTGTGCGTCCGATATAATCAATTATATGATAATTAATTAGGAGAGAGAGAGAAAAAAAAAAGTATATATAAAAGGTTTGCAATTGGCTTAGGCGACAAATTAAAATATATATAGCTTCGATCAGCAACATGCATGTGGTTGCAAGCTCATTTTCGCCTGTCTAGAGCTCAGCTACAAGTGGTCTGTCACGTTCGCTAGGTACGTTGTTTGATGATTAGGTTTACTTTTACTAGCTTCATTACGGGTGGAAGAGGGGCATGAGCATGATATATCGGACGGTCATATAAGGGTATTTCGGTGTTTGTCGAGGAGCCATTAAATCTCAGCCGTCCAAAAGAGAGGATTGTCTCGGAATTCGGGACCACATGATCAATTAAGCTGCATATATGGGTCCCTCCGGCCGGCACAATTCTGCCTGGACCCTAGTGCGTACTTCTAATCAAGGAGCCGCTGTTGGATGTTTCCCTTTTTTAAAATATTCAAAATTAATTTGGGGGTGTTGGGGGGATAAAAATGAAATTAAAAATTAAAAAAAAAAGGTTTTTTTTTTTTTTTTTTTTAAATCCTAGAACTATATATGGAACAAAAATATTTATTTCAATCTTTTGATAGTCTCCTCATGCGTGCATCTTTAGTTGCTCATACGCTTATTACCAGATAGTGTGTTAAAGATAGAGAGGATATGGATGATGTTGCTGGACATGGCACATGGAGATGTAGAGAAGGTAGAACGTGGATGCATGTAGATAGATAGATAGCCCAGCCCATGGCCACGTTACGAGAAGTTCGTTTCCGGTGAGTCCTCCGGCACGCGTCGGTCGGCAGGTGATGAGGTCGAGGTCCCCATGGATCTGGATCATGTGTCCACGACATGCCAGCTCAGTTACAGTGGGGGCAAAGCCACGTGATCCACCCCCCCAACCCACAGTGCTATTCAGCAATAATTAAATAGATGCCAACCCCACGTGTCGTTGGATCGCAAAAGTGTTGAATCTTTGACCAATCGGATCGATCGTTCGTTGTTTAATTAAGCGCTCCCCTCCTAATATATCTTAATAAGCAGTTAGCGTTTACGCCAACCAAACCAAACCAAACCAAACCAAACCAAACCAAACTACGACCGCGACTACGACTGCGACTGCGAGGGAGTCCACTGCTCATACTAAATCAGAATCGTCCATTTTCTATCAGATGGAGAGGTAATTAATTAGCAAGGTGCAACTTGACAATTAGATTAGGTGCAGCTGGCTTCCGCTCTGCGTTATTAATTCCAGAGGATTGTGATTTAATGATGGTGACGCACCACTGGTGTACTATATATACTGTCAGTATACATATAAATCTGAAAACAAAACAATTAATATGCATGGATATATACCATCGGCTAATTCAAACAATTACATATACTGTTTTATTGGGTATCTCTAAGAACCAGAGAAAGGGAAGCGCGCAGTGAAAGCAACAGCAACATATGGAATTAATTAATGTACGGGTCATTACATGTAACGCACGGCATGACGGTAATAATACTTAATAATAATAATAATAATAATAGTATGTAACTTTTATTCATCCATATCTGTGTAGCTTGGAGGAGGAGTTTTATAGGTATGGCTACCTTTTAGCGTAATTAAGAGGGAATTGTTTAAGGAATCTAAATGAGATCTCATCTCTTATTATAAATTGTGGCTCTGCATCGATCTAAAAAAATATATTAACCAACAATTAACACGATGAAAGGATATTATATATATATATAATAATATATATCAATAGAACGAGAATCATCTGGTGATAAATCACCACCTTGTTGGTGACGCTCCTTGATCGACAAAGGCGGCGGTTGGCAAAATGAATTTTCTCCTACCACAACAAATTGACAACATGTTGATGCCAAATGCATATCATGTTCACCAACTTCCTTTTCGTGTTGGGTCGGACTCGGCCTAACGTCGTCCACCATCCCGAGTCAGCGCGAATACCGCCAAGGTTTTATCAGGATGTGTTCAACAACCATCTGGCACGCACCTCCAATGCAAAGAAGCAGGAATGAAAGCTTAGCACTTTTAAACCAGTGATTTCTTTGGAATTCCAGCCAGAAGAAATGCCTTGAGAGGGTGATGTTTTCTAAAGATGTTACACCAACTTATATTTTTAACTAAAATATTCTCTTACGACGGTTGCTTAATCCTCTAATCAGAAATTATTCACTCCCTTTGATCAACAGATTTAGAGTCTCTGTCTACTAATCTGAGATAGTATGCTGTATCTTAACATGCATTCAATTAGAGTGGATGTTAAAACACAGTATATCCACCTTTCCTGAAAAAAGCAATAAAAGTTCTACCTCATTACAGGGGACTTATACTAATTTTCTTTTCACTATAATCTGATGATAAATTTGAGAGCTATTTATCAGTGGTACTTTTTTAAAAAAAAAAGAAAAAAAGATTGTAATCATTTCCACATATACAATATCTACACATACATCCAACCAAACGGGCATAAAATTGATATATACGAGTTTTGAGTACTAAAAAGCCTAGGTTGGTTAAGCAGAAGAATGCTCAAGTTCAAATTACTTGCCTTGGATTTTAGCATCATAACTTCAAGAAGAAAACAAAGAGAGTAAAACCAACACGACAATATTATGATCCTAGCTCCAACATGCAACTAGTTATCCTGTTCCAGGCTATTCAATTATATACAGTGCCAACAACAATATAGGGCCACAACTCCATGAATATTTCATTGAGGATGCTTGATATTGGAAAAATAATCGAATGGAGAATGTTTTACAAGCAAAGCTTAGCTTAGCTAGCTATACAAGACTAAAGACTGCCAGAAACGATCAACTTATACGTGGAAAGAGTACAATAACTGAAACTAATGGGATGCTGCATTCGGCTAGTTTATAATCTGTCTTCACAAATTGAATGATGAGATTCTCTATTATCGCTGCATTTGCAAACTCCAAAGAATCAATTTCTCCGCTATCATGGGAGCAAGAATTAGCAAAGCATGATAGCAATAATTAGCAAAGCCAAAATGGTGAACCTAAAAATTTAGGGAATGTCTGGAACATTCAGTATAGACGGCCTCGACAATTTGCTGCTCCACATAGGCAAGGATGTCCATCTCCGGGTAGTAGCTTGTATCGGTAGTCATAAGTCAGTTCTTCCCCCATCGCAATCTAACAATTCAATTGAGTTTCAGTAAGTCCAAAATATATAAATATCAAAACTTCGGTAGCATCACATAAGAACATAAGGAAAACTTCATACATCCCGACTCGCATAGAAACCAATATGAGCAAGCTGGCAATCCATGCTCTCCACCAAAACTAGATAGTTCACAAGATTGGGCGAACAGCTGCCATCAAGAAATCACACTTCGTGAGCAGCACGAAAGTAGTTCTGCTTCTATATGCATACGAGCAGTGTTACCTGTGGTTAATAAAACGTGACACATTCCCATATTTTGAAGCATCAAGCACATAAGGGACGGTCCCTTCACTCAGACCTCTGGCACGATCAATATGAGCATCGATGTCATACAAATAGCTGCACTCGTTGTTGTCACGCCTGAAAATATTGAAGAATCTAAGCCTATTATCTCAAACATAAAGAAGTCATGAATAACCATGAGTTCATATGCATGGTCAGAATCAGAGACCTCCCTCTTCCTTTCCCCAACTCGTCATAATTCAAGACCTCCCCGACATACTCACACACAAAAGTGCCTCGAGAGATGGCTTCTCCAGATCTAACAGCCCAATCCTGTAAAGGAAGACAAGATTACTCGAAGAACTCGATCTTTTTAAGGCTACATAGGAATTTACCTTCTTTATGGTTCTAAAGATTTCCAGCTTGACTTGAACCCCTTTCTGCAACACTCTGTTCTGGCAGGATGTATCACAATTGCATAAAGAGTTGCACTCATATACCAGATAGCCTTCCTGCATAGCCAAACAAAAAAAGAGAAAAAAAGTAGTAGGATACCAAAGCAGGTAAATATTAACTTAATACCTCTTCTATGAACAAATCAGAAATGTAACATACACAACATGATACATACTGGTCGACTAAATAGTATGTTTTGGTTCAGGTTATACTCAAAAGTACCGTATTAGGTAAAATTCTGGTGATGGTGTTGGAAGGCTGTCCGTGTAAACTGTGAAGGAAGCAAATATGGGCTAACAAGGTGCTAATCGTTCATTTGTTTAGTAGAACTAAATTTCTAAACTAGAGTTTCAAGCTTTTTCTCTACGAGCAGCTTACCAGTGGGCACCATACACTACACAACATAAGACAAAGATAATTTGGATATATAAAAGGTTTGTAACCTACAAAGAAGAGACCTTTGACAAAAAGACAAAATTACCTCCAATATAATTTGACCTCTGTCATCATACGCAAATCTTCCATGCATTGGTTTACCATAAATATCCTCGGCTTTTTCGTAGTCACTGTCAAAAAGGTATACATGATCACAGTTTTCAGGACAACACTGAGCATGCGAACAAGCACAGCCCAACTGAGAGTTCTGCAGAAACATAGTTGGAATGGTCATTTACATATTAACGTCAAACAGTGTTGTGCAATAAGCTATTGCACAGGAAAGGTAAATTATGATGGTGTCTACCGTAAATGTTGCATTAACCCATAGCAACAATGCTCCATTAAATAACAAAAAGCAAAAGCCATTTCAGAGAGGTACCTTTGTATCAAGACTAAGAGAAGGCACCATCAACCGCTCAGTTACATAAGTAAAACCCTGCCAAGGCATAGAAATTGCCTGGCCTTGACTAGGGAAGACTTCATCAAAATGGATGTGAAGAGCATCCTTAATGTCATCATCAACTAAACAAGGAATTGGGATCCTTTCCCTGCCAAAGCTAATATCTTCACATAAAAGTACAGCTGCTCTCTTGGGCTTCCAATTAAAATGCTTGGAGTCAAGCACATAGTGGTATTCATCCATCTCCCACCTTGCATCATTGGGAGGATCCATTATTGGAGCAGGAAGTTCTAGAAGTCTATCAGAGAGAGGATCTAATGGAGCAACAAGTGGATTTGTCGGAGGTTTACATCCTTTGGGACAAACAAATCCCTCTTGATGCCAATCTATTTGAACATTCAGCTCACTACAAACTTTTGCTGCTTTCAAATAAAGGTTCTCAGGTAATACTCCATACTTGGCCTCCAATGAAGAATGAAGGCTTAACCTGCAGCAGGTAGCACGAGCAATAGACAGAATCTCAAGGTTACTGGGACGAGACTTTGATTTTTGGATCTTGGAAAACAAGGTCTGTGCAAGATCTGAGCAACAAGAATCCAAAAGCCAGCCAAGACCTGCCGTTTCAGATGCCAGCTGTTGCGGTCTTGACCTCATAGATAACACCAAGTCAGAAGACCTAAAATGCTTCTGCATCACAAAGCTGTTCTGCTTCTTAAATCTAAATGAGGGTCGAAAACTTTTCTTAAATTTGGGGTAGCAATGTCTACTACGGTTGAGCTGATAGTTCCCTCTCCTAGGTGGAAAGTGGCTCACAGAACCTGGTCTCATATGAGCAACTTGATGGTGACGGCCAAGATCTGGTAAAAGATCAAATCTCAATCCACAGAATCGACAGGTGAACTTCTGTGATCCATCATCCTTCTCAGAGATATGGTTACTATGGAAGGGCTTATTGATTGTCTCCACTATTGGTTGAAGAGCTTGATCCAGGGGATGTTGGGTATAGTCTGACAGCTTAAACTCTGCAGTATGGGACGAAAGAACATGCTGCCATAACTGCTCAGGACTAATGAAATGGCTATTGCAAGACATACATCGGAAAATTGTCGAGTGCTGGAGGAATTGCACACCATGTCTCTCTTGCACATGACCCTCAAGAACTTTTCTGTTAGTAAATGAGTCCATGCAGACTGCACAAGCATATCCTCTGAACAGCCACCGAGCTTCCCTTTTGTGGACATCTGACCAATGTTGTCCAAGGTTCTGATAATTAGAGAATTCCTGAAAGCAGATTTTGCACTTTAATCCACTAGCAAGGTCATTTTCCTTCTCCTTCACTACAAATGTTGACAATCCTTTGGCTTCCAAGGAGGGTGCTTGCTTAGACTTATCTGCATCAAAGCCCCAAATCTGTATAAGTTTCTCTCTTTCGCTTGAAACCAACTTAATCAAGTATTCCCCCACGGCTGGATCTTTGGAGGCTTCTGCTAATATCCATCCCATGTTGTCAGCTTTAAGAAATGAATGCTGGCGTGAAAGGCTGCCTTTCATGAACCCATATAGGAGGTCACAAGCTTGATGCAAATTTATTTTCTCTTTCCTTGATGAACAACTTTGAAGAAGATTCAAAAATATATCTTTTGAAATAAGCCGACTCTTACCATTCCTGGCGCGTTTGAGGAATTTTGGAACATGCTTCTCACAATACAAAGTGTGACGCTTAGCATACTCTTGGCATTCATCGCCATCTTTTTGACGGTAATATCCAATGCAACGTGGCCAATCCAAGCTAATGCTTTTCACAGGAGTAGGTAGCGCATTGTATAGCTCAGATTTATTCATTAGACAATTCCTTTCATCTAGAGTCTCTTCGACCACAATTTGAATCAAGTTCTCCTGCATCGGAGCCTCCATATTTCCAGTCAATCCGAAGTCTTTGCTATATATGGTGTTTAAGCTAGAAAAGTTCTCCAGGACTTTGTTCTCAGAATCTTCCCTCTTGAGCAAACTCTCGGAGGTTCTATCTAAGCTATCAGTTTTAAACAAATCATGGTTTGTTTGAAGACGATGTTTCTTACAGAAAGAAGAGCCATACCTAGCTCGATGTTTACATTTTCTACCATGAGTAGTCAAACCTTCACACATTTGGGCTTCAGCAGGGAAATCTCTTTCCTCCTGAGAGAGCTTTTCAACAGAATGCATATTCAAATGCACACAACAATAAATATCACCGTCATTTGCCCACCTTCCACATTGTCTTCCTTTAGCTTCTATGAAAGCAGCACACTGGCGGTATTTGTTACCTGACACAATTTGTGCATTATATGGAGTTGTCTTGACACTTCCTGATTCTGTATAATTCTGAATGAACCTGTTATCTTTCCCTTCATAAGTGACCTCATTCCATCGATCAGACAAACTGTGAGATTGGGGAGCCTCAGAAGGTCCAGGTAATACTTCAACTTTACAAGGTTCACAAGTTGATGTAGATTCTAAATTTTCCTGGCAGTCAAAGTTACCGGAAATAGCATTTCTACTGTCATCCTGGGAGGAAGTCGTCCGGCATGACAAATCCCCTGTTTCTAAAACACAAGTTTCTGCTCTGTGGAAGTCGAGCTTTGGGCGCTTCCTACTAACATGTGGCACCACACTGGCAGCACTATCACAATTACTCTGCTCTACACCACCACTAGCAATTGGATGTGATGTATGGAACCACTTCATGACTTCTTGCTTCCACGTTTTCCATTCAGGACCTAACTCAGGCTGCACAGGTGCATTCCACAGCTCCTCGACCTTCTTCCAAAGGACAGATTGCATGAGTTCCTGGTTGAAACACAAGAAAAAGGATCAAGCAAGAGGAAGACTAAGGCCTACCTACTCTAAGAAGAAAAAAATTTAATATGATGGGACATGGCTGCCAATTTAACAAGACCATTGAAAAAGCAAAACTAAAAACCAAGTAGAATAAGAATAAAAATAACTCTAGCTTGTGAGCCACCAAAATTGTCATCTGTCAATCAAACAATGCTTTCCAACAGCCTAGTAACTTTATTCAATATTTTGATCGCTGCCCACTTTCTTAGGAGACAAAGCAGATACTTTTTTGCGCTAAAGTGGGAAAAAAACCAACAAATACTAGAATCAATCCTAAATACACTATTGAAAGATAGTAAGAAAAAAATAAGCAGTAAAATAGACACTCAAATCATTTATCTAGAGTCTAGACTACAGATCTCTTACGCACATGATTGATCAAAAGTGGTTAATGCATCCCAAATCTGACTACTCATATTATCATACTTTTGGTTCCACATTTCCACTATCTTGTTTTGCCATATCAGAAATACAAAAATCTGTTCTTTTAACTGTTTAATATCTAGACAATTTCAAGAGCACTAAAATATACAAGCTTTAGAACAAAATCCTACAGCTATAATGCTACACTAGTAATTCCACGTAGACCAAATGAAGACAAGTTTACGCTAATAAATGTACACACTAATCTGCTCCACACACTACTATTATCATGCTAGTTCTTAGAGACAGAAGAGTGGACAAAATAGTAGAAAATAATGCCACATTATGCATAAAGAAACTTGATCAAAATTAAACCACTTTCGACTAGCTTCCAAAAGTGTCTTCTTATGATTATCAAATTTCAGAAATTAATAATAAATTTGAGCACGCATAGTTAAACATTACTGAAAGTGGTCAATCTAAAAAGGTAAACAACATTTGCTAGAAATGATCTCTCATAAATCAACATGAACTACTATTATAAGAAGCATGGCGTGACCCAACCAAGATGATCTACCAAAATTATAGCAATCAATGGAAATAATATTCAACTTATATGAATAAAATGATGTGAATTATAGCTCTCACATAATGAAATACAAAATTACAAATGACAGAGGAAATAAGAACTTCATACCTCAGTAAGTATTTCTATGGACTCAGCATTTTGTGCATTTTCACACCTTTGTACCCATAAATTGAAAGAAGCTTGCAACCAATGACCATCTATATACCCAGGAAGTATCATCTGCATGCCAAAACACATCAACGAAAATGAACAACAATCATGACTACAAGCCTTGAGCTATAATAATGATCCAAGTGCATTAAACATAACCCATAAGAGCAACAAGTGAAAAATACTAAAGAAATAAATGTTTCCCTCAACCTCCGTTTCAGGTTTGCACAACCATTAGTTCACTTGCCAGTTCTAATAATGTGCAGTATAGCTGTGAGACTGCGAACATCTTGCCAATGTAATAGGTTGATTGTTCATATGTCAATTTCCAGAATCTCCTTGATGAAAGGGTACACAGAATGTCAAGAGCAGCTTTTGTTTTTTCAATACATTAATAGGTATAGCTTTTACCTTCCAAGAAACCTCCAAAAATTTCAAGGTACAGCTACCACCACATGTGAGAAATTTCAAAATTTTGATAATGCCATCTATATACTGAATTATAACAAATTCTAGAGCACTGGATTTCTGGAACTGGACAAGCAACCGAAATATTACAAATTGTAGAGCACTCTGGATTTTTGACAATGGAAAAGCAAGGCACTCAAAACAGACTGATACTCTAGTCAGCAATAATTCTAAAAGATTGCGATGAAGCATACTATGTCACTTTAGTTGTAGATAGGGATAATTAGACGTTGACCCCTAAATTATAGGTGATTCACTTTCATTCTCTCATCCTTTTTTCTCATACAATTTGACCCCCTCAACTATCTAAAAATCATTAGAACCCCTAACCAATATTAACAAAAATTGACAAATAACTAATATGCCACTAGGATGTTTATGTGCAATGGGATTAGTAATGGTCGTAGAGTATTTGTTATTCTTAGTGTTTAAAAGAAAAAATTTGAAAGAAAAAAGAGGAGAACAATGGGTTGAAGAAGAAAGAAAGGATTAAGATTTAGGGTTTATATCACAGGCAAAAAGGGCCCTAATTATAAGTGTTGACAGTGGTGGTGGTGGTTAGACATGATAACCGGGCGGGCCGGGCCGGGTTCGGGCCGGACTTTTCGGGCCAAGCGGGCTTAAGTCTTTGTTCACGGCCCGACCCATTAATAACTCGGGCCGGGCCGGGTTCGGGCCGGGCTAGAATAGCCTAGCCCGTTACCGCCCGTTGGCCCGTGAGAGATCGGGCCGGGCCAGCCCAACCCATCAATCACTCAGCCCAACCCATATTTTAGCTATTTTTAGAATTTTTTTAACTATTAGTTTATTTTTTTTTAAATATTTATATTCCTCTATTTAAAAAAATTTAAAAAAATTAAAATTTTTTAAAAGTCTGCTTAAAATAATGCAAAATGGTATAATACTAAAATATTTTTTACTGTAGCAATGGTAAATTACTGTAGCAACGGGCAAAGCACTGTAGCAGACGGGCGGGCTTTCGGGCCGGGTCGGGCGGGCAAAGGGCTGGCCCGTGCCGCCCATGGGTAGTTCGGGCTCGGGCTCGGGCCGGGCCTAAACCGGGTCCGGGCCGGGCTTAGCCCGGTCCAAACCGTGCCGGGCATGGGCGGGCTGGGCCATTTGATCATGTCTAGTGGTGGTGGTGGGATTTATAGCTACGGGTGAGATGAATTAGAGGGGTTGGTGATGAGGGTGAGATCTATATCTAGGATTTGGATTTGCAAGAAAGAGGAGTAGATCTAGAGGGATGATGATGATTATGGTGGTGAGATTTATACCTAGGGTTGGAATTAAGAGAAACATGAGGAAAAAAAGGGAAAAGAGGAAAAGAAAAGGTTGAAATTGAGGTCATTTTGATCAATAATGATTGTGAGGCTATGAAGCATGGATACGGATATGAAATACGAGGATGCGAATGTGGGGATATGACAAATTCTTAAAAGTAGAATATGAATATGTTATGGATATGCTAATAAATAATATATTTTCAATATGTTATCAACCAATATATCATATGGTAAAAAATGATTATATCCTCGAAATGATAAGATAAAAGAAAGAAAAGCTACAGATTTAGTATCTAATACTTTAGAATAATATTGTAATAAAATGATATGAAACTCAAAATATTAGTGAAATATTGAAACATAATTCAACTATTAATTTACAATTAACTTGGATCTTTAAATGGCTTTTGAGTTATATGTTTAATTCATTATCAAATAAATAAAGTCTTAAAGTATCACAAAGGATTGGATAATCGTATATACAAATAAAGTATATAGTTTATATCAATTATTAGCCAAAATAAAGGATTGGATAATGTATTGGAACAAGAGATGGCCGTGACTAGCCGCGCTTCACTCTTCGACCTCGTTGTCGTCACCCGCCGTTTGCTGCCGGAGATAAAGGCGTCGTCGCGTCCCACGTGGGGATGCCCTAGCCCCAGCCCCAATCCGAGGAGGAAGAAGATCTTGGGCGGGCCAGGGTGCGTGAATAAAGAGTTAAGTTGCGAATCCAGATCCGAATCTCCAACTTAACTTAGATCTAGATCCGCAACTTAACTCTTTATTCACCCAATCCGAATAAGCAACTTAACTCAAATCCGAATAAGCAACTTAACACAAATCCGAATCCGCAACTTAACTCTTTATTCACCCGCCCCAACCCGCCCAAGGTCTTATTCCTCCTCAGGCTGAGGCTGGGACTTGGACATTCCTGTGTGGGATGCGCGATGCCTTCATCGACGGAGCTCTTCGGCACAACAGGCAACGACGACGAGCCGATCGCCGCTAGGAGGGGTGCCATGAGGTACCCCTCGTGCCACACCTCGTGCTGATCGGCACGACCATCGTTGATTGAAACTATATACAATTGTATCAGAGCCATATCGAAAGTCATATTAGCATCGTATCATAATTGTATATAATACTTATCGGGCCGTATCAATGTCGTATCGAGGTTCGATATGTATCGAACACCGATATGGAGGGGTAAACAAAGTGTCACGTGCTTCGTAGGTGTTAGGTGCCGAACATGTGACATATTTCTATTAAAAACCTTAATGAATGACCTATTAAATAGTTGAGAGAGTCAAGTTGTAGAGAAAAAACGATAAGGGGTAAAAGTAAAAAATCACCTATAGTTGAAGGGGTCAAAATATAATTAAGCCTTGTAAATATTACCAAAAATCACCTATACCTAAGGGGTTCAAGGTGTAACTAACCCTTGTAAATATTACCCTAAACATACCAATGCAATCATGGTGCATAACATAAGAAAGTGAAAGGCATAGCAATTGAAAGCAAAATAATATTGTTGCCAATAGCAACCATAAGAACAAAATAGTATCACACAGAAAGAAAGCTTGCTAAAGTGCTACAAGATTCTCAGTCTTACCTTTTGAAGTTTTATAAGCATCTTTCCAAGATCAATATAACCACTGCAGCGAGAAGCTTCCAAAGCAAATTCTTTCCAAGTTGTGGCCTTCCGTGCATCCTCCATTACAGCCTATTGCAAAAATTAATTCCACATAAGTAAAACACCTTGCAAGGATGACTATGACGATGGCAAAAATTGTATAGGTAAGTAACACCCGACCTTTGTATGCAGCAGATCACTGAAATTAAGCATTGCAATAGCAAGCTTTTGCATAACATAATGTCGAGGAACAGTCAAATCTTTAACTAGTTTTCTCCATTTACGGTGGGTCCCATTAGCTAGTGGCACTGGTAACTCCTCAATTGGACGAACAAGTAGCATATCCACCCAATAATATGTTCTATTACGAGGGAAAAAAACTATCGTGTATCTCTTTCTCTCATGTGTAGGTTTTGCTTTTAAAGTTGATGAAGGACAATCAGCTCTAGGACACTGAATTCCAGTTTGCCACTTCCCTCTCCACTACTCTCAAGGGAGAAATAAAAAGTGTCAGAATAGTATATAGCTGAAAGAAATTTTACTAGTTTCTCTAAAGATATGGAAACAAAATGAATATACTCTATAATGAATAACACATATACCTCTAAAACTAACAAATGCAAGGCATAAATAAAGAGATTACAGCATCAACCACAACATCATGTTTCAGTGCAAATGAATCTAACCCAGATAAATAATATATAGACAAAATCGTGTCAGCACTCATCACACAATTAGCCGACAACCAGTCATAATCATTTGTTCCACTGAATAAAGATAAAAATCCAACAGAGGTAGTCACCATGCCCAATAGTTAACAAGATGCTTCAATAGCACAATAATCATGGTAGCAAACAAGATATTCTAGAGATTTTAGCGTCAAAAAATACCTTTACCCAGAGTGCTACAGCATGATCTTGTTCAGAATTTTCTCCTTCCAGAACACATAATTCTCTCCCTTGATTCCTATCAGGCACTGTGCTATCTATCTTTTGAAAAGCCATGTATGAGCTATTACAAGATGAAAGAATTTTATTGTCCTTCCCTTGTATATAAAATTTGTCCTGTTCAATATCATTCCTGCGAGCGAAGTCTGGTAATTCATGAAATGTGGAAGATTGGTCATGATTCTGTCCATGAGAATCTGAAGTATCAGTCTGAGTGGAAACTTCATCATCTTGCACATCTACAATGTCTCTGCCTTCATTTGTTTCTTCCCTTGAGAATGTGTTTAGAGCAGGTAAGGCACTGTCAATCGACTTGCATGAGCCATTGGCTGTTTTAACTCCTTTTTCCTGTTGATAGAAGCCACCTATTTTGCCAGACTGCGAATCAGATGGGCTGTGTGGCTCTGTCGTAAGACACATGATTTCCTCATTGTACTTTACCTCTTCACAAAAAGTAGTTTCCTCATCCAAGATACCATTGAATACCTTGGATCCATCAGAATCAATATCTCCCATAAGAGTGTTTCCCTCATGTTCACTCCTTACTTGTTCATCCTGTTTCACCTGTTGAAAGTACTCGTTATTTGAAGGAGGCATCTTGAAAACATGAACTCCATCTAGTATCTTGTGTATACGTTCTTGAGGGGAGCTGGAAAGCTCTCGTAGGTTGTCATCATTTCCACCATTTAATTGATAACCGTTAGGTTCTTGTTGAGAAAAATCAACCTCTATTAAGGTTTGTTTTCTATCACATAAGGAATCTGACAATTTATCTGCTGCCTTTGCACATGGACAATCCACTCGTAGCAATGATGGATCTTCCAGCATGTCTTCTGTTGGCTTTGCTCCTGAACTTTCTTCCCCCACATAAAGAGCTTCTGAGATCGAGAGCAGTGACATGATCTTTTATTGACTTGAATGCCATAAAACATCAAAATAACCATATATCTGGCTTCCAATCTGTTCAAAGACAAGCACAGCAATCACTTGTTAAAATATATCTCCTACAATCACAGAGTCATGCTAGGGAAGTCAAATTAGTTCTTGCCAAGTGCATGAACCGAAAGCCCAGAGGAGGTCGTAGGTAAAAATATTTTGAATTGCCTCAATAACCAAAATATAGTCATGCTTCCTTAGTTGCACGTCTACCTTAATTGATTTAGTATAAGAATAGCAGAGGCAATCTTGGATGGAGTATTTGAATTTCGAATTTAGGTATTATCTTTTTTCCCTTTTTCACTTGGATGTTGACAATATACAAGAGTAAAAGAACAAGTGGCGGATCGACTCATTGAGTTCCAATTGAAATGGGATCTACGCAAGGAAAAGCACTTGTCATACAGTTCATTGTCATTGGTTACTATAGAACTCACTTGGGTGCAATATCTTCTTAAAGACCTTGGTGCCCTTCTTTCTACGCCATCCAAATGGAGCACTCTATTCAAAGCCTCATCGAAGGTTGCAGGACATTCGCAGGCCAGTCAAGTAAGCAAGCACAACCAAGTTCTATCGGGTTAAGGGAGGCACTTCCAGGAAGCTATATCTATATTCTGGACAGCTTGCTGTGACCTTATCTTGGGTTCTCAATACTTCCTCACTGCATCGACCATATTACTGCTTCTGGCTAAGTCAGTATTTGGGTTACCAGCCTGACTCTAACAATAGCTAAGTTGAATTGCAAAGCGGTTAGGTAAATAAGGTAAAATGAGGAATATTATGTGCGGGAATTTGGATTCCACAGTGCTCTCTTGTGGTAAAACTTGACCTTCGATACAGTTGGATGACTTTAGAGGGTGGACAACATAATTTGAAATGTGACTGAATACAAAAGATTTTCTTTGACGATTCTGTATATCGGTTAAGGATCTACAATGCGTACAGAATTGCTTTTCCTAAAATATGTTCATTACAAATTAGGCTAGTGAACAGAGTGAATAACTTTTGTCCCTATACGTCACCAGATCGCAAATTGATCATTCATCAACTTCTACTGTAGATCAGAACAAAGTCGGCAGCCTCAAATCTTAACTTGGGTTCAGATATGTTATACGATGATATAGTATCATTCGCCAATAACACTGAATACGAACAACTCCTCCTATCTGCCATGAATCCAGTCATGTGTATGATTATAACATCTATTTAAACAGAAAATGGTGTTATCTACCATTATCTTAATTGAAGAAAGATTAAGCCATATACCCGTAGCGAACTAGATGAATTCGTTTAAATATCTTTCCCCAAATTCCATAAAGGTCATATTATACATTGGTGAAATATGAGTAGTAAACCGATAAAAGTATATCTCCTCTACTTCTATGCCCTAAGAACAAAGTATCATATGTTGCATCTACTTCTATGCCCTATATAATATGTTTGAGGAGGAGGAGGAGGAGGAGCACCCACCGGAGCCAGATCTAGGGAAAAGGTCGTGATCCCTTCTCTTGCACTCTCTTGCAGTGATGAGATGAGGAAACCCTAGGGTCGTTCACCGTCCTCGAGAAAGTCGAAGAGCCAAAAGATGGAGTGGATCAGGCTGTCGTCCGCCGTCGGCGAGGAAATGGACTTCACGGTGAGGTCGAAAGGGAAGGGAATCGATTGGGCCTCGAAGAAGGGGCGTGGAAAGGGTTTGGGTCGTGAATCGGGCTTGTTATTTTTTTTATTTTTATTTTTTTCTATTTACCTTTTACTTTTCTTTCTCGGACAGAAGAGAGCAGCCTGCGCCTGTGCCTGTGCCTGTGCCTGTGCCTGTGCCTGTGCAGGAGTACGGGACCGCGCACCGATTAGTCGATTAGCCGAGTAGCCGAGTGCTGGCTGCGATTCGACGACGGGTATCTTCAAACAACCCGATGGAAAGGACATGGATTAACCCATGGGCCCTGGGCCCTGGGCCGAGGGCCATGAAGGAGAGCAGGCTCGTATACTTTGATTCAGTGTCATCTTGCTCATGTACTATAGAAAACGTACAAATAACTTTTTAAATTTTTAAAAAACTATAAATAAACTTATATATTAGTTTCCGTGAGTTAAAACTCATATGCCAAATACGTTAACAGTATGTTATTTTTAGATAAACTAAATTACTCTTATAAAAGTTAAAAAAATATTTTAAATAATTTTGTCCTCATCTTATGTTTTAGGCTAAACTACAAAAGATCTTCCCCTCTTCTTTCCCAAACGATCTCCTCCTCGAGTCCTAAATTTCTTTATCCTATCTCTCTATATTTTCCTCACGTCTTCTAGAATTTTTGTGTCTTTTCCTATGCATGAGTTTAGATGAAAGTTTTGAGATAAACATTGAGGATTAAAAATTAAAAAAACGAAGGGAAGAAGATGGATAAGAAGAGAAAGAAAAATGTTTAGTAGATAAGAATAGATATATAATCTTAAATTATCAGCTAATGAAACATAACATTTTTCTTTTAAAATATCTATGAAGATATTTGTATACTTTTATAATATAAAAAATAAAATAATATCAAATCAAAATCCAGAAGGGCGAAATATAATTAAGTATTTTAAATTAGATCGGAATTGAGCCAATAAGCTTCAAGCCAAACCCCTTTACATCTCACAATATAAGGTAAAATGCTACGAAGTCAGCAACAAGATTATGAGCTTGAGGGATTATTCTGTTTAGTGTGCATTGAGCAGGATAAGGAATCATGCCATCGAGTCCGCTCCTCTCAAAAAGACTAGTATTCATTATAATACATATCCTTTAGTAACAAGATTGTACAGGAATTCGTTTCCTCTTTCAAGTTTCAAGCAACCTTGAGAAGCTGTTAATCACTGTATCGAAGAACAATACGAATCATCACAAGGAAATAACGACATGGTAGTTCAACCATTTGACCAACTATACAGCAGAAATATATGTGCACATCCCTATGAAACAAGCAGCAACTTTGTTGTGTAAGAATAAGCAGTTTGCCCCCAACACTGTCATCTTGATCAACTGGTCCCATAATCGGAAAGTAGCTTCATCATAAAGTTGAACTGAATACCAGGAGATGTCTTTGGTTGGGGCCATTTTGCTTGTTCAGGTACCCTGATGCATTTGAAGCCCCGACCCTCGTACAATCTCATAGCAGCTATATTGTTGGCATCACAATGCAGTGCAATGGAGCGGCAGCCCCAGCTACGGGCTCGCGACTCTGCTTTTGCAACGAGCATTTTAGCAATCCCCTTCCCTCTGTCTGCCTTTCGGACAGCGACATTCGATATATATGCTATACCGGTTCTGCATAAATATCAAATCCAGCCACTCTAAATGAAAATTCATGTCTGATCTAACCAAATAGATTAACAACAAAATCTCAAGAATGTCTATATAGAACAACATTTAGTGCCAGTCCACCAACTGTTTCTGTTTCAGCTTTCATAGCACTTTCTAACAACGAGATTTACAGATAATAAGAATCCATCAGGAATTATACACATCAAGAATCTTTTAGGATCTGTTTCTTGTAAGAAAGTAAAATTATTACATTGTGCCCATACAAATGTGTAAGTTACAGAGGCAATGAGTTAGAAGTTTGTATATGGCTTGACAAAATCAGCATAACTCTAGAACTCATGGAACTAAACATTCGGGGGAAAAAAGAAGCAATATAGTTGGGCATTCTTCTTTTCGACAATCGACACTGCAGTTGTATTATTGCAGTTTGAGGAATCAACAAAAACCACTAGCTCTTGTAAAAGAAACTGAAGTTCTTGCCATAAATATGCTTGAATAAGAGGCTCTTGAATATAACTATAAAACATCAATAACATGCTTAAACAAGTAGAATAAAATATAGATGATACCAGCAATAGGTTGAATTTAATACAAACAGGATAAAATGAATCTTCAATGAAAAATGAAACCAGAAACCACATAACTCAGACATAAAAATCCATAATCATACAAATGATTCAGATGTACAAAGATAGAAAATTTATTGTAAAAGAAGAAAGGCACTATAAAAGCAATTATTTGGGAGAGACACATGCACATACATCTAAAATCAGATAAGATTGGCATGTAAAAAGAGTAGATAGAATGGATACATGGAAGCAATTGTTATATGTGCAAGCGATATAGATGCATTCAGCTAAATGATAAGGTTTAATAATAAGACCATGATACTCTCTACTGAATATAGCAAGCAACATTCACCTTCTCTGTCGAAATGGCCCTTTTCTAGGAAGAAAATCAGCTACTGTGTCCACTGTTAGAATCCCAGCCACAGATCCTCTCCCAAAACTGACTTTTCCTTCAAAACCCCCAACTCTCAGGTCTTCACAACCAATATACAAGTTATCACTGACTGAAGCACCAGTAACTGCAACAAGACAAGTCCTCGTGCAACCTGGAGGAACTGAGAAGCCCGACAGAAGAGCTACAAAACGGTCAATTCTTAGAATGAGATCTGTTGGAAAAGCATAATCTGGAAAGAAGGAGCTGCAGTGAGTGTCAGCTACTTCCCAACAGTCCTCCAGCCGTGCATCTCGAACAACCACCTCAGGGCATAAAGATGGGAATAGGTCAGCAGTCTGACTGGCCCTGCAAACTCCTACTACAAGGATGTATAGAAATAGATGTCACAGAAAGGGTGACGAGTTAGCCATCAAATGGTTTAGATGAGGATTGACTACTATATTACAAGTTTATTATTTATTTATGAAATAAATCACTCAAAATCATTCTTCTCATGTTCAATAGACACTACTGAATTGTTCTCAAGATCAAGAGGGACAATGCATCACAATTAATGCTGGAAAGATCTGTTATAGACTGCTTGACAAAAGAAGAAATCTAGAATCTTTTTCTAGGTCAACCAGTTTTACAACTTAGGAAAACAAGTTATATTCTTAGTCAAGCTTTTAATCTTTTTTCCTTTCAATCTTCTACAGATGTTCACGATTTTCTATTTATAGCTCCCAGATACACCAATTTCCCTACATTCCTAGGCAACTGAAACAAACTAGAAGATTTTGGTGATAAACTAAACATGGATATAGTTCCATAGACAAGGGTATGTGTAGATTTGGGTATATGATGTAGTATGCAGCTTGAACCTTGCTTTTCCAAATAGGTAACTGGCGGTCATGTTGGTTGAGTATACATTCCCTTAACATGATTATATATATATATATATATATATATAACTTCTATTATTTTCTTGAATGATTCCTACAATGATAGTTCTTTTTATACATGAACAGGTTCTTCCAGATGATAGGCCAACTTCGTAAATTCTGATATAAGTTGGAAGGTTTAAGAATAGGATTTGTGACACTAACTAGGAAGAAAAACAAGTACTTTACATTGAATGTACAAGATTCCTCAACTATAGCAACAATTCAAGAAAGAATTCCACATATTGTTCTTCCTAGCACCTGCTTACGGGTGTGGGGTTGGGGGGATGCGGGGTGCATGACAACCTTAAATCCGACTCTTTCACATACGCAGTTGTATTCCGCGAGTGAGAAGAGATCATTCACTTCTAGTGTGAGCTCAGCGAATAATTTGGGGAAACATGCACAGAGATCATTCACTTCAAAATTCGATCATTATTCTCTTAAAACAAAATACAAATACCGCTCCTATCTGGAAAAGGAGGCAGACTCATATGGAGACTCAAGGGCAACCGATCAAGAGTCGACAAAGCTTGCAGCTTCAGAAAATAATATAATACTGGTCCCAATTACGACAAATTTTCTTTTCCCGGAAGTACGCAGCATATAAAAGTGGGGGGAAAGAGGGAGGAGGGAAGGAATAGGATGGAAAACCTGGTATCCTGGATGGGATTCCAAGAGGGGAAGAGCGAGGCCGCCCTTCTAGTTCGCTGCTGCTACGGCAAGACATAGCCCTAGGAGGAAGCGGAGGGGGAACAGAGGAAGATATGGTAGAAGAGAGAGAGGGGAAGAGATATTGGTAGCGAAGGGAAAGATTCAACGGCACACTCATGGATATACCGACGCTCTCTCTCCCTCCCTCCCCTCCGTTTCTTCGTGCGCTGCTGTTGCTGCGTGGAGGAGGAGAACCTCAGCAGCTGGATTGAGCCATTGGCTGTTAATAATTAAAAGCTTCAAGCCGGTGATTATACTTGATCTAGTCGATGCCGGATGCTTTGCAAAACTTACAAGCCACTCGCGAATCTTTCATATCCGTACACCCAACATTGAACCTGGAATCAGACCCTCCTTGGTTGTCTACTCGTCTTACAATAAAAGACAGAAAGACGACTTTTTTATTTTTAGTATTATTATTATTATTATTATCATCATCGTTGTTGTTGGTGTTTCAATCCTACCAATTCTCCGTCAAAGTGATTACTCACTCTTTTAACACCTGAATAATAAATAAATAAATAATACCTGAATATAATTTGGGTGCGTGCTGCAAATAGGGAGGTTTTTTTACGGTCAATTGCTAGGATCGGTACATGAATCGTATGCCATGGAGATTGGAGCATACACAGAAGCTTGTCAAATAAAATAGCATGAGATAAACCACTTTGAAGCGTAAAACAGGCAAACAGACAGTTCCTGGTGAAATAAAAATTCGATTACAAGAGCCCTAAAGTACTATCTAATTATCCTCAGCAAATTCCTTTTTAATCAAATATCACATGAAAAAAAAACCGACAATCTAAGATTGCATAACAAACTACTCCCTACAGGGCAAAATTATATTCTCATACAGTACATCAAACACCTGCTGCCAGGTATACATCTGAAACAATAACACTAATGTACATCTACACTGTTTCAAGATATACTGAGCTAAATTACTCTTGAACGACACCCATCTCTGGTTCCACACGCCAATGGCCCTTGTTGAAGTCCATAAGTCCAGTCCCATCCTCACCTGGCTTAGGCAGTTCAGGTACCTTTAGAACTATGTTCCTCTTTGAGGCGCCCACATCTCCACCTATCCCTTCTTCCAGGGCTCGCTCTACTGCCCGCCCAACCCCCTCCATATCTACACCAACAAACTCTGCATCCTCCTCAAACAAGCAAGGATTGGTTTTTGTGGATTCAGTGCATTCTGAAGTAATTCCGCTTTCGCATGTAATGGCCGAAGTCGTACTGCTTGAGGTAGTTTCAGCAGTTGGAAGATCACTAGAACCATCAAGCTGGATGTCTGATGGTTCACGCCATCCAACCCATTCAGGCAGTGGTTGGTCGTCGAACAAGTCCTCACTTTCAGTAGTATCAAACTGGAAAAGCCCCAAATCATCTCTGATGTGTTCCTGGTTTGCATCAGATGACCCACTGAGGGGCCCATTTGCTGTGTCAGTTTTCATCGGAAAAGAACTGCTTATAGAGCACCCACTTTGTGAAGTCACAGACTTGACCATCTCCTCCGCTCCAACCACCACCACATCATCACCGTTATTACCATCACTGTCAGTTCCACCAAGACAGATATCCTCCATATTACTGAGAAGGCCATCTTCTTGGAAAGCAAACCAGTTGGAATTTGTGAAAAGGCAACTGCCATCACAGAAACAAGAAAAGGAAAATTGCCAGTAGAAGTGTAGACTAATTTTTTATTATTGGGCAGAGAATGGATGTGATTGAATTCCAATGGAGAACTTAGTACACTGTACCTCTGCTGATCACCTCCAAGCCTTAAAGAAGAGATGACAACTTCGGCAGAATCATCATCAAAGTACACGTCCTGCAGAGTCCATAAAATTCAGAAACAGAATGTAACAGTAAATGTTCAAGCTACTAACTCCTCTGCCAACCTAACCAAAATTATTGTAAAGGCTATTGAACTCATGAAGATGCATTTCCACTACTAGTAATTCACGAGACACAAACTGAAAATACAGATTTGACTTTTATTTTGTCAACTTACACAAATAAACATTAAGAGTGAAACTGTCAGTGGATCATACTTTGTGATTCTACAGGTGGGGTGTCTATATGTCTTGCTGACGATATGTTTGTGAGGGATTTAAATACAATTCTTTTCTTTTTCATCTTTGACAATATCCCGAGAAATGATATTGAACAGGGAGAATTCTACTTCAATTTGCAAATCCGACTCTCTATTGACTATGCCAAAAAGTGAGAGATGATAACATACTGAGTCGGAGCAACTAGTGAACCTGGAGCATCAACAGCTGACTACCTCAATTCATAGTATGGAAAAATCTAAGTTCCTGATCAATATTTCTAGTTACCAGTAGGCTGAAGAAGATCGAGAAGTTGCTAATTTAACCCAGTCAAGTTCTTGTATGTGCAGTCCCAGAATGGTTAAACAGATATTAAATGAACCACAGAATTTAGAAGAAATTGTGCTTTTACCTCAACATCTCGATCTAGTGATGCATTGGCCTGAAAAAAAAATTATCATATCATTGAAAAGTACTGCTGAAATGCTACAAATAAGTTTTCATACACATTACCTCATCTGTGTCATCACTTCTATAAGCATTGTACCTAAAGGCCTGACTCAAATTACTTGCTAAGGCAGTAATATCATAATCTGTATCATTATGTTCATCATCATCACTATCTCTTGTCCTTTCCTGCAATGCCGTTGGGCGACTGAAAGAAGCAAAGAACTTGTGATTTCAACCGGTAATGAAGCATTCAGAATTGACTGATAAATTCTGAAGCGAATTTAGGCTTCAAATTAAAAGCTTCACAAAGCATCACTAGTATTCCTACATACCCACAAGTCCACCGAAAAACATTTTCAACACTGTTCCGTTCGCATAGTACATTGCTTTGCCAATCAATCCACTCCTTGGATTCCTACAAAAGAACAAAATTCCAATAAAGTTTTGAGAGTTTCGAAATTGTCAGAAATTCAAGCATGTTTCATTTTATATTGCTAAAAGACTTTTGTGTACATATGAAGCTTTTGACTATTTTGCTTCACAAGCAATTTCTGACTATTGTATCATAGACTAATCACCCTGTGTACTACTAAGCTTCACCAATATATTAAGGACAGTCTAGCTAAAAGAAAATTAATCAAATAAACAAACACCTCTGCTGTAATATCCTGCAGGCAGGGGCAACATTAAACACTAATTAATGACAAATAAAAAAAGTTAACCTGCAAATATGCCCGAATCTGGTTGTTGCTGCTCCCAAGCTGAACAAGTTTATTACATATTTGTGTGATGTGTCCAATGTAACCAGCTCGGACTGGCTTTCTTTCAGCAGTAGGAATAGTGACCTATAAAGCCACAAGGAGGTAATAAATTTTGGTTATAAAGTATCAAACTGCAATTGAAATATGATCACTATCATCATGCACTGGAAAGAGTGTGAAAGAGAAAAGGAAAGTAATAATATTACCGCATTTGAATTAGAAAGGAATGGAGTCTTATCTGCTTGTAGAAGCTTCTCAATAATACTACAATCACCAAAGATATGATCAATGATAGCACTGTGCTTACTCTCCAGGGCCGACAATATCAATGCCTCTACATGATGGTGCAATAGATTATTGAACGGATACCTGTTCCCGTGATTAGCATTATCATTAAGGGCACTTAGCAATTTGCGTAAATTCACCAAAAGTTCATAAAAATGCAGCTTACTCAAAAAATAGATCCATGATTCTCTGGATAGCACCGGATTTGATCAACTCTTTCACAGCTGCTTCATCACCAGTCTCTAACAACACTGTCACAAACTCTACTATCTGGAAATCCATTGTACAAATGTTAGAATAAAGATGGAAATCTAAAATCCAACCTTTAGAAAAAAACCAACAAAGCTAGAGAAGAAGATTGAACAAATCTAGCATGATACAACGTAAAAGTAGTGTATGATGAATTCAGGTATGCTATCCATCTGCAGACTCAAGATTCCAAAGCAATCGATAAATCTACCAAACAGTTTACTTGAAATTAATAATAAACTGGTCACACATACTTTTAGACGATGTTTTCCCAGTGGAGGATTTAGTTCACCGTAAGTAGTAGAAAGGGTGTTCCCATCAGATGACACATTCAAAAGTTTTAGCAAGTCACCTGCAAAATCACATTCTGAAAAATTGGAAGTGGGCAAAAAAACTGTGATCATACTACAAGCTCATCATGAAATACATAGTTATGGTCATTCTTCATCATGACAATGGGCTAGAGCAAGTACTACAATCCTACTTCAAGAGGTCACTGAACATTTTTATCACCAGTTCCTCGGAAAATATATCTTTCCTCAAATTCTACAGGATGTCACCGATCATATACTAGCGATTCTTCAGGTGAATATTTGAACTGTGATATTTAATAACAAGCTGATTTCAGCTCATGGTAAAAGTCAACTTACTTATCCTATGGAATTTAGACCCTTTGCATACTAGTATATTTGAACTGTGATATTTAGATGCCTAAAACTAGTTCAGTTAAAGCAAAATCTAGCCCTCACTTCTCCCATTATGATATATATAGAGAAAGAGACGTAAAAAGATGGAAAGAAAGAAAACAATTTTGAGAGCCAAGCTAACTCATAACAAAGCTTAAGATCTTATAATATATATCAAAATCATACTGAAATAGGAAAGTTTCTTTTGAAAAATTCATTCCATATAGTATTTAGCACTCACAGCAAGAAAAAACTTTGATACTCAAAATATCAGCTCAGTAATAATCATAAATGCTTTAACCATGAAGGCCTTCAGCAGTTATCCATTAATGAAGTAATCCAGCTCACTAGGTTGTGAAGAGGATAAAGATGAATTAACAACATACCCAATTTTGGAAGCATAGCATCTATGGTCTCTGAATCAACATGGATAATGGATTCATATAATTGCTGGCTTCTAATGGAATGAAAGGAAGCAGGTGAAGCAGATCTTTTAGGATCTAACAAGGCAATGCAAACGGAAAGTGAATGAACAAGAGCAGATTTAGACAGTGATTGCTCCAGTGCATGACCAAATATCCTGGAAACAAAGCTGTGTCGAAATATGATGTTAAACACTTGGCTGAAATAGAATGATATTACAAGAAACAGAACTATAATGAGAACAGATGGTATCAGTACCTTTGGCTGGAAAGTTTAGCAGCTAGAGCAGATGGTGCATTTCGGATGATGACCCAAAGCACTTCAGCCACATTAGCATGCACTTCAGGTTTACTCTGATAAATTTGAGAAGAAAAACATAAGAAATGAGATCCCAATAAAGATATTCCAGGTATTTATACAAAAGAAATAAAAAGGCCAGACGGAGGCAATGATACAAGTATCTAAGGCGTCAGTGGACAATGAAACAGCCTATCCAAAAGATACTAATGCAGATATTTTCACCTTTTCCAAATTTCTCCAGCACCGTGTGCCATCGTCTACTCAAAAGAAACAGAACTTACATCACATGTTCTAATATGCACAAAGTGACCAAACAGAAATGTAAAACTAATTCCAGAGTAAATAACTAATCCTTCTCTAACTGTGCAACATGCTCTGATAAGTCATGCATCTAAGGAAACATTGCCTAGAAGGTTGAGGTTCTTATTGAACTATTGAAGTTGGCAAAAAGATTTAAGTGGTTGGATTGGGAAAAAATGTAGAATGTGATAATGCTAAACTGGTTAGGGTGACAGTAACCATATATTCAATAGTTGCACGCTTGATAAGCAACAAGAAGAGCAACCAGGTGAAATTGGATAACAGAGTGATATAACACAATTTATGCAAGGTAAATAATAGCCCATGTCTCAACATAAGAACAAGGTACTGAATTAATTCACCAATGGGCTTAATTTATCCACAATCATCTCAAGGAGATTGGTATTAGCCAACCACTGCATGACATCGATGAAATTTGGATACATATGATCATCAGCACCAACAAGCCGAGTCAAAATCTGCTAGACAACAGAGGAAAACATAAATTATGCACTGAAGAATAATAAGGAGAAAAACACATAAGATTAAAGTGAAACAAGAGAAAGCAGCACTGCTATTGGAGGGAGATAGGAAAGCTTCCAATGACAGTAGACGGGCTTAAATGAAATCTTCTTTCCCCCTTAAAGGTGAATAATTTCACCCTTCTCCATTCCAAAGGAAAACAAAACACCTACTGCTTAATAGAAATATATAAATCTTATGACTTGCTTCAAGAAGTCAATGCGATACTGTGCATGGCCTCTCAGAAAGCCTGAAGACTAAAAAAAAAGTTATGGAATGGAACACGAACCTCCATAATTGAAGTTATCCCAATCAGATCAACCAGCTTGCAGAAAATACCCTCATGGGTCTAGCATGAGAAACCACATAATACAATAATCACAAACAGAACCAAGAGAAATGAATATTACATCAAGTTACAAACTTGATTATGTAAGAGAAATAACATAAGGAAACATTTCTACTATTAAAAATTAAGATAAGCGAAAATATTCACTTTAATTATTGAAATCCCTTTTCTCTCTCCAATAATGGAGCTTAACAAAACATGTGCTGCATTTCAAATAGGTTGTCCCTGATAGAGTTTGGCCACTAGAATTTTAAAAATAATATGTAGAGAAATAGAGATAAATCAAAATATCTATTGCAACTGTTACCTTTTCATACCCAGATAAAAAAAGAGGTGTCACAATATTGCCACTATTGCTTAAACAAGTTCAAGAAGAAGGTGCATGTTAGGTGTATACTAGATGCCTTGACTGAGAAATCTAATTAGTAATCATTTACCAACTAGAGTTGTACCTCTGGTTTACTTGTCTATTTAACATTGCTTTGACAAGCTTAAAAGTAACACTGTAGATTATTTGCAAATCGAGATTGTTTGTGAATCAAGTGTCAATAATAAGACAAGAAAAGAAAGTTAAACATAGCTGATTACATATCAGACATCAATTTATTCCTGTGCTGGTAAAAGAACTAATAGATCTCCTATATACCGCTTTGGTTTACAGATACATGCAAATCTTTATCCTAGTAAAGATGCTAACAAAACTTACCTGGACATATTTCATTAGTGATGTTGTCTTCCGTAACATTAGGCATATAACAACCTAGCAATGACGAAGATTTTACTCATCAGTCTGTTGAATATACCAAATCCAAAAGATTTTAAGCAGTAAATAACTAGATAAGCAGAAAATTTATGGAGAAAATTAGAAAAATCTTATTAACCTTGCTAAAGTAGCCAGCCGATATTGAACTATGTGTTCGATTAAGTTCAAGATAGGAGAAAAGCATGTCCATCAGCTTCAACAGAAAACAACAGTACAGACTCTTCAGTAAAGGACCAATAAGTTGTATAACCAATAAGAATACATGAATCTGACAGTCCACGAAATTCTTACCTTCTCATCCTCTACCAAGGTCTTAAGAATGACATCTATCTCGCAAGTAAATATCTCACAAGCAATGAAAGGAAACCTAGATAATGGGATATTGAGTAGTGAAGTCAATTTCATTTGGTTCAGACCAGAAGACAGAATAAAGTGAATGCTAAGGCAGCTGCAAAAGTTACATCTTATACCATTTGAACTTACTTGAAGGTTCGCCTGCTGTCAGCATCTTCAGGAGCATCTTCAATAATATACTGCAGCAATTGTTCTACCTGAGCTCTATCTCTAAGACTGAAAGCAATGAAACATATTACAGTGATGAGACTAGGAAAACAAATGAAGTGTTTCTAACTCTTAAATGATGGAGATTTGACATGTTTAGAAGAAGAAAACTAATTAACTCAACAAATTCACCAAGAATCATCAGAACAATTTTCAAAAGCCAGAAGTTTCATTTTCTAGAAAGTAATTCTAATTAAAAACAAGAAATAGAGACATTAGATTTCCATCACAAACGTGCACAGGACAATACTTTTTGCACCTATAAAAGGTTCTCATATAAGGTAGTTTTCAACAAATACATCTTTCTCCTGAAGTTAGATAGGTCAATTCATCTGATAAGTTCTGAGCACCAAAGTCCAGACTGCCATTGGACTCGAGGTATGCTATTCAGCTGCATACAAATGGGGAAACAATTCTAGACTCAATAACCACAAGATGTGACTTAAGAAATTACCAAGGTTTTCAAGGGAAAATAATATTTGACAAATTTCCGTTCATGAGTTCAATATGTTATAATGTATGCGTACAGTAAATGGCAAGAAATGCAAGTGGAGAACTGGCCAAGATCACATGATTAGAAATGATATGGGATACCATTCAGATCCATGTGAACGACAAAAGAATTTAGAAAAAGCCATGAATAAGGTGACTAAAAATTTAAATAACACTTTGTTTATTTTTCAGGTGGAAGAAGTAAATCTTGTTTTTCATGTTCATTACCTGGCTTCTAAAAGGCCCAAACTACAGAATTAGAATTAGCAGTAAAACAAAAGGAATTACAAATTTATCAGCCGTGTGTTTAAACCCTTGCACTCTTGGATGATTTCCTCCTCATCAAGAAGCTCTTCCAAAGTGAAGTTCTCTTTGTCCAAAATAAATTCCACCTACAAAAGTAATTATAACCAAATTAAAAAAGACACACAAATTGAATCAGAGAATATGAAGTGCTTAGGTGTAACTAACAACATAATGAGTTCACAAAGATGCAAAGGAACTTCTATGTCTAATACAAGTGATGATTTGAATGTCAGTAATAAAATAGATATCAGAGCTTCTGGTAGCCAAGTCATGTAGACAATTCCCACAAGTACTTTAATAGTTCTATGCAGCTCAGAACAACTACAGAACTTCCCATTTTTCTCTTTCCTTCTTCGTGAAAGTTATAGTGGTTTCTAACAGCCCTTAAATTTGTGGCAGGGATCGGGAGGTTCTAAGTAGTCCATAATATAGGAGCTCTTACCAAACAAATACTTGCCAAATTAGACCAAATATAGTACTAATATGACAATTGACAAACTAGTTGGTGAGAGAGGAAGGTGCTTCTCATCGGCAACGCCGCCGTCTACAGCAAAAATAGACCACACTAAAATCCACCAATTTACTCCTAAGGACGTGGTAGCAAATTAAGCATCTGACGTGAAGGGGAGTAAAGAAATTGGCATGTAATCTGGAGAGAGTGTCCTACTCACCGGGGAGGAAGCAGAGAGATTGGGGATACGCCAAAACATCTTGCTTCAAACGGATCTGGTGGCCAGCCCCAAGGCAAAAGAAGAGCCCGCCGAGAAGAAGGAGAAGCAAACCCTAGAAGTAGCAGAACAGCCCCCAAAGTAGCAGAGAAGGGTTATTTATCTCTGGACGAGGACTTTGGAGGCGAGGGAGATTGAGACGCTCCCAAACCCAAGAACGGACAGGGCTTCGGGATTTACTAAAACGAGGGAGGAGGGGATTACCTTTATCTTAATTTGTTTAGATATATAGCTAAGGAGATACATGTAACAACATGAGATTCGACGGAACCGAAAATAAATTTTTATTTTTTTTAAAAAAAAAAGAAAAAATTGTTAAACGGCGCTCTCGTCGCGCAGGCGCACGCAGCTCCTTTTTCTTTTTTTTCTCCTTTTTTTAAAAAAAAATAAAAAATCTTTCTTTGTGCCCGTGAATTAATAAAACTAAATAAGTCCACTCTTTTCCACCTGCTACCGCAGGTTAAAGTTCCACCCTGCGCCTGATAGTATTTTCTTTCTTCGATGACGACCACCCGCACGTCGTAACCGGTAATATTTCGATAAAATACGGGCCGGCCCATGAGAGGGAGCTCCAGTCCACCTCGGAGCACTAAATTTTATGAATGATTACTTATTTCGTGATCCTTTTTGATGTTCCAGTCTCGGATATGCTTCTTTCCCTTCCCTTGGACATTCTACATTAAACTCATAAGTTTTTCCTCTTACACATTTTTATTACCCAAACACACCGTAGAGCTTTCATACACAAAGAGGTTGCAAGTCAACTGCCCGCTGATATATATTTTCTATTTATTTGTCCAAATTACTTTCCAGTGTGACGCTAATATTTTTTGGTGTTTGACGCTCAAAGCAGCCTGATTTATAAATTCTAGAATGAATGTTCATTTTCTCACGCACCTCGCACCTAGGCCTAGGGCCACACCCTCACTATCACACTATGTCGTCAAATCCTTCTACTTAGTAAACGTATATAACAAGAACGATTTTTACGTATATATGGTAGCCCAATTCATTAATAAACATGTGAAAAGTACCTCTAAGTTATTCTGCAGCAGCTTAAATTGATTGCCAAATATCAAAGAACAAATCATATAATTATATGTCTAGAAATTACTTGGAATCTTGTTTCATAGCAAAAACAGGAAGAGGATGGCAGACATAATTGATAGTTCAACTATGCAAAGCAGTAACATGAGGGTTTTTTTTTTCCGAGAAATTTTTTTGTTGGTTTAAATTTATTTATTTTCAAGTAAATAATTATAAATTTTATACACAAAATAAATAGATAAAGATAACTTAAAACAAATCTTACTATTTGGTATTCATCAATGACTGAATAACACACACAAAATATATAATATTATTTTATAATATTTTAATAGAGATACAGAAGATTTGTAATGGTTTTCCAAGAATCTAAACCATATCTGAAGCACACCACTACAAAACTTCTACTGAACAAATATGTAATATTTTACATATTAAATTTTAAGAAGTAAAAATATTTTAATTATATATATGTTCTAGGAATATTTTTTTAAACTAATTTTTTTTAATAATAACTATGGTATATATATATATATATATATAAACCCTACTTTAAATGGACCGACTCTGGCTTGAATTGGTATTGTGGTTATGAACCACAGGTACCAAAAAAGTGGAAACCCGAATAAGAATTACTAGGTACTATAGTCTAAAAACTATAGGTAGCAGTCTCTCTCTCTCTCTCTCTCCCCCCTAACGGAGCGCACCAGACGACGACCACTCGCCTGGGAGGGAACAGATGCTATCGCGTGCCTCTTCCCACTTTTTTCTTTTTTCTTTTCATTTATTTATTTCTTTAACTAAAACCTGCCTTTCCTTGCCGCTCTTTGGAGTTGTCTCTTCCGCCGTCTCCGTATAAGAATATTCTCTCCTCCTTTGATCGTCTCCTCCCCCCCTCTCTTCTATTTCATCCGCCTCCGATCTCTCGGAATTTCTCATTGTTTTGAGCTAGAATTAGGAATGAAATCGTCCTGAGCTTTCGCTACGGTTTTCTCCTGTCCCTCGAGGTTAGGGCTTCCTACGAAGCAGAGCGCCGGATCGTTCCTCTTCTCTAGCCGGTAGATCCGAGACCGGATCGGAGGAGCGCTTGGACATCCATCCTACTTGGGCGGTGGTGGTAGTGAGTGGGGCTACGGTATGATCTGAAGAATTGAACTGTATAGAGATGTTTGTGAGTCGGCCGGCGGTGCATCCAGTGGAAGCTCCGCCTCTGACGGATGCCGCTGAGAACCCGCCGAGGGTGAGAATGAAGGATTTCCAGGGCATGCCGGGAACTCCTGGAGGCCTTGCCCTTCGCCTCTTCCAGTTCTTCTTCGCGATCGCGGCACTCTCCGTTATGGTCTCCACCAGCGATTTCACCTCCGTAACTGCCTTCTGGTAACTCGTTTTCTTTCTTTCCTTCTAATCTAAAACTCGTAGCATTCTTTCGTGTCTTCTTCTGCTACCTCTTGTTGATACTTATTATGCTATCTATAAGCTCAGGTTGTTTTCTCTATAGTTTTTGCCCACGGAAGGATATTTCCACGATACATAAATTGTCTACCAATTCTCTAACAGTTGTGCTCTATGTATAGAGAAAGTATCCAATTTAGGATTATCAGACCATGAATGTAGTTATTTTTAGGGCTAGGCATCAATTTGTTGGCAGTAACAATTCAAATAGCTTTCGAGCAACTCATTCTTAATCCAGATTAGATCCCTCTGGGTCCTGTCTTGGTTACTTGTAACCCAGCAAATCACTTTCCTGCATTTTTTTTGTTTTCGGTCATGCCTTCATTACGAAGTTTTGGTTCATCCCTCGGTAGAATAACCACTTCATGTATCTACAGAGTAACATTATTCATATGTGAAAAATTGTTCACTGAAACCAGAAAATAAAACTATGTTGGCTTTACTATAGTCTGGTGAACAACCATCAAAACTAACCTCTTTCCTAGAAAACCATTGAGAGTTTTAGGGTAGTGAAAGAGTCTCAAGTTGTCTTTCCACAAGAGTGAGAAGCACATAATGAGTGTCGTTGAGCTGAACTCGCTGTTTTGTTGATGTCTATGGCACTTGGCCTCTATGAAAATTTATAATTGCATCCACATGACATAATGTGCAGAGTACAGACATATCTGAAATTTGGAAACTATCCAACTGGAATATGTTTGAACTCTCTTCTGTGCTTCTGTGCAATTCTTCATTTAAGATTAGTACTTTGGATATCATAATCCTGATCTGTGCAAAGTTATTAGCAGCTAAAGATTTTCGAGTTACTGCACTGACCCTCACTTTTTCTTTTGCAGTTATCTTGTTGCAGCTGCTATCTTGCAAAGCTTGTGGAGCCTTTCTCTAGCTTTTGTGGATATTTATGCGCTTCTTGTCAAACGCTGTTTGCAGAATCCCCGAGCAGTCTGTTTGTTTACCATTGGTGATGGGGTAAGGGAATAATCGAGCACATGGTGGTGAAAACTAATTTGCATTGGTTTTTCTCCTTGAAACAGTTTTATGTAGTATGTTTGCTCAGGAGAATATGAACTTCATATGTGCAAACAAACATTCAGACCTCTTGAATGCATTCTTTATGTAGGTAATTTGTATGTTAGGAATCTATTAAGTCACAAATGAGACTTTCGTCTGTATGCAGCTTAGACTGTACACAGCCACATCAGATATAGATTCTGATAAATCCAACCATCTTTAGTCAAAGTTGATATCTGTCTTATGTGGTTGTTCCTGATTCCATTATTGATGTTTACCATGCAGATTACGTCCACACTCACCTTTGCAGCAGCTTGTGCATCTGCAGGCATCACAGTGCTGATTGGTAATGATCTAAACATCTGTGCTGAAAACCACTGTGCAAGCTTTGAGACTGCTACCGCCATGGCTTTCATTAGCTGGTTTGCAGTATTGCCGTCATTTCTCATGAACTTCTGGTCACTGGCTTCAAGGTGAAAACAGTTTGTACCATGGTTTGATGTTTTGGTTGAGTATTGCCTTTCGATTTGTTATCCGGTCTTTACAAACTAGAGGATATCTTGATCCCTAGGATTGAGTATCTTGCAACGAATGAATGTTGAAATGTGAAACTTGCTACTATCTAGATCTTGCACCCCTTTTTTGCCTGTTCCAGCAAAGCAAGTGTTGGGACTCTGTTGTATATAATTTGAGGATGCATTGATATGAATGGACCCTTCTTGAGAGTTCTACAATTTTCAGAGAAATAAGACATTCCAAATGATTTATAATTGTGCAGTCCTGCCACTTAAAGTCGTAGCCGTATTGGTGAACCTCTGCTGCACATTGCTAATTCTTCTATGTGACAACGAAGGCATCCAACGCTGTAAACTCTGGCATTCTCTAAATGCAAAATATCCTTACATAGCCATGTGCTATATTATGTTTCTAAAATCATGGCAGATGCCTATACATAAAGACTACTACATAAAACCAGCATGCTGATCCCTTTTAAATTGGTTTTACAAGCATTTATCATCTGACAGTAAAGAGCTATACAATTTATATAGGAATGCTTTAACTATCTCCGGACACGAAATTTTGTGCCCTTTTGAGGTATTAATTGCCAAATTTATCGCACAAAAGAAAAGAAAAGAAAAGGAAAACCTAAAGTTCAAGTTGCACCCAGAGGCAAGCATGAGCAGCTTGCAACGTGAAACCCGTTGAACCTTTACTACTACATTACATATATTTACATAAGAATTCGGAAAACAAAGACTGAGATTTGCGCCATTACTTTTGACTTGTGGCTCCAAAAATCTGTTAGTAGGAGGCCTCTTATATTTGTTGCCTTTTGAATTCCTCACAAGCACATCGTTATTCTGCTATATCACAATTCTGCCTGCAGGAATTTAATAGCAAGGACTATATACACCAGTTTAGATGTGCTAAAATTATTTTGGCACCATATCCTAACTATAACCACTTTTAATCGGATGTTTCACTGCAGAGGAACTTGATTATGTTGATATTAGCAACACCAGAAGTCAAGGTGAACTTTGAATGACTATGGCAATCCACCCAAAAGCAGTAAAGAAATTCTCGTGGTACAATAAAAGACGATTCTCTTTAAGGAGTAATTTGTATAGCTCATCGGAGCTGTGCTGATGACGATTGATTACAGCTGCAATGCTGCTCCTTTTCTTTAATTTGTTCTTTGAGGGATTCCACCTGCTTCTGCAAATCGCGGTTATCCTGCAAAGAGGAATCATCTTCAACAAAAAGGAACCAACAATGAAATATTCAAAAGAGTGTAGTTCCAATGACCACCTTTTGCAGCATGGTGAATCTCCTAGTTGCACTTGCCAGAGAAGCCTTGGCCTGTAAACAAGAATCTCATCATCAACAACAAAAGTAAGGAAAAGTTGCCTCAGATTGACATATCATGATATATGACCTTCTTGCATGTGAAATAAAGCATGAGAAGTATGTGGATAGAAACCTAGTTAGTACCTTTAAGAGCTCATCTTGTACTTGCCTACTTCTTTCCACTTCCCCGTCATATTTCATCCTCCATTCAGCAGATTCATCCATTGCTTCCATATTGGCACGCTCAAATTGTCCCCTGCACAGAACATAAACACCACATGATGGCAAGGCTACAAATCAGGCAAGATGCCTGTCAACTCTATATTTGATTAATGAACTAGAAAGAAGTTTCCAACCCAAAATTGAACTTAATTACAACTTCTTCCGTGCTCCAGAGAAATGAGGAAAAGGATCATCTGCAACACTATTCACAATAATGTAGAAACAAGGGTATCTTATGAACTGCAGTATAGCTGCTCATTAATTTTACTGAACCAATTCACTCCCATGATAATCAAATAGCTCAAGAGAAAAACAAAGGGGAAAAACAGTGAAAGAAAGAGTCATAACATCTAATAAACTTTAAACATACACGGTAGATCACTTGTAGATTCAACCAAGCAGTGTGAAAGCAAACGAAAACAAGATACTTAAAATACCGTCAGCAAGCCTTCTCTCTATATAATTATGTCCTTAGTAAATACATTGTCCATCATCAGTACAATATACAAGATTAAAATAATTATGTTGTTAACTTTCTGACAATGGAAGAAACAATATGTAGACAACACACAGGAGGTCTCTCTGACAAAGAGAGAGGACTATTCATATTCATGTCGACAAAGGGTTAGTAATGGTCTACACGTCTTCATGCAAAATAATTAGTGATGTTATCTTCAATCTTCTCCACTGGATTCAGATCTAAACGAAATGAATGATTAATAACTTGTTCACATCTTCTTTCTCACAAAGGTACTTTTCAGTATAAATATTCCAAGATGGTTCATATCTTTCACTGATGGATCGGCCAGATAATAAAAGGATTGTAGCAGAAGCAGTACGCCTTTCTTGATCTTGATTTGCGTCGAATTAGTATGACGACGATGCAGAGGACACAGATAAAGTTCAGAATCTCAGGTTTCCTTATCAAAGTTAAGACATAATCGCAACTAAATTTTAACCTGAGAAGGTGAACGAACCATAGACAACAGGAAAAGACAAGAGGGAAATCTTTTCAATCGGAAGTCAATGGAAAGAAATAGAACAGATGGACGAGACGAGATGAGACTGTGATCGCTGGGACAAAGAGCGGAAGACAAACCTCATGATCTCTCTATCGTCGGCAGTGAAGGAGGAGTCGATCGCCCAGATACGGAGATAGGCGGCGATTCCGAAGAATAACGCCAAGAGGAAACCCGCGAGGAGGGTTCGTCTCCTCGGAGCCATCCACGCCCTATGGGATCTCCACAGACCACTTTAATCACTCATCGAAACACCCAAATCAAATGAGAAATTGAAGCAGAGGAAATTTTGGAAGAGAATAGCTAGATGCGATCTTCTCCACTGAGGAGTGAGGATGTGTATCCGTGACCGTGTCCTCCCCCAGAGTTCCTACTCCTCCCATACTCAGCACTCAGCACCTACCGAGATTGGCTTGATGGCCCAGATGAGATTAGAGGGTGTGTATTCAGCGAGGCCATAGGCTGGCCTAACACGGGCAGGCTATTAGGCTCTTCTCATCATGGGCCAAAAAATTGGTCCAAGAATTCAGACTGAATCCCGAGAAGAGCAACCCCGTCCCGTGGCTCGTGGGAGAATTAGCATTGGGCTGCCGCGCCGCTAACTATATTTCTAATTCGTTTTTTTATTTCTAATTTTATTTATTTTTATAATATCTACCTTTCCCCTTCATTCCATGTACGGGTCAATTTAATTGCTTTATTTTAAGTCACATGTAATGCATTCAAAAAGAAATATGACAAACAGTAGTATAACCGGTGAATGAGGTCATGGTGACTGGTCGGTTGCCGACTGCTGAAACGGGTTGTCGTTCTCTGCAACTCCATCCTCCATCCTCCACATGATATATATATATATATCAAAAAGTTGACTGCTGCGTCCACCTCCGCCACAACCTTTCTCGGTGGCCTTATTAACCGGAATTCCGGTGGTGGGGGCCCAGGATGCCATGTCTTCATATTTTTTTTTTCACTAGCCAATAAATAAAGTCATTCTTTCTTTATTCCGCCATGCGACTATCTTCTTCATGTAACAGCGGCAAGTCCTGCCCCACTTGCGGCTGGCCCCACTTGCATTTAGACTCTCTGCTCAGTTGCTCAGCCCTTAACCCAATCCAACTCAACAAAAAGATTTCCTTCCGAGTAGTGGAGGGCGTGGCGTGCGACTTCATGTGCGCCATCTTCCGCAAGAGAGTACTTTTGTCCTTTTCTCTATGGCAATCTAGCAGAGATCATGCATTCCACGATAAGATTCTCGATACCAATACCTCGAACCATTCGAGTAGCTTAGCCAATGGCTGCTCCATCTGCATGCATTCTCTAGAAAGGCAAGGTCCCTATATATCTTCTTCAACCGCTAGCAATTTTGGGGTTATGTCGTCTTAAGACATATCCTCAACAAGTGATTTAGCTGTCTCGATAGTTACATTTCCTAGTCATGCTGCCCCATATGTTTTGATTACGCCCGTTCCTCCTATCATACGCTTGCTAGTAAAAGTGCTCGTACCATCTGAATAGGGGAAACTATAGATTCCTAACAACTCCGTAAATTAGCTCCATCCAAGTGACGTTGGCGCAGAGGAAAAGAAACAGGGTGAGGTGAAAAAGGGGCAATTGTTAGGTGATGAATACGGAAGGTTGACGGGTAGCGTCGAGTGGGACCGGGTTTACTGGAAACGAGAAATGATTGGGGATTAGTCGGTTCGGGGCGGCAAATTAAAATCCAAAATACACCTCATCATTTATTTTTCTTTCTTTCATACAGCAACAGCCTCAAACTCCCTTGCACCATAATAAATACTTCATCTTTCTTTCTTACTTTCCCACACAGCACGAGACACACGCTGCCTTTGTAAAACGTATATTTGCCCTCCTTCCTCTTGTAGTGCCTGATCTATTCTAGAGTATCTATTTTTAGTTTCAGAAATGGAATCGGCGAAGGACTACACGGATCCACCACCGGCTCCACTCATCGACGTGGAGGAGCTGGGCAAGTGGGCCTTCTACCGGGCAGTGATCGCGGAATTCATCGCAACCCTCCTCTTTCTTTACATCACGGTAGCCACAGTCATCGGCTACAAACACCAGTCAGACCCAGCCGCTGGAGATGCAGACGCGGCATGCAGCGGTGTCGGCATCCTCGGCATCGCCTGGGCCTTCGGCGGCATGATCTTCATCCTCGTCTACTGCACCGCCGGGATCTCAGGTACGTACTTAGGTTATCCTTGTAGCTAATATTGAAAAGGAATATGTATGTATAAAGGAATATGTGCACGCGCAGGGGGTCACATAAACCCAGCGGTGACGTTCGGGTTATTCCTGGCGCGGAAAGTGTCGCTGGTGCGGGCTCTGCTGTATATGATCGCACAGTGCCTGGGCGCCATCTGCGGGGTGGGCCTCGTCAAGAGTTTCCAGAAGGCCTACTACGTCCGATACGGTGGTGGCGCCAACGAGCTAAGCCCTGGCTATTCCAAAGGGACGGGACTCGGTGCCGAGATCATCGGCACCTTCGTCCTCGTCTACACCGTCTTCTCTGCCACCGACCCCAAGCGCAGCGCCCGTGATTCTCACGTCCCGGTAAGTACTAATAACAGATTAACCCCTATATATAGATCTGCTCGATCGATCCCAACATCGATTCATCAGTTGTATTACCACGATCAGTACAGTGGCTATAGCTCGTCATCACTTCAAATTAATTACTGCTATTCTTTTACAGGTATTGGCGCCACTTCCTATAGGATTTGCAGTATTCATGGTCCATCTGGCTACAATTCCCATCACAGGCACCGGTATCAACCCTGCTAGGAGCTTCGGCGCTGCTGTCATCTACAACCAGGACAAGGCTTGGGATGATCAGGTATCACCAACTAACCATAATTTTAAATTTATAATCAATTTAAACTAGACTATCCCTATATATATATATGTATAGTCAGCATAGTGAGAAATTCGGTATCTTTTCCATCAGTAAGCTCTATTGGGCATTTCAAACTTTCCCGAGGCTATTGCGTACCTACTTCTTTACAAAAAGATTAACAGAGAGATACTCTAATTGATAAACTGAGGGAGACAACGAGTTATCAACTTAAATCTTTTTTATGTCTGGCAATTTTTTGTGTGGCGTATAGTGTTAATTAGAAATCTAAAAAGCATTTGCCATATAATCAACTCTCGAGATAATAATGAATCTAGAAATATGCGTCAGTCATTTAAAGATTTTATTCTTCTTGATTAATCTGACTTCATTGTGATCCAAATAACGTAAACAGTTCATCTGAACTGTTCATTTTCATTAAAATAAAAGAAACCCTCGAGATAATGATTTTGGTCTTTTGGATACTGCGCACTTGGTCGAGTCTGAGTACGGAAAGCAGGCAAAAAGTTTTCCTTTTGCTCCCCTCACTCTGTCTCCACTGATCCCCAGGCCGATGCTTTCGGTGATTAGTGCTTACTGCATCTGCACTGCATGTGAGAGAGATAGGTCCTCTACCCAACCAGCATCTTGATATCTGGATGCGTCACGTGGCGCTTTCGTGCCACCGAATCTGTAAAGATTCTTCTACCCCATACTTGGCTAGTAGAAATCAGACCAGGCTTGGCTAGTATAAATATAATAGTAAATTTTGAAGGATTAAGCTTCATTGCCTCTCTGTTTTTAGCTTATTATATATCTGTATAGAGTTGGAACTTGATGTTCGATTCTGCTGGCCGCAGTGGATCTTCTGGGTTGGACCCTTCATCGGCGCCGCAATTGCTGCAGCTTATCATCAGTATGTGCTGAGAGCAGGGGCCATCAAAGCGCTGGGTTCCTTCCGCAGCAACGCTCACATGTGATGCTTCTTGCTTTCTTTCTCTATGGTGTGCGCTACGCTTGACATACCATCATTGAAGCAATAAAGAGAAGCTAACGCTTTGAGCTCCCACGAAAAAAGCGACGGCGGTGGTGTACCGGCAAGGGACCAGCTGGAACTAGATCTAGTTTTATGATAGTAAAAAATTACTAGTATTAATTAGTCGAGTGTTACCTCTGTGTTCCCTGTCGTTCTCTCTCAGTAACGTTTCGCTGTCTGGGACTTAGTCTTTAAATCTTAATTTCTCTCCTCCTTTTCCTTTTTCATCCTCCGCATGTTTCATCTGTGTTCCTAATGTTGCTCCCAATCAAAAACTAGTCTTTTTTTTTTCTCACGAAGCTTACTTAATTGGCATAAGCGTCCTAACCTCCCATATGTGAACAGATTATTAATTGAACTCACTCCAATAGGAGACTGCTTTTCTTGAACACAAACCCAGATGCCATTGCCACCGAATGCTAGATCCTACATATCGGCAGGAAAGATCGAAAATAATCGTAGGAAGGCTTAAGTTGTCAGTCGGCAACAATTTTTCATTGGGTATGTCTGGCCTGGGTCGGTCCAGCCCAACAGGCCGAGTCTGAGGAACGACGATCGCGAGGAGAGAAGAGGAAAGGGGCAATCGGATAAAGAGATGGACGTAGGGCCAGATCTTAGGGGTATATCAGCCCAAGGACTTCTAAATGACAGCGGAGCTCCTGTCAAAACTGTGTGCCTTTCATTATAGAACTCATCTCAGAAAGTTGGTAGAAATACATGCATCATTCCTATTCCATTTAATTTTAATAAAAATTCAAGAGAGATTATAGACCCACTATATATATATATATATATATATATATATATATTCAGGATTTTGTGTTACAACTTACAACTCATCTACCTTGGTCCTTGGTTTGGTGTATCAAAGAGGCCAAAACCGTCTCCGATGGTTCAAACTAAGTGATCCTCGCCTCGTCCTATCGAACCAAACAAAGAGAGGAACGATCGCTTCAATGACCGAAATTGAGGTACCTCCGAGCCCAGCATTGGAAGTAACCCCCTCCTCCCCTCCATATATCGCACCACCATATTTGGATACACCCAAGGTGACTACCGAAAGACGGGGCTGCGTACGCTTAATGATGGCTAAAAACTACAGGGCCACCACACGAAGTGAGACGATGATCGCCATAGGAAAGCCCCAAAGCTTTTCGGGAGGGCTGGAGTTCTCTGGGCTGACGTACACAGTGACCAAGGAGCAGAAGGTGGATGGGGAGTGGACGAAGCAGGAGGTGGACCTGCTGCACCAAATCACGGGGTACGCCCCAAAAGCCTGCGTCACCGCGGTGATGGGCCCCAGCGGCGCAGGCAAGTCCACCTTCCTGGACGGGCTCGCCGGTCGGATCGCCAGCGGCAGCCTCAAGGGGAGGGTATCCCTCGACGGCACCGAGATGAGCCCTACCCTTATCAAGCGCACTTCCGCCTACATCATGCAGGACGATCGCCTCTTCCCCATGCTCACTGTCTACGAGACTCTCATGTTCGCAGCGGACTTCCGCCTCGGTTCCATCCCCCATGCTGACAAGAAGGAGAGGGTCGAAAAGCTAATCGACCAGCTCGGCTTGACGGTACGTACTGACCCAACAATCAAAGTTTGTCAAGAGAGGAAACTTTCCCCTTCAATTACTCCATGTATGTACACTAATTAGTAACCGAGGCCGAGAATAATTACTAGATAGCTCTAACTGCGGACATTTATCAATTACTACGCGCACAGTCATCGAGGAACACTTACATCGGCGACGAGGGCACGCGTGGCGTCTCAGGCGGCGAGCGGCGGAGGGTGTCGATTGGGGTCGACATCATCCATGGGCCGGCTCTTCTCTTTCTGGACGAGCCCACCTCGGGTCTGGACTCGACCAGTGCCCATAGCGTGATCGAGAAGGTGCACCACATCGCGCGCTCCGGTAGCACCGTGATCCTGACCATTCACCAACCCACCTACCGCATCCAGATGCTGCTCGATCACCTTATCATCCTCGCCCGCGGCCAGCTCATGTTCGTCGGCTCCCCCAAGGACGTGGGCGCCCATCTCGGACGCATGGGCCGCAAAGTCCCCAAGGGCGAGAACTCCCTCGAGCACCTCCTTGACGTCATCCAGGAGTACGACCAATCCGAGGTCGGTGTCGAGGCACTAGCCGACTTCTGCGTCACGGGGATGAAGCCGCCACGCATCTCCAACGATGACCACTCCCTTGTCTCGACCGTCCCACCAACGCCGGTGTCAGAAGGCAGGAGGCATGATCATCGTCGTGGCGGGGCAGATGAGTTCAACCATAGCCTAAGGAGTACGTCCAAGTCCCCATGGAGCGGCAGCCAGAGCGGCATCATAGAATCGCTCAGGTTGACACCCTCGCGGCAGAAGAGGAATAATAGGAAATCACAGAATCCTCCAAGGTAAGTCTAATATATATATATATATATATATATATATAACAAATAATAAGAGCTTAATTATGATGCCCACAATTTATAACTGCACCTGCATGCAGCCTGTCCCCCGGCTACTACACATACTCGCAGGAGATATTTTCGAGCACGCCGACCCCCCACAGTAGCGACTACACCGTGAACGAGGACGACTACCTGACACCGAACGTGCGGAGAGGCGGGGGCACTGGGCGCCTCGTGAGTAGGATTGATATGGGGCCCAAGTTCGCTAACTCATACGTTGGGGAGGTGATGATGCTGATGCGTCGCAACTTCACCAACATCTGGCGCACCCCGGAGCTGTTTCTTTCCCGGCAGATGGTGCTCACTATCATGGGCCTCATGATGGCCACCATGTTCTTAAAGCCCAAGGATAACCTCCAGGGCGTCACCAACCGCCTCAGTTTTTTCATCTTCACCGTCTGCCTCTTCTTCTTCTCCTCCAACGACGCCGTCCCTGCCTTCATCCAAGAGCGCTTCATCTTCGTCCGCGAGACCTCCCACAACGCCTATCGCGCATCCTCCTACGCCATTTCAGGTCTCATTACCTATCTTCCCTTCCTCCTCCTCCAGGCCCTCACCTACGCGGTCATCGTCTGGTTTGCCCTCGGTCTCCGTGGCAGCTTCCTGTACTTTGTCGTCATGCTCTATGTCTCGCTAATCTCCACCAACTCCTTCGTCGTCTTCGTCAGTTCTGTCGTGCCCAACTTTATCCTCGGCTACGCAGCCGTCATCGCTTTCACCGCCCTCTTCTTCTTGTTCTGCGGTTACTTCCTCAGCAGTCACAGCATCCCGCTTGGTTGGAAATGGATGAATACCATCTCCACCATGAAGTACCCGTACGAGGGCCTGCTCATGAATGAGTTCCAGACCAACCACCACTTCGCCCACGATCCGAAACCTATCACCGGAGAGGACATCCTACAGCAGATGTCCATTAGCCTCAAGGAAGCTGATAAGTGGAAGATGGTGCTCTACCTGATGGGTTGGGCCGTATTCTATCGTATACTTTTCTATTTGGTCCTCCGGTTCGCATCTAAGAACCAGAGGAAGTGAACAAACGACTGATCAATTATCAGAGTTTCTCGTGACGCGCCGACACAGCTATAGCGTGGTCTTCCATGCCAAGCCAGGGAACCATCACCTTGCTATACCTACCTAGTTAAGTAGTACATATTAATTGTTCTATTCTATTACTGAAGTCCCTGGTAATTCAATGCCACTCAGAAAGGGAATACAAAACTAATTCAATAGTTTTGCACTATATATTAGAGAAACTCACTTGAGGAATGCCGTCGGTCGATACCTGCGATCACATTTACAACCATGTATTGACTATTGAGACGCGGGATTGTGGAGGGTAATAAAGAAGGAAGATTGGAACTAGGTAGATCGGGTGGGTGAATGGTCCCACCGGCGCCTTGGGTCTCCGCGGCATTTATAGCCCAATTAATGACTGAGGTGACACGTAAGCAAGCGAACATATCCAACTCTCTCGATAGGAGCCGTATCTATTGCACGAATCTCATCCAATCAGGTAAACCCATCGCTTTCGACTTATTTACTCCCCCGCCTCCTCCCCCAACTACTCAATCGCTACCCATCCCCTAGCCTCTTCCTGTTCCCCTGGAATCAAAATCCCTAGAGCATTCTCTATTACAGGATCTCGTTTTCGCGAGAAAAAGAAACAGACGGAAATAATGGTGCATCCGGTGGCGGAAGCGGACGAGCATGGCCCCTTCGGGCGGCTGAGCGCATCGGAGTTCTACGCGCGTCACTCCATCTCCCACTCCTCCTCCTCTTTCGTCAACCCGGACGGCCTCCGCATCTTCACCCAGCGATGGGTCCCCCTACCCCCAGTGGAGATCGTTGGCACCATCGGCGTCATCCATGGCTTCACGGGGGAGTCCAGCTGGACAGTCCAGCTGACGGCGGTCCACTTCGCCAAGGCGGGGTTCGCGGTAGGCGCCCTCGATCACCGGGGCCACGGCTTCTCCGAGGGTCTCAACACCCACATCCCCGACATTGAGCCCGTCGTCGATGACTGCGTTGCCTTCTTCGACGCCTTCCGCTCCGATTACCCGGCGTCGCTGCCCTGTTTCCTCTACGCCGAGTCGCTGGGCGGCGCCATCGCGCTGCTCACCCACCTGCGCGGGAGGGATCCCGAGTACGCCAGGCTCCACCGGGGTTGGGACGGGGCGGTGCTCAACGGAGCCATGTGCGGCATCAGCCCCAAATTCAAGCCGCCGTGGCCCCTCGAGCACCTGCTCTGGCTTGCCGCCGCGGTGGCGCCCACGTGGCGTGTGGCCTTCACTCGGGGATCCATCCCGGACCTCTCCTTCAAGGTGGAGTGGAAGCGGAAGCTAGCCCTGTCCAGTCCCCGCCGTACGGTGGCCAGGCCACGCGCCGCCACTGCACTGGAGCTGCTGCGGGTGTGCCGCGACGTCCAGGCCAAGTTCGAGCAGGTGACGCTGCCGCTGCTGATCGTGCACGGCGGGGACGACGTTGTCTGCGATCCCACCTGCGTGGAGGAGCTCTACCAGCGAGCGTCCAGCAAGGACAAAACCATCCGGATATACCCGGGCATGTGGCACCAGCTGGTGGGGGAGCCTGACAACAATGTTGAGCTCGTCTTCAGCGAGATCCTTGACTGGCTCAGGCTTCGGGCCTCTCAGCCTCAGGCAGCCGTAGTGGCCCAAGGAGAAGGAGGCAGCAACCTTCAATAGCGAATAGCATCCCATCTCCCGGTGACCTCCAGCAAGTCCAGTAACCAAGTAGCAGTGTTTCAATAAAAGGCATGTAGTAGTTTGGTTTCCTGAAATCGTGCTTTATTTTTATTCTCATGTGTGATTGATTTGCTGGAGTACATTCTTAAAACATCTCAAGTATTTCTCTAAACAAACTTCCTCCTTCAAACTCCAGAGCCTCAAATGGACCTGCGTCCCTTCTTCAACTACAGCGCTAGTTATAAAACTACAAGCAGATCAATTAAATAAAAGTTCCCTAAATCCGCTGTTGCTCTATGAAATCGTTCTTTTCTCAAGCTAAACAAGATGATCAAATAACTTTTGTCATCATTCCACCGCTTCATGTCACATAGTGAGTGATCGACTTTTATCTTCTCAACATCCAGAAAGGAAAAATAACGACTATTCTGGTGTGAGGAAACTGACGCTCACCATCCAAGCAAAGAGTACAATAATTCTTCCTTGATGAACTTCCCTTTTGGAATATCATGTCATTATAATCTTACAATTTAGTCTCCATGACATACGGATGGGGACATCCAAAATAATGTTTTTACAAGGAGTACATCATATAAGCTTTCCATTTACCTAATCTACTCTTCAGCAGGCGGGTCTACCCAACGGCCATGGTCCTTTATAAGCTGAATTAAAGCATCAGTAGCATGCTCCATTGCAATACCCCGCTTCACCACATTCTGTTGCATGGAAATTATTTCTCAAGTCTTGCTAAAAGTTACCAGTACCACAACAACCACACTGAACTCCGGAAAGTTCAATCAATGGAAAATATAACTTCGGAAGGGTTAAGAATCCTATAAGATTCATGTTAATATATCCTAAAGATACACTGCTACTGCGGTTGAATAATTATCCATAAGATGGTGCGGTGTTAATGACATTTAATAACTTGAGAACCTATTAATAGGAATCATTTTGTCCAAAGGAAATTTTAATTGAACTCGAGAATTAAGGATTCCACTACTTTAATCAGTTGATATCATACTAATCATATTACTATTATCTTTTCTAACCTCAGTTTGCAGTTTGACAACGATAAACATGGAAATAAGTTAGAAACTCTTGAAAACATCATTTTTTAAGTGACGGTATCTTGAAAAGTCCCGTCATTCAGCATAGATGCATATATCAAATTGAGCTGCTCAGAAAAAAATTTATAAAGAATTATCATTTCTGTAGAAGTTACCTTTCCCACATAAAGGTCAATCTTTCCTGGAGCACCGCCAACATATCCAAAATCTGCATCAGCCATTTCTCCTGGCCCATTCACAATGCAACCCATAATTGCAATCTGCCATAAAAGAAGGAGATTGTTAACATGCACAAAGAGAACCAGACTAGTCTTAAACAAAGTACTTCTGATGAGGGTTTGAGAATTACTGAAACACCAGGCAAATGGGATGTCTTTTCTCTGATTTGAGCACTAATTTCCTGAAGATCAAAGAGTGTACGGCCACAAGATGGGCATGAGACGTACTCCTGTAGAAATTTTACATGACGGATGGTTCGGTTCCAATTAGAGATGAAGTTCAGCAGTAAGAACAATTACAAATTTACAACTCAGTCAAACATCAAAAGCTTACGGTTTTTGTGTTGCGCATTCTGCAACCTTGGAGTAAATTAAAAGATGTGTTCCTCAAGAAATCAAAATCATGATCAGAAGCCTCGAGCAGTACACCATCCCCAAGGCCGTCGACTAGAAGAGCACCAGCATGGCTCCCAGCACCGATTACAAGATCATCTCTGTGAATTGTCAGGACTAGTATAAGCAAGCAACCAGTATGGTCAGGTATGCACATTAGAGTACCGGAGTTACCTATGGGTCCCTTCAGGAAATTGTACATGATGGATTACCGGAAACTTAAGAGCACTGTCTTCTAAAAATTCAAATAGCCTGCATCACCATGCAACGAATGAGAAAAAGATCATCTATTCATTTTAAGTCTATACCAAGCAGGAGAAATTGAAAATTTTGAAAGCAGAACTTATGTCAAAGGCCAAGAACAGTTGAAATCAGCAGTGGAGCATTACATTTGATGACAATGCGATAACTACTCTAAATAGTGACTCTAAAGTCAGCTATATACCTCCTTGCAGCGTGCACCCTGCTAATTTTTTCTTCACCATATGGAAGACTATGTAGCAACATTGTAACATCATCAACATTTTTCAGGATTTCTAGCTCCTCGTAGGGTTCATCTCCACGCACGGTCACAGCAAGCCTAGTGCCTAAAAAGTAAAAGTAAAAGCTATTCAAGAATAACTTTTTCTGATGCCATATAATCGAATCGATACCTTCTGGCAAAACAATTAACTACTCAAAATGATGAGAACAAATCTAACATTAAAACAATACCTTCTGGCAGAAGTTTGTATGCACCAGTTTGAAGTTCCGTGAGATTGACAAGGACAATTGCATAAGGTAGTGGCTTGGTCAATTGCTCTGATAAGGGAGTCAATATACCCACACTTATGTCGACCAATCTTTTGATAGCCAACCTCTGGATAAGTGAAGAATTGTATATCAGAGTCAAGAATTACAATCGCACTAATATTATATGCAGAAAGGATGTGCTTATGAAGCACAGATATCAATATTCATGGGAAGTAATGAAATCAGAACATGAATTTTCCCTTCTATCAGTTAGAGAAAAGAGATAGAGTTCTCACAGCATCAACATCTTCAACTGGTGGAAGTTCTCGTAGGAGAATAGAGTCTACAGTTGCTAGATCCTGAATTCCACATCAAAATTGTAAAGCATTATATATTTCAACATGGACCAAAATATGTAGTCACATATTTGGAGCAAGGGTGAAGCACAAACCTTGAAAGGCATGCCAACTACAAGTTTTGCTGCCAGGGACTTATATAAAAGTTCCGGTGTCTGAAAAAGAAAAGAAGCATTGGTATATTAAGAAGGGACAACCAAATAAGTCTATACTTTACAACAATAGAGAAGTCAATATCTAGAGCTAGCAATAAGATATGATTATTCGGTTCCAGAAAGGCAAAAAGCATCACAAAAAGCTAGAGACAAACGTATGCACCCAGAATCCTTAAGGGTAACAGTATCTGTAATTTGAACTTGACAAGCAGGGAGTATGGTTGAACTAGCCATGATTCATTCCATTTCATTGGCATAAGTAGACATTGTTATAACTAGTGTCACATTTATATGTAACAACAGTAAAGGAAAAAAAATGCAGCCATATATATAGACACTGAGCCATATCACACCATAATCTACCTTTAATTTATCCAAGGAAACTGACATCAGAACAGACCCATCACGATGCAGGACACCTCGGTAGTCCACCTCTTCACCCTGTCAAAAAAGGGGAGGAAATTGAAATTTTTTACATTATATTATTCGAATGAACATCATGATGACTAACCTCCTTTTGAACTGGCAATTGACCACTTCGCCTCTGGAAATCAAAATAACGCCTATTTTTCTCTTCAAAAGGAACCTACCAAAGATAGGTAGAAGACAGATATAAGAATCGGAACTAACTGAAAAGGAGCTAATTTAGCAATAATATGGACCATATTCTTATAACAGTAATTTGCAGCTTATGGAAAAGCACAAAAACCTGACAGAAAAGAACCTTACCACCCCCTTTTGAAGATGTGCAGCTTGCATGCCAAGGTTAGCCAGTCTTCTGCAGGGATCAATCTCTTCTTCTGGCGGTTCTGTGAGGGACACCCGGATTGTATCACCCAAGCCATCCTGTATGGAATAGGTGTTTTAAGTTTGTTTTATAAGGGACTTCGTTCTTAGAGAATACAGAGAGTTAGCCTCTTCCTTTGAAATACTGATTCAAATTAAATGAATATATAATCTACACAAATGTCAACTACTTTGTGAAATTTCAACGTACATAAACATATCCTTTTATTTTTCTCCTCCTCTTTTCTTAAATGAGCCTCTTGTTGGCCAGGATAGGTGGAAAGATCTACCTACACAACGTGTTTACCTATCTCTCCTTGCTAGCAAGTTTGCATTCAACCTACATTCTGTTATCATTGTCTTGCACTAACATGTTGGGGTTGAAGAAGAAAAAGTACTGGACAACTTTGAAGAAACAATATGTATTTAGTTTTTTCCATAATAAGTGTCTCATTTCCAATTCTTGGTAAACATAATGAAGACACTCTGGTTACTCTTATGGTATTGGACATGCTGGATGTTGTGTTATTTTGTAACTTCAAGGATACATGGGTAAGTTTGCAAATCTATAAATGGGAACAGTGCTTAGGAATATCCAAAGAAATATTAAAAAGTTTCACAGCTGCAGTGACACCCAGGAATCTAGATCCCAGAGCACATAGCATGACCAGGACCATAGATTTCATGGATTCCAGCTAGAGAATCAAAACAATATAACAAGCATATAAGCAACTTATAGATCCTTCGATTACAACTGGTTTATCAAGTTTGACTTACCAGTTCATCAAAATTTTGCTGCTTGATAACAGTTTCTTTCTCTTCAAACATAAGGAATAGAGAAACATGCAGAGACTCTAGAAAAGCTGGTCAGGAAAAAGGCATGTACCTGAAGTAGAGTTCCGATGCCTATTGCAGACTTCATCCGCCCATCTTCACCTTCTCCAGCTTCAGTAACTCCCAAGTGCAGAGGATAATCCCATCCCTGAACATACATTTCTGCAACAAGCAATCTATATGCTTGTACCATAATTACTGGGTTGCTTGCTTTCATTGAGAAGACAAAATTATGGAAGTCCAACTTTCTACAAATCCTAGCAAACTCAAATGCAGACTCAACCTGCTCAAAGATCAGAGCACCTGAAATTCATAAGTTCATTTCTATGGACAAAAAGAATATTGGGGAAGAGAAAAATTATTACCATTCCCCTTGGAGAATCTCCATAATAACTCATTATACGATCAGAAAGACTTCCATGATTTGTACCAATACGCATTGCTCGGTCATATTTCTTGCATTTCTCAACTAATGGAGAGAAAACCTGGCATGATGAGAAGGAACATTGATAGATTAAATTCTTGACTACATAGACTTGGACAAATGCAGAAAAAGGAAGATCCTAATAACGGGCAGTTATCAGGCACCTCGGCTTGCCGCAGCCTGTTGCAAGTATAAAATAAGCATATGTGCATTACTGTTGCAATATAGGCAAAAGCACAAAACTAGAGTGTTCTGTACAGGATAATGGTAGAGGTTTTCTTGGATTCTCAAAAGGATTAAGCCACATTTATAAATACAAATTTCAACTCTACATATAAAAATACAGGATTCCATAAGCAGGACAGGTGTAGTTTGCAGATAATAAAGAGGCTTACACATGTACACCGACGAAATAACGCCTGTTAGTTGGCTAGCCTAATTTGAAACGACAACCAAGTTGAAGTTAAGATTTCTGACCTGTTCAATATGCTCAAGCTCTTTCTGATAATCTTCTTCAGTGTAATCTAACTTCTCAAATTGTGCCCTCCTATCAGCTACAAGCAAAAGTGATCACTGGAAGTTAAAACTAACTCCCAAATTTATAGTCAGTCTTAAAGCATCTGCAGGCTTTACTGAAGAAAAGTATTAATGCATACAAACCAAAATTTCCCGGATTAACTCGAATCTTGTTGAAGCATTCAGCCACTCTCAACGCAACTGAGGGAGCAAAATGGATATCGGCCACAAGAGGAATATTATAGCTGGATTAAAAGAAATAAAAGAGTGTTGGACAAAATATAAATGTCTCCGAACTTTCCCCAAAGAACAAGAAACGAAAGACTTACTTCTTCTGCACAAGACTGTTCTTAATATCAAAACAAGCATCTGCTTCTCTCTTTCCCTGGACTGTTATTCGAACCAAATCAGCACCCTTGTCAGCTATTCGCATTACCTGCCAACAAAATAATATGTACACAAACTGCTATTATTGATCAATAAACCGAAGTGCTGCAATTTCATTAGTGACTGACTGCAGATGCAGGATGAATATAACATAGATATAACTTTCATTACTTATTTCACATGAAGATAAAGAAAAGCATGATTAGGGAAGTGATAAGACCTCTTCAACAGTTTTAACAACATCCTTGGTATCAGAAGTGGTCATCGTCTGGATTCGAATAGGATGCTCGCTACCAAGGGCCACATTTCCTACCATCACAGTCCGAGTTTTTCTCCTTACCGTCCTGTGTATTGATTCACAGTACTTCTGTCTAGGGACTACATACAAATAATTATAGCTCAAGTCAAATGCTGAAACTTATTGTTGAAATGCAAATAGAGATTCTAGTCCAAATTTCTATTAAATGATTTAAGTCATCTATATTGCATGACTTTAAAATTAATGGGCAGTCAAAAATAAAAATACATGGGTTATGATTCGAAAAGGAAAACACCCATGCACCTAGTAATGTAAGGTAAAAATGCACAAGCAGGGCTTGACAGCCCTAAGTCGGGATTATACCTAAGAGAGGGCTTCCACTGGATGCCGGCTGCAGTTCAACGGTATCGGAACCAGGATTTGAATTTCTAATCGCAGAAACCTTGGTACTTGGCGACTTGATCCTCCGTGGACCAGGAGCACAAGAAACTTTTGTGAAATCCACGCTCTTTGCGAAGCTCAAGCTGCAATCCCGAGTCTTTAGACCAGGAAAAGAAGCTGGAACCATTCCAGCGGCCATCTCAACACCTCTTCCGGTTCTACAGCACAAAGACGATCAACAACCAAAGTTTCAGAGCTCGGTCCTCTTCCTCTCTCTCCCTCCCTCTCGTCTTTAGTTATGAAAGACACAAGGACCAATTTAAAGCCGTCGGAGTTGCCACAGCCACAAATCGGAGGAACATAGCACAGTAGATAAACTGATAAGTGACTCATAAATTCGTTTTTGAAACAGGGTTTTTTTAAAAGGGGTATGAATATATATATATATATATATATATGAAAAGATCGAGAATATTCTTAGAAAGCCGGCGGATCAACAAGTATCGGAGGAGAACATTTCTTAATAGTTCAGAATCCAATAAAAGACTTGACTAGAATTTTAAGAGCCGCCCTCTCATCAAATTTACGAACTACTCCACTGCCGACGGATATTCAAAATAGCCAGCAGGAAAATAAACCACAAAATTTTCTGGAGATTTTTGCACGAAAACGAATGTGTCGGAGAGAAACGTCGGAAGCAGGAAAAGAGGAAGAGTGAGTTGAATTGAGCTGAGATGAGAAACCCAAGAGATGTCGCAAGATCCTCACCACGAAGGAATCGGAGGAGAAGGGCGAACTCTTCGGAAGTGGGCAGGAGAAGAAGCCTCGCGCTTGGGAAGACGGATAGGGGAGAGTGAGAGATGAAGTTAATGGTTTGCGAATCGGCACCCCAATTATACTACCTGTTCCTCTGTACCGATAACTGTTTAATTTATTTATTTTCGCTCTTTTCGATTTCTTGTGCAGTCTCGACCAGGATAAATTCGACTTTTCATTTTGTGGGTAAATTTGAGTGTGAACAAGGTAGGAAAATCCAGATTGCTGCGATCGATCTACTGACTGCTTATAGAGTACACTAAAGATACGCCCCTCATTTTTCATTTTCAACCAGCTAATAGTTATAACCATCCATTATCACTTCCTTAGCATCCGGGAGCAGAATATTCCCTGGTATTTTGCTTGAAAGTATTCCTTTTTATTTGGTTTCTTTGTCTCAGCATATATCATCTTAGAATTAGTTTTGCTAGGCTTTGTATCCTAAAATAACCTTTTAGCCCTCTCAGAAATTATTTGGATTGTAATAGACGGTGACGGTTTTTCTTTTTTAGTGTTGTTTCACGTGATAAGATTCGATTAGACTTAAATCAACCGATTAGAAAGAGAAATAATCACGTTTGCCTCGAGATTTTACTCGGAACGATTTATAGATTATAGAAGTCAGAAATAAAGGTGCTGGTTGTGTTGGTTGCTGGACCACCATCAGTTGAATATGGAATTAAGGCCTGCGTCGAATCGAACTACAATTCAGTTGAGCGCATGGGTGTCCAAGATAGCACCTTCTGGAGACTGAAGTGCTTGATGCCTCTTTATTTTCGTTGTCGTGTTAGAGTTGGAAACGGATGGATTTGGTTGAATCTTCCTTCATAGCTAGCTACAAATTGTTAAAGAAAATTAATGATCTTGTGAAGTGGATTGGTGGAGAGTCCAAGTCCAAGCCTTAAAAAAACTTAACAAAGTTAACGCACTGTGATCCATGTGCCAGTGGTGGTTCAGTGAAGGAAGACGACTAATGTAAATGTGATTGCTTCCAAGTACTTAATTTCCTACCTTCGCTATAAATGAGAAGAACGTGAGAATCTCTCTCATCAGCATCTGTCAGCGTTCAACTACACATTCCATTAAACAGCTGCAGCTGGATTGATGGAGAATATATAATGTACGCCCAACTTGTCATATATCCTAGCTAGCTTCCGAGAAGAAATTTTCAGCGGCACGACTATGAGACGAACCTAACCACAATAAATGGATTACAAAGTGGGACTCGGTTAACCAAACCTATAAAGTTTATAGTCATACCCAACACCTCTCAACCAGAGAACGGTATCTTTTATTATCTCTAATCATCTTCTTTGTTACAGAATGAATGAAACGTTGTAAATAGGGGATATATAAAAGAGGGATGATAGGAGGAGGTGAGCTTTCCTCATTCGAGGTGTGGAAGGATGAATGTGGAATTAACGTAGGAAGAGATGGGATTTTTTAATTTTTTTTTTACAGATTGTTGGGATCACCAAACTCTTTAACTTTGTATAGTTACTTGTTATGTAGTTATCGAAAAGTGTACGCCTACTTAGCGTGTGTGATGTAATAGGGAGAAAAAACAAAATTACAACAGATTAACTGTACTTATAAGATTCTACATGCAGGCCGAAACCAAGTCAGGCTTCATTCTTGGTTGGGCTACACCCGGCAAATTCATGGAGTTTTGTTATCCACTAAACGGTCACTACTGCTTTCACTGGGTTATGCGCTGCTGTCGCTTGGACAACCATCCATCCCTCCATCCATTCGTTCGCTTCATTTTTTTCCATTTTCTTCTGCTGCGCGTCCTTTCGTGGCTACAGAGGAAGAAGTGGAGCCTAGAGTCTAGAGAGCATTACTGGGGCAGGGCTATTCGTAGTTTCAGTAGGCGTCATGACGGTTGCCTTAGGTCCGCCTGTCCTCCCCGCCGTTCGCTCGAGTTCGGTGGGGAAGACCACGAGCACGAAGAAGAAAGGAATGGAGGAGGTGAAGAAGAAGCATCTCGGGGCAATGGGGCAGGTCCTCCAAGTGGTTCGTCACGACCGGGATTTCCTCCGTGCCGCCACAGCTCCGCTCTCGAGGGCACTTGGGGATCTATTTTGGCTCCGACACCTCGAAGATCCTCGCGCTCTGCACCACCCTTGCCGTCCCGCCCGCTGGCCTAGCATCTCATATCCCCCAGGCATCTATCACTCTTACTTCACTAATAATCCCTTTTCGCATCTAATTTATCGAAACTGACGGATCGGAAAAGATGTTCGAGATCAAATAACTTATCTCGGTACCTTACCTTTTGTATCTTTCTTTGAGATGAAAGAACATGCTTTCTCTCCCTATGTCTTCTGCCATTCCCAAAAAGCGTGCAAAATACCAAGAAGTGGAAGGATGATGTAGGAAGGGATTAGAGAGAGTTTGCATATGCTTTGGAGACTTACTTATTTACTCTAAGTTCTTTAGATTTTGTGCACCACAAAAATAACCAACTACTACGTCACTATGGCACCATGCCATTATCAATATCGTGATTATAAGTAATTTACCGTCATTGGAGCTCGATACTAATTGTATGGATTGCCTGGACGATAACTCAACATTAGAAGGTCCCATTGGATGACTATGAGCAAAGTTTATGTATTGATATAGAGAACGAGCAGTAATTGGTCGTAATTTCCTGGCAAACATAAGAAATAGATGTATTTGCCATACAAAACAGTAAGGCCAGTTGGTTTGTAGGGTTATCCCCATTAGTTGCTATTATGCTTGTGTAACATAATAAATTTTCTGAGGCAGGGGCAGACAGACAATTCCAAGTGTAAGATAATATCTTCAATGGAAGTTGTCTTCATATCTGAGGCACAAATGAGCCAATCAGCTGACAAACTCCTAACGCAATCAGGCAACATGCTAAGTTGAATTGTTTCCTCATTAGGCGTACCGCTTATGTAGAGAGTTCTATCTTATCTATTATCTACTTAGTTAGAACTAATTTTGCTCGTTTGGTCTACCTGCATAAGTTTGACAGAAAACACACATAAAAATGAATTACCAAAGCAAATGTTTTTTTTTTCTTTCTCTTTTTCTATTTAATTGGATTTATTCTTCTTACAAGAAAATAATTTGTCAGGTTTATCATGCATGGATTTGATGATCGCTGATCTAGAAGCTTTGAAGTTGTATTTTGGTTATTTTCTGCAATCTTATAAGAACTGGTTTACTCCTCTACCTGAGCAATATGATCCACAAAAAGTTGCTGACTATTTCAGTTATCGCCCTCATGTCTTGGCATTACGCATTATCGAGGTATTTGAAGTTTTGAACTGATGTTTTCTTTTACCAGGTGATGTGTCTTCATTGGGTTAGTTAACCACTTTAGTTTTAACCCAATGTTTAGAGGTCTTTAGTTCCATTTGTGTAGTTTTTTTGTGGTTCATAGACGGTGATGCTAATTGATTGTATTTATCTGTTCTTAACTTTTACATGGATCCTTCTAGTTTTCCTTTCCTTCAGTGGGAAAACTCATGTGGGCATCAAATTACAATTCGAGGGGAAAACTTTTGGTTCTATATATTAATTCTAATCCTATCACATGGTGCAGGAATTCGACACTGTTCATGTATCATATACACAAGATTATTTGTGTCACATAATTTATATTATTGTGTATTTTTAAATTTTTATGCTATATTACTTTGAATGAGCATCACTGCAGCAGAAGGATGCCCAGTCATTTGATACTAATTAATTTCTCTATAGCAGTAAAAGCTGCATTTGTTGACATTGTGCATCTGCAGGTGTCCTTACAATTTGCCTCCGCAGCCATAAAATTGCAAGCATCTAGAAGTCTTAAGTTGAGGAGGCATGGCCATGCAAACAGGAATAGAAGCTCTGACAGTTCAAGATACTATTTTGGACGACTTCTTAAAGAAACATTGCTGAATCTAGGCCCAACATTTATTAAAGGTTAGTAAACTAATGGATGTTGATGTGGCAATTTAAATTTGAATGCTAGTTTCTACATGCAAAATCAATACTTATTCTTTGATTTTCTTTTTTGAAAGAAAAGGTAGCTGCCCTGTTTCAACTTATCAGTCATTTGCTACCAAACCTTGCTTTTCCTTGTTGTCACCAATTACTCAAATTATCAATGATATGTGATGTGTGGTTCTGTGTGCAGTTGGTCAGTCCCTCTCTACACGGCCTGATATAATAGGTTCAGAGATTTGTGAGGTAAGATGACAACAAACCTAGGATTTTGCAACTGTTGCTCTCACTTTTAATGTTTTTTTTTTTATCATTTTCTGTTGCATCGTTTGCTTTCTGTATTCCACCTCGTAGAAATTTTTTTCTGGATGATGTTAATGCAGAAAGCTAACTGGGGCTCATTTTTACTTACGCTTTGTTTCCATTCTTCTACTTCAGGCACTATCTGAATTGCACGACAAAGTTCCTCCTTTTCCAAGGGCCATTGCGATGAAGATTATTGAGGAAGAACTAGAATGTCCTTTAGATAACATTTTTAGCTACATATCTGATGAGCCTGTGGCTGCTGCTTCATTTGGCCAGGTAGTTAAAATGTTTATGCTTTATACTTTTTTGCTAGTAGACATGTTGAACATTGAATGCTCGCTAAAGTTGCTTAAAAAATTTTCTTTTGATATACCAGTGATCGTAGATATTGTGGTATTGACGTCTAAATGCTTTGAGTAATCGTGAGGCTTGAAGTAACAAAAAGCTTTTTGGCTTTTCAGGTTGTTTAGCATAAGTTGCAAGACCTCTTGTACATGTATGTAACTAATCTGCTTTTCTTGTTTCTTGCCATGATTTAATCAAATATAGGTATCTTCTTAGTTGCTGCTTCCATCACTTAAATATCTAATACTTTCATATGGCCCCTTCTTGGTGATTGAACTTCCGACTGAATGCTACATCGGCTGCAAATCTTTTTTGGGGGACCTTTACCCGTAGAACTTTTTCTTGGGCTAGGTTATGTTATCTCTATCAGGCAACTTTCAGCAGGTGCCATTAACGACAATCTGGCTCACTTTTGATAATTGTTGTAATCTCTTGAGTGCTACATGTCTATAAGGTACTACTTTTCTTATAATTTTCATGTTTACTGAAGTAGGGCTCATCTTTCAAGTCTTATTTTCCTCCATTGCTGCTTGGTAGTGGCCTAAGGCTCAATGTTTGATCTTCAGCATAAGAAAGCAGATTGTTGTATAATTGTTTATAAATGGATAGTGGTTAACAGGAAACTAAGATGACATAAAGAATGTGTGGGGTTCTTTGTTAGTATTACCTTTTCTTTTAAAGCTACTTTGCACTTGATGCTTAGGTTTATCGAGGATGTACTTTGGATGGCACTGTCGTGGCAATTAAAGTCCAGCGTCCAAACTTGCTTCATTCTGTTGTGCGGGATATCTATATTCTACGTCTTGGGGTATGTATTAAGAAAACAATTTAAGTTTCCACTAATTTTATATTGCTGATTTGTCAGGATGAGCTTTTTATGAATGTTAATTTGTCACTTAATGCTTCTCTTGAGCAGATTTCTTGTCCTTAATCACACTTTATCATTTTGTCCTGTGTTTAACTCATGTCATCAAAATGACTAAGTGAATTGTTGGCATTTTACTATTTCAGTATATCTAGCTTCAGGTTATTAATTGACAGCTTAAGCCAGTAATTATATACTTTTTTTATGAACTTGAGGGTTTAAAATCACGAGTTAATTCAATAAGTAAAGATTCTCTTTTGATGTTGTGACTTTGTGAGCTTTTACTTGCTTTATGAAGGAATCATATGGTGTGGCACAACCAAAGCTGGCCAATTGCTGGCCTGGCATGTGCCATGCTGCTAGGCATGAAAGCCTGCTGACTTAAATCAAACTTAAGAAACACCTTGAATCTGATTTATCAAAATTTCATGATTGGTATGTTAAACTCTCTCAACAATTTTTTTTTTAAAGTATTCTCATTTAGGAAGTTCCCTAGTTTACTGATTAGGATACTTCTGATTTCAACATTGTCATGCTGATGAATCTCCTCCTTTGAATTATATCTTCCTACATGACTAAATTTCTGCATGAGCTTACTCTTTTTAATCACTGCAGTGAGAGACATATCTCCCTGGAGTATCTGGAAGATATCTTCTGGTTCAAATTTCTGTTAAGAAATGCCAGAGGACTGCTATTTGCATTAGAAACTACTATTGTTGTCCCATTTCTTTTTGCAGCTCACATTTTTGAGGAAGGTAGCAAAGAGAAAAAGTGATCTCGCCCTCTATGCTGATGAGCTAGGTAAAGGTTTTGTCGGTGAGTTGGACTATACAATAGAAGCTGCAAATGCCTCTGAATTTTTGGTACTTAAAAGGCCCAAAGTTACTTTCCTTTCGTCCATATATGTTATCTGTAATTTAACAATTCTTCTACTATTGGTATCTTCTTTCTCATGATTCTATGGTCAACAGGAAGCTCATTCCCAGTACTCATTTATATTGGTTCCGAAGGTGTTTAGACAATTTACTAGAAAGAGAATATTGACTATGGAGTGGGTGGTAGGTGAAAACCCAAATGACTTGCTTTTGTTATCCAAAGGATCTGGTCATGAGAATTATCAGTATTCTGACAGGAAAATGTTGGAGGCAAAAGCATCCCTTCTTGATCTGGTATAGAATATAGTAATTTTTTTTTAGTTTTCATTATATATTCTTTGTCAAAGAACTTTGTTCATAAAACTGTTTATGCAATCATCAATCCTTCAATTTTGTTGGTTGAGTAGAGGTGTGAGAGGGAAGGGTGATTTGTTGCCCAAATATGAGTCTGTTTGGTGTTAATATATGTATTATTCTGTGCATGCCACGTCATGTTGAGTTCACTCTCTTTGCATTGGAATTGGACATAATGTTTACTTTCTATTCTGACTGCACAGTTGATTATATAGGTAAAATGAATGTCAAGTTTTGCTCGATATTCATCTTCAACAAAGCCAGTCTAGGGCTTCAAGACAGTTGTCCTTATTCTTGTTTTTCTTGTTGTTATTCTCTGATTCAAGGTCAATAAAGGGGTGGAAGCATCGTTAATTCAACTTCTCGAGACAGGGTTGTTGCATGCTGACCCACATTCTGGGAACTTGCGATACATATCTGAAGGGCGTATTGGGTATGGCACAGTGACATTATATAGTTCCAACAAAGTAAACAAAACAATGATATTCTTTTGTAGCTCCTTCACTAGTGACCTGGTATTTATTCAATTTGTTCTTCTCTTCAATTGGAAATACTCATTATCATTATTTTCACTACTTTTCTAGGTTTCTCGACTTTGGTTTGCTTTGCCGGATGGAGAAGAAACATCAGCTTGCTATGCTTGCCAGCATAGTGCACATAGTAAATGGAGATTGGGGGGCACTTGTTTATGATTTGACTCAGATGGATGTTGTACGGCCAGGGACTAATCTCCGTCGTGTGACTATGGTAATATGCTATATGTAAATATATCTTTTCTCTTACTTTGTATTTGCCAATGTGAGTTTCTTGAAAGACTTCCATTTTGCATTTTCTGGAAGTATGTTCTTGCAAGTGTAATAGAGATGTAAGGTTTAAAGTTTGAGAGAAGAGGAAAGTAACATAAATGGCAGACTTTACAATGTCGAAATTTTGATGAAAGAGGGAAGAGAGTAGGCCCCATAAAGAAAGTAATGAAGCATGACTGCCCTATTGTAATGGATGCCTACCATATCTGCTCCTATCAGCACCGATTTGTGGTAGTATCTTGAAGCCTCTTTTACAAGAAGTCCATCTTTGCTAATCCATCGTACCAACGCTATACTATTATGATCCGAGCCATTCCATTTGAGTTGATAGTTTCTCATTTTGTGTGGGGCCATGCTTGAATCTTTGGCAATTCATTTCTTGTTTAGAAATGCCAACCTTGAAGAAGCAAGATTCAAATGAATCTTGCAACCTAACTTCACACTATGAGGCATAATGCAAATACATTTTCTATTATATTTTAGAATATTTCATTTAGACTTACTGAACTATCACAATTTTTTATATACAACCCCGATTTTTTTTTATTCACATAGACTCTTTGAGTTAAGAAAAAAGAAGTATCTAAGTGGAATTAAATACTTTACATTTCTTCTTTTTGACTAAATACTTTACAGTTCTAAAATTCTAGTTTCACATTTAATTACAACAGTTTTTGTAAGCTCTGGAGCTGAATGCCATTATTTTTTATTTGTTCCTAATTCTTAGTTCAGGAATCTATGTTGATTAACAAAATATTTAGCAGCTGTATGTGAAAAACTGTGATAATTCAGGGGGTCTAAGTAGAATGAAATATTTTATATTTCTTCTTTTTAACTAAATACTTTGCAATTCTAGACTAGTTTCACATTTAATTACAACAGTTTTTTAAAGCTCTGCAGCTGAATGCCATTATTCTTTCTTTGTTTCTGAAACATCTTAGGATTTGGAAGGTGCTTTGGGTGAGGTAACCTTCAAGGACGGAGTTCCAGACATTAAGTTTAGTAAGGTTAGACATCTTGGTGCTCAAAGTAAGGGACTTTGTTGCCTTGCTATTTTCTTGGGGGTATTTTATTGTGCAGGTTCTTTTGTGTGTTGCCCTTGTCTATTACTTTTGTTCAACTTTTTTCATATCATTCCAGTTTCTGACTTTCTTGAAAAGGAAGCATGTTTGTATAGTGATAAAGTTGTCAAGATTATGTGATGATGGGGGGATTGTTGTGCTAGCTAGGTGCCAGCATGGTTCCTATGCCATGAGGCTCCTTTTCACCATATTATGCTCTCACTTTAGTGAGAATCTGCTATTGTATTGCCTCTAGGTGTCTATGGCACGACCCCTACCCCCTCCTCCTCTTCTTCTCCTGTCCTAATGTGCCTTTCTATTAAGACTTGATTGTAAATATTGTTTTCAGTTCCTTGGTATTCTTTGGCATGGCTTCAGACGGACATGTATTTTTTCTAAGGTTATCTCCTTCCAGTTCAAACTGAATATATTAACATAATTTGGTACGATTGAGCCTTAAATTTTAATATAATGTTTTCTTATTCTTAAAATCTTTATTGAAAATTTTATATTTGTTCTTATTCAGTTGGTTTACATATGTGTATAATTTAGCGTAAATTTTAATATAATTGTTTTCTAATTCTTAAAATCTCTATTGAAAAATTTATATTTGTTCTTATTCAGCTGGTTTACATATGCTTACAAATTCCTTCAGATTTACTCCTTTTCTTTCTGCTCACATGTTGTCGTGATTTCTGTCCTCAGCTGCAATTGGCAATCTTTACTATTTCTGCAGAATTAGGTTACATAAGCATTAAGCTATTAGCCTATTACTATTTGGTCGTTAACAAATAGGAGATACTATAACATTGTAAATCTGTATCATTCTGCTTTGATTGCTTGTAGTGTAGCGATTTTTTACTTTTCTGGTTATATAAAATAGAATAAAGAAATTTTCTTTTGCTCTTCTGGTTGACTGTGACAAACTTTTTGCAGGTTCTTGCCACTATCTGGTCCATAGCACTTAATTACCAATTCCGTATGCCACCATATTACACATTGCTCCTGCGATCTCTAGCTTCCTTGGAAGGTCAGCTTACATAGTTGAAGTTCCTCTTTTCAGTATGTAAAATTTATGGTAGAATAATTGAAACAGCATATATCATGAATATTACAAATTCTGCCATGTATTTTTCTTTCAGGATATTATTTAATTTGACTGCACTTTTAATTATGGTCATTACCAGGCTTGGCAGTGGCAGTAGATCAAAATTTTAAGACATTTCAAGCTGCATATCCTTATGTTGTTCAGAAACTTCTTTATGATAATTCAACTGCTACGAGGAACATCCTTTACTCGGTATTCTTTTATTTCTCTTATCATTCATTAACTTTACTGAGCAACATTCAAATGGTTTATAGATAACCAATGCTCTATATTATCTGTTAAACTTTCACATATGCTCGTCTCTTGTGATGAATTAAATATCACACCTTACAGGGATTCTCTATCGATTATTATATATTCACAATGGCCTAACTGTTTTGGCATATCGTCTAGAAATTGTCTTCTATGAATCTTTATACAGCAGAGAAATATTTGTACATCTTAACTTTTGCAGTGTATAGATTTGACATGTGCTCCTTATAGAAATAGCATTTTCATAATTAATATATTATGAGTTGAATATTCATCAACAAATCTAGCAAGTTTGTGGAGTTGTTCTGTGGTTGCATGTGCTTAATCTGCCTACTATTTTATTATGTCTTCCTACCTGCTGATTAGGCTTACTGTCCTTCCTGTTTTCACTGACTCATATTTTGGAACGCTTATTCAGAACCATTGATGGCAGGTAGGATTATCGTATGATTTGGTCTAATTATATAGTCAAACCTTTTCAACTTTGAACTTTATACAAAATTGATGGGAGTACACTTCATGACAATGACAATGAGTACTGTATATTTAGATGAAGAACCACTGGCTATACTCATGTTTGCAAGCTTTTTATCAAATGGCAAACTAGCTATAAAATACGATTCCAGGAAAGAACTGACTGAGGTTCAGTTGTATAAAGTTTTCTCAGTTCTCGTGAATATCTTTGGAGAGAATTAATTTTTGGGAAAGATTGTAATAGTAATGTTATTGTCACAGATTAGTGGGTTAGCATTCTTCTACTTCTATTACTCATGCAGGTTATCTTCAACAAAAGGAAGGAACTTCAGTGGCAGAAGATTATGCTCTTTCTTAAAGTAGGTTCAATGAGGTGAGCAGTGGCATTTTTGTTCTACTGTAGATTTTTTTTCTTGGTGAATACATGCAGTCTTTTTGTTGTATCAACTAATTGGAAATAATAAACCTAGATAAACATCAACCTTATCTTTCATGGTTACTACATTCTTCTACTGTATGCTAGCTATCTAAATTAGAAGCCATGTAACATCATTAGTATCTCTTACAATATCTCATCAAATCTCTCATCAAAAGAAGTTGAAGAATTAATTAGGAATTGTTAGCATTCTTGATAATATTAGTTACAGGGTGTTCTATGAGTTTGAAGCCCTTCATATTTAGCAGGTCTAATTCCACGATTCTTAGTTCAGGTCAAATTCCATTTATATGTGAACTGAGAATCATGAGTGATCTACTAAATTCTTTTTTCAAGATATGACTATGCATCTATCTCAGTCTGACGTCAGCCTTTTCTCTAGAGTAGTTTGTGAGTTTTAAATGGGAGAGGACCTGTTGTTAGATCTGAATAAACAAAAAGAAAATTTCCCTTTTTGGTGAAGCAATATTCTTGTGGAACTCTTGAACAACACCCTCCAGATATGAGGGTTCTAATAAAATGGAACGGAAAACTCTGATTAATGGGCTTGCTATTTCATCTTTGAGCTGTGCTAACACATCACTTATAGGTAAAACATCTTACAGGCAACTGGAGCAAACAAACCTTAACTTAAATTTATCTATAAGCTGGTGATTTGTGTTTCACGACTCAGTCAGGTTTTGCTTAGCCTACAAAGTTGACACATGTATAGCTGGCACTTCTCTGCTCTTCTAGAAAGCACGTAAACAAGCTAAAATAATACAGTTATGATTATTTTTCCTTAACTTCTTAGATGACTATTATTTCCTTGTTCTTGTAATTTGGAAAATAATTTTCTGCTTGAAATATTTGGGATCAATTAATTACTGCCACAAATCTTGTATGCACTTCTTAGGATAAATCTACAAGACTCTTTTTTCTAGCTAATATTTATCTCTCCTTACATGTATTTTTTTTTGTTTAGCTCTCCTTCCTGAGTAATGAAGTCTGACATTGTATTACTCATTCATTGAAAAACAGAAAAGGAGTGAATGTGGTCAATGAGCTGGAATCAAACCCCATTGGGAATGTCCAAGATGGAAAGGCAGGGGTATATGAAATCGCAAACCTAATATTGAGGCTTTTACCAGCAAAAAACGGTGTGGTGCTAAGAAGACTTCTAATGACTGCGGTATTCTCTAACCTGTGCATGAAATCATATTCTGTAGTCATTACAGTGAGATGTCTGCAAGCTGTTAAGATCTGCTGCATCTATTCTGATTGCAGCCATTATGATTAGTTTTCTCGACATGTTGTGGTGAGGTAGTAGATATACTTCATGTTATTTAATACTTGGTCAGTCTAAGATTCTTAGGCCTCCATGTCTCTATGCCAGAACAATTGTGTGTCAACATTCTGAAAATCATGAGCTTCTTTTTAACAAAAACCTAAAATGCATGGTGGAACTATGAGGGATAAGGCTTTGAAAATAGGTGAGTAATGAAAGACAACCACCCAAAGTCCAAACCGTGTTTGATGCCTGCTCTTTTGAATATAAACTGACTTCTTAGTATTTTTCTGAAATCATGAAAGATATCACTTTTAAAAAACTCTTCCCAAATATTGTGCTTAGTGACTTCCACCATTTCCTACAAATATAAAACTTCTTGATGAAATATTTCTTAGTCCTATAGTACTAGGAGAATCCTTTTGTTTGCTTAAATGCACTGAGCTCATCTGACGAGCATCATGAGGTTATATTTGACTGCAGGACTGAAACATGCTAAAACCAAACACTTCAGACATTATATTCACCCTCTGACATTAATGGTAGATATCCGCTTCTCATACTGTAATTGAACAACTCAAGTTAAGAGGACCATCTGGTAATTAAGTAAAAACTGCACCAATTCTGAAATGGCGGTTGAATTATATGAAAACAAAAGAAACAGGGGGAGTTAGTTGATTTAAAGTTTGCTTATGGAAGTTCCTGATTTATAATAAAAAAATGTTGAATTTGCTGTGTATGACATTCAAATGCTGTCCAAGTTAGCTGGTGCTTATTCATGGATATGCACGTTCAAAATGATTATGTATGCTAATTTTTTCAATGAAGAGTGCTTTAGCTAACCTGGTGCTCAATGCATTGAGCAGGATGGGACATCCTTAGCTCGAGCCTTGGTGTCCAAAGATGCTGTTATTGTCCACCAACTTGTGAGTGGGGCTATTGCTGATTTTATCTACCAGTGGATGGCTAAAGCTGTTGCGGGAAACAAAGCAGTCAATCAATATGAACATCACTTTGTTGTGGCCAAAGGAAAGCAAGTGAGAGAACTGGAGACGCTATCTCTGCCTGTGTTGCAGGCTGTCATGACAGACCGTCGGCTGAAAATTATATTCTACAAGGTGCTGAAGGATCTAAGGAGGGATCCAATATTGACGCTCAAAGTGTGCTGGAGTTCATTTATAATTTTTGCAACTGGTGCAACAATTGGGTTGCACCGTTTTGTCGTTTATTTGTCAGAGGAGTATTTACGATCGTTATCATTTATTCCAAAGGGAATTATGGCAACTGGATAGAGGAAATTTCTAGTGTAGAACAGATGGAATTTGGTAATATATATTTTTTGGTCGAGAAAGGTAAACCTGTAGTAGTAATATAAATTTCTTTCCTAGTAGCGCTGCTGCAACCTGTAGTATTGTTGTAGTTCCTTTTTAGTGCAAACAAAAAAGGACGGCTAGTTTTATGAAGCAGATTTCGAACAGTTACTTGAGAATGAGATAGAGGATGACCGAATTTAAGGGTCTGATGCTGTATCGGAAGATAGCAAATCGACAGACGATACTAATGGGAGGCTCTACTCGCAGTTCTAGTTTCACAGGCTACGTCTCTGAAAGGTTGTTGAGCAAAAGAAATTTTATTTTTGTTGGTAGCTATAGCCTACAGGGGCAGATACATCGCAAGTGATCATAGGGGAATTGAAGCTACAATGAATGTAGTAGAGCTGAGCTCGGCTTGATTTAAGCCTGAATTATTAATGGACGGCACGAGCTTTGCTTGCTCCACCGGACCCAGACATTCGCTCATCGGCTTGTTCTGAAAGCCTGGTCCAAAAGCCCTTGTAAACTCGCCTATTGGCCCGCTCCTTAGCTCGCATGCAAGCGTGAGTATATGGAGGAGACGGTGATGGAGGAGATCAGGCCGCTGGGAGGGTGTTGAGGGGTACTTGATGAGGAGGGTAACAAGGAAGTAGAAGACAAGGGACGATCGCGGGTGCTCCACAAATCAGTAGGTGATCCCTTGCATCTTTCTATCTCTAATCAAAGCATTAACTAGGTAACAGTATGTGCTAATTCTTGTGAAGTTTCATTTTTTTTTATGATGGCTGATGCCGAGCCATGAAAATAAAATGTTCATATATCCTAAAACAATGAGAAGTTCATTGTTCTTTAAACATTTATTATAATCTTCCAATTTTGTAACTTTTTTTCCTTTAAATTGATTCTGAGAAATCAGAACTGAAATTTTTTAAATGGACAAAATATTTTCTCAGGATACAGTGATCCTTGCAGTAAGACAATGAACTTATTTGGAACTACTTTTCAAATAGATAGGTAATTCTAGTGTTAGCTTTGTAACAAACTTGTAGGTATAATGTAGAATGACTTAGTTTTACAAACATAATTTCTTCTTTAAAATGGTGAAAGAGACACATGAAAAACCCCTGCAGTGCCATCAGAAGAAGCCTTATGATATTTCTATTTTCGAATAGTGATTCAAGATGATATAATGAGTTATTCTTTTTATCTAATTAATTTTCTGTGGAAATAGATGAGCTCTTGACCAAAATAGCCTCATTTAAATTTTTTTTATATTAAAATAGACTATCTTCAAACTTATTTATCAAATGAAGTCTAATTCTAGCCCTAATAAAAACACCGAACTGATTAGTTCAGCGTTTTTATCGTCAAATAATTTTTTTCTTAAATTATTAAAAACTAAATTAAAGGGATTTATTTATATAAAACGTTAATCTGTTCAGCGCTTTAGGACCAGATAAAAACACTAAACTAATCAGCAGTTTTACCTTAAAAAAAAAACGTTGATAAGTTTACCTAAACTGATCTGCGACTTGAAGCATGCTTTCCCATTTACTTATAGGCCAAGGCCCAAAAAGAAAATGAGAGAGGCGGATTCAGATCCACGCTTTACGGGGCTGCCACGTGACATGTGCGGCCTCCTCACGTATTCCGCTTTTCTTTCTCAATCAGCGAGCCCTTCCCTTAATCTATACTCTCAAGTTGGTCTCGTTCAAGATGCAACTCAGATGATATGTTGTTCTCACCTTACATTGATCCACCAAATATTAAACGGCAAATTCTAAATTCTCGAGAAGTTAACTCCAGGGATGCCAAAGCAGTTTCGTAATGTGTACATATTATTTATACTTTTCTTCACAGTTTGCGAAGCTATGGATTAAAATATCAAGCGGAATAACAGAGCTCCTTTTCTTTTTTCCGAGAGAGAGAGAGAGAGAGAGAGAGAGAGAGAGAGAGAGAGAGAGAGAGGTAGTACCAACAAAATGGAGATATTCAGATGCAGAAAAGAGATTATTTCTAATGATGTTAGTCAAGGGTTTCTCTGAAGTTACCATAAATTATGAATCTCAAAGATAGCATACCTTTTATTTTATAGTTCAATTAGTGAGTCTACATGTATAACTTCGATAATTCATTGAACAATGCAGTCTGCGAAATTAGTAACTGATAGAAATTGGTAGGTTTAGAAATTAGTCACTAATGAAATTGGTCTGCAGAATAAGTTCTTTTGATCTCTAAAGGTACTTCAATATTGGCCATCGGGAGTAGAACCAATTTTTTTAGTATTACGACTTAAAATGTACAATTAATTCACAGTCACAGGATACTTGCGTACAAGAAAGAAGAGAATAAGTTTGGAAATGTACGTACCACTCTAATTAACAGTTATAGAATCAGAATAAGGTTTGGGTTCAAAAGTCCTGTTAAATGTACAAAACGACTTAGAATGCAGGCAAAGGAGTTAGAAAGGGCATCTGGTTATCTCTCTACGAAAAGAGAAATTAAGTCTGTTCGAGCTGTCTATACGTAGACTTGAATGGACTTCAACCGAAGTACCAGCGGGTTCTGTGCAAGCAAATGGGAGCAGAGCACGAGGTCAGGGATCCCGCAGTTGACTTTGAGTCGCTGAGCTGTATTCTTGCTCCAGATTTATCCTAACATATAAATAGATCGAAGAGGGAGAGCATATATACCAAGCTTTCATATTTACTTTAGCACGCTGGTAGCTGGGAAAGAGAGGAGGATTAAGATTAATAGATAGCATGGAGGGTACAGGGAGGAGAGTGTCCTCCGTTTGGCTCTCTAGCCTGGTGTTGCTGTTGGCGGTTTCGACGATGGGAAGCGTATCAGCGGCATCAAAGAAGAAGGGGTGGCTGGACCCGGCATCAACGAATTACCTGGTGCTGGACCCGAATCCTAGGACCCAACAGGAACGCTTCTTCTGTCTGGCCCGAGGACGCTGCAGATACAAGATTATACAGTGCCCCAGGCAGTGTACCCAGCGGAAACCCGAGATTGGCAGCTCCGTCAAGGCCTGCTTCGCTGACTGCAGCAGCCAGTGCGAGACAACATGCAAGAGTAAGATTTCCTCTGCTTCGTAAAACATATATCTTTCGACTTTTCGTTAAATTCCTTCCCTTTATATATATCTATTAGTTTGCAACAAGTCAATTTAGCTGGATTTTAGTCATAGTCACGTATATACTATATATGCACTTTTTAGTTGAGAAAGAAAAGAACTTGTTCAGTTGATCCGATCCATATTAACTATAACCAAATATACAGGAGAGAGAGAGAGAGAGAGAGAGAGAGAGAGAGAGAGAGAGAGAATTCCTCGCTCATAATTTCGTTCTTCATTGGCAGATCGCATTCCCAACTGCAACGGTTACGGATCAGTCTGTTACGATCCACGGTTTGTCGGGGGCGACGGCGTGATGTTCTACTTCCATGGGGCCAAGGGAGGTGATTTCGCACTGGTCTCCGACGATCAGTTCCAGATCAACGTTCACTTCATCGGAATCAAGCCAGAGGGCAGGACTCGAGACTTCACTTGGGTGCAAGCACTGGCCCTTATGTTCGAGTCCCACACCTTGGTCATCGCTGCCAAGAGGGTGGCCAATTGGGATGATAGCTTCGACGCCCTCGTAATCCGTTGGGACGGTAAGGAGGTTATCATCCCCACAGATGGCGAGGCAGAATGGCGAACCTCGAGCGAGGGAGAGGAGGACCAACTTGTACTGCCAAGGGAGGTGGTGGTGGAGAGGACTGGCCTGACCAATAGCGCGAGAGTGACCGTGTCAGGGCTAGTGGAGATGAACTTGAAGGTGGTTCCCATCACGGAAGAGGATGACCGCGCACATGGCTACCACATCCCAGCAGGCGATGCCTTCGCCCACCTAGAGACTCAGTTCAAGTTTGCCAATCTGACGAGTCACGTGGAAGGAATACTAGGTCAGACATACCGCCCAGGCTACGTGAGCCCTGTCAAGAAAGGCGTGGCCATGCCCATGATCGGGGGGGAGGATCGTTATCGCACGCCCTCCTTGCTCTCCCCTACTTGCGCCTCATGCTGCTTCCACCACCCTGCCTATGTAGTTCACGAAGACGTGGCCCAATACTAGCGAACCAAACGTACTGTATGTGAAGCAGCTGCCCAGAAAAATGTTCCGTCTTTCTTACTCTATTGCCTCTTGATTTCCCAAATTAAATATAGATGTACTTTATACATGCTATGGAATAATAATGGAAATATTATAATGCTTTGTACTATGTGTAATAAACCTAACGAAGAGAAGAAAAGAGAGAAAAAAGGAACCCTTAGCCCATAAGAAATGGTTGATTTAGGCAATATTTATCTTCATTTCTCCATTGGCTGACAGATGTATAAAAAAAATAGATAAGCCACAAAAGAAAATTAGGGAATCGACAAATATAATGTACCCAGCCATTTCCTCTTCTTTTACAAATCTTTGCACATTTATGAAAGAGTAAATATGGAAAAAAGAAACGTAAAAGAGAAAGTAAACAAAAAAAAAAAAATAAAAAAAATTTTTGGAGCTGTTTTTCATACTGAATTGACTTCTGACAATTCAGTGTTAGCTTTGTAACAAACTTATAGGTATAATGTAGAATGATTTGTTTTAAAATGTGAAAGAGACGGATGAAAAAATTCTTGCAGTGTTTGAGAGGCCCGTAGAATATTTTCATCAGAAAGGTCTTATGATGTTCCTATTTTTGAATACTGATTCGAGATGATATAATGAATTATTTTATCTAATTTTCTGTGGAAATAGATGGCCTAAATATTTTAAGCTCATCTATCTTATAGATTATATATCTTTGGATATTATATTAAAGGGAGAATCTGCTACTTGAAGCATGCTTTCCCATTTACTAAAGCCCAATAAGAAAATGAGTGAGGCGGATTCCGATCCACACTTTCCGGGCTGCCACGTGACATGTGCGGGCTTTTCTCTCAATCGGGGAACCCTTTCGGCTTTAAAGGCTACAAATATGGAGTCAAAAATGGAGCAAGAGTTGGATGCACTCCAACGCACCGGGCTCCATATATAAATATATAATATGATTATATTAGTTATTTTAAATTACTTAATAGGTCATTTTAGCATTATTATTTTGTAATAAAAAATATATGGTTAGAAAACTCTCATTGGGATCTTTAAAATAAAACTAATATTTAATAATTTCAGAAGTAATTTTAAATTACTAATTTTTTAATTAAACGTATCGAAATTATATTACACGAGATAAACATCGAAATAAGCATTACATGTCATTAACTAAAAATATCAAAATTATATTACATAAAATAAGCAGAAATTAACCAAACATAATAAAAACAATAGATGTTTAATATTCTGGTAAGTCATCTCTATAGCCACCGGTTTCGGTTCCGGTTTCATTTTTAATGTATTTCATATTTGATGTGTTTCATATCTAATGTATTTTAATATTTAATATTTACATTGGGAATAATTTTGAGTAATTATATTTTTGGACACATAATTTATTAGACTTATTTTTATAAATAATAAAAAATTTAAAATTTAAATTAACTCAAAAATAATTTAATATTAGACTCATTTTAAAGGTCTTGTCTATCTATTTTGCTTTGCTTAACTGGACGGACGAAGCACTTAGTCCAAGTAAGTGCTTCTAGTTTGCCCTCCCTTTCCAATGGTATTATTTTTATTAAAGATCGATTAGTAAAACTAATTATATATTCAATTTAACTAACTAAATTATTTAATAAAGAATACAAATGAAATTAAAATTATTGAAACTTATAATTATTGAGTAACTTTAGTATTTTCAAAAGGTTGAAATGACAAATGGAGTCAGCTCCATTTTCATGGTGAGGCACCAAATTTGGAGCCCCACTATTGCTAGCTCCAAATTTGGAGCTAGCTTTAGAATCCAATTGAACTCAACCGGGCTCCAAATTTAGAATTTGGAACCCGGTTGGAGTTGCTCTTAATCTATACTCTCAACTCTCAAGTTGGTCCCAGTCAAGATGCAACTCAGATTATATCTTGTTCTCACCTTGATTCACCAAATATTGAACGACAAATTCTAAATTCATAGAGAAGCTAACTCCGAGGATGCCAAAGCCGTTTCTTAATGTGTACATATTATTTTTACTTTTCTTCACGGTTTGCGAAGATATGGATTAAAATATCAAGTTGATTGATAGAGCTCCTTTTTTTTTTCTCTGAAAAGAGAGAGGATAAGAGCATTAGTACGAACAAAATGGAGATTTTCAAACGCAGAATAGAGATTATTTCTTATGATGTTAGTCAAGGGGTCTCTAAAGTCCCAGAAATTATGCAACTCAAAGATAGCATAGCTTTTATTTCATAGCTCAATTAGTGAGTCTACATTCATAACTTCGATAATTCGCTGGACAATGCAGTCTCCAAAATTAGTAACTGACAGAAAATGGTAGGTTTAGAAATTAGTCCCAAATGCAATTGGTCAGCAGAATAAGTTCTCTTGATCTATAAAGGTACATCAATTTCGGCCATTGGGAGTAGAAACAATCTTTTTTAATATTATGACTAAAAATGTAATATTAACTGAAATGTACGTACCACTCTAATTAATAATTATAAAATAAGAATAAGGTTTGAGTTCAAAGGACCTATTAAATGTACAAAATGTCTTACAATGCAAACAAAGCAGTTAGAAAGGGCATCTAATTATCCCTCTACAAAAAGTGAAAGTCTATTAGAGCAATCTGTACGTAGACTTGAATATACTTATAACTAAAGTATTAGTGACTTCTGTGTAAGCAATAGGGAGTGTATCACGAGGTTAGGGATCTCACAGTTGACTTTGAGCCACAAAGTTATATATTACAGCTCTAGATTTAGGGTTTAGGGTTTGGGGTTTGGGGTTTGGGGTTTGGGGTTTGGGGTTTGGGGTTTGGGGTTTGGGGTTTGGGGTTTAGGGTTTAGGGTTTTGGTTTTGGGGTTTTGGGGTTTTGGGGTTTAGGGTTTAAGGGTTTAGGGTTTAGGGTTCAGGGTTTAGGGTTCAGGGTTCAGGGTTCAGGGGTTTAGGGTTCAGGGGTTCAGGGTTCAGGGGTTCAGGGTTCAGGGGTTTAGGGTTAGGGGTTTAGGGTTAGGGGGGTTTAGGGTTAGGGTTTAGGGTTTAGGGTTTAGGGTTTAGGGTTTAGGGTTTAGGGTTTAGGGTTTAGGGTTTAGGGTTTAGGGTTTAGGGTTTAGGGTTTAGGGTTTAGGGTTTAGGGTTTAGGGTTTAGGGTTTAGGGTTTAGGGTTTAGGGTTTAGGGTTTAGGGTTTAGGGTTTAGGGTTTAGGGTTTAGGGTTTAGGGTTTAGGGTTTAGGGTTTAGGGTTTAGGGTTTAGGGTTTAGGGTTTAGGGTTTAGGGTTTAGGGTTTAGGGTTTAGGGTTTAGGGTTTAGGGTTTAGGGTTTAGGGTTTAGGGTTTAGGGTTTAGGGTTTAGGGTTTAGGGTTTAGGGTTTAGGGTTTAGGGTTTAGGGTTTAGGGTTTAGGGTTTAGGGTTTAGGGTTTAGGGTTTAGGGTTTAGGGTTTAGGGTTTAGGGTTTAGGGTTTAGGGTTTAGGGTTTAGGGTTTAGGGTTTAGGGTTTAGGGTTTAGGGTTTAGGGTTTAGGGTTTAGGGTTTAGGGTTTAGGGTTTAGGGTTTAGGGTTTAGGGTTTAGGGTTTAGGGTTTAGGGTTTAGGGTTTAGGGTTTAGGGTTTAGGGTTTAGGGTTTAGGGTTTAGGGTTTAGGGTTTAGGGTTTAGGGTTTAGGGTTTAGGGTTTAGGGTTTAGGGTTTAGGGTTTAGGGTTTAGGGTTTAGGGTTTAGGGTTTAGGGTTTAGGGTTTAGGGTTTAGGGTTTAGGGTTTAGGGTTTAGGGTTTAGGGTTTAGGGTTTAGGGTTTAGGGTTTAGGGTTTAGGGTTTAGGGTTTAGGGTTTAGGGTTTAGGGTTTAGGGTTTAGGGTTTAGGGTTTAGGGTTTAGGGTTTAGGGTTTAGGGTTTAGGGTTTAGGGTTTAGGGTTTAGGGTTTAGGGTTTAGGGTTTAGGGTTTAGGGTTTAGGGTTTAGGGTTTAGGGTTTAGGGTTTAGGGTTTAGGGTTTAGGGTTTAGGGTTTAGGGTTTAGGGTTTAGGGTTTAGGGTTTAGGGTTTAGGGTTTAGGGTTTAGGGTTTAGGGTTTAGGGTTTAGGGTTTAGGGTTTAGGGTTTAGGGTTTAGGGTTTAGGGTTTAGGGTTTAGGGTTTAGGGTTTAGGGTTTAGGGTTTAGGGTTTAGGGTTTAGGGTTTAGGGTTTAGGGTTTAGGGTTTAGGGTTTAGGGTTTAGGGTTTAGGGTTTAGGGTTTAGGGTTTAGGGTTTAGGGTTTAGGGTTTAGGGTTTAGGGTTTAGGGTTTAGGGTTTAGGGTTTAGGGTTTAGGGTTTAGGGTTTAGGGTTTAGGGTTTAGGGTTTAGGGTTTAGGGTTTAGGGTTTAGGGTTTAGGGTTTAGGGTTTAGGGTTTAGGGTTTAGGGTTTAGGGTTTAGGGTTTAGGGTTTAGGGTTTAGGGTTTAGGGTTTAGGGTTTAGGGTTTAGGGTTTAGGGTTTAGGGTTTAGGGTTTAGGGTTTAGGGTTTAGGGTTTAGGGTTTAGGGTTTAGGGTTTAGGGTTTAGGGTTTAGGGTTTAGGGTTTAGGGTTTAGGGTTTAGGGTTTAGGGTTTAGGGTTTAGGGTTTAGGGTTTAGGGTTTAGGGTTTAGGGTTTAGGGTTTAGGGTTTAGGGTTTAGGGTTTAGGGTTTAGGGTTTAGGGTTTAGGGTTTAGGGTTTAGGGTTTAGGGTTTAGGGTTTAGGGTTTAGGGTTTAGGGTTTAGGGTTTAGGGTTTAGGGTTTAGGGTTTAGGGTTTAGGGTTTAGGGTTTAGGGTTTAGGGTTTAGGGTTTAGGGTTTAGGGTTTAGGGTTTAGGGTTTAGGGTTTAGGGTTTAGGGTTTAGGGTTTAGGGTTTAGGGTTTAGGGTTTAGGGTTTAGGGTTTAGGGTTTAGGGTTTAGGGTTTAGGGTTTAGGGTTTAGGGTTTAGGGTTTAGGGTTTAGGGTTTAGGGTTTAGGGTTTAGGGTTTAGGGTTTAGGGTTTAGGGTTTAGGGTTTAGGGTTTAGGGTTTAGGGTTTAGGGTTTAGGGTTTAGGGTTTAGGGTTTAGGGTTTAGGGTTTAGGGTTTAGGGTTTAGGGTTTAGGGTTTAGGGTTTAGGGTTTAGGGTTTAGGGTTTAGGGTTTAGGGTTTAGGGTTTAGGGTTTAGGGTTTAGGGTTTAGGGTTTAGGGTTTAGGGTTTAGGGTTTAGGGTTTAGGGTTTAGGGTTTAGGGTTTAGGGTTTAGGGTTTAGGGTTTAGGGTTTAGGGTTTAGGGTTTAGGGTTTAGGGTTTAGGGTTTAGGGTTTAGGG